>NC_138166.1:100304843-100473951 GCF_964165515.1 Mesoplodon bidens | reverse complement strand
CTTGGCCTTCACTGGTCTTGAGCCTCAGGATTCCTCTTATTTTGCTACCGAAGTTAACTACTGGGGCGTGAAGTTCGTGGGCTAAGGCAGAACTGGGCAGAAGGAGTTTAAAATGCATCTTAGTGGGGGGCTTCCCTGGTGGTCCAGTGCTTCCACTGCAGGGGGCACGGGTTCGATCCCTGGTCAGGGAACCGGGAGTCCCACATGCCGTGAAGGGCGGCCAATCAAATAAAAAAATAATAATTAAATTTTTTAAAACTTAAATAAAAAAATGCATCTCAGTGGTATATTCATAAAATAGAATACAACTCGACAATTTAACAAAAAGTGATGTACTGATATGCAGCCTGGATGGATCACCAAAACACGCTAAGTGAAGGAAGCCAGACACAAAACCACGTGCTACATGATGTCATTTTCTGAAGTTCAAGAACACACAAAATTAATCCATGTGGATAGAAGTCTGGAGAGTGGTTCCCTTTGGGGAGGGACAGTAGGAACTTCTAAGGTGATGGAAATGCCCCATATCTTTATCTAGATGATGGTCACATATGTGTAGATATGTAAAAAACCCTCGAGTTGTACACTTAAGATTTGTGCATTTCACTCTATGTAAACTATCTCAGTAAATTACTGTAATAACCTGCACCACAAAACTGTCTCTCCACACATACACTGTCCCCACCACTTCTCCCATGATCCCAAGTCAATACCAGACCCACTGGGCACATGACAGAGCCCACAGTTACAAGGATAGTCACTGAGTCTGTATCATCCAGGGCACTATCAGAGTGGATGATACTTAGCGTCTGAGCCCCAAGTCTGGGAAGGGGAAAGAACACAGCATTTAAAGAAAGCAGCCGCAATGCTAGTGACACCATGTCCATGTTAGGTTGCCTTGGGAGAGTTTCTACTTCCCCCCAAATCACCTCACACAAGCCCACATCCTATAAAAAGTCTTCGCCAACACCCTCATTCTGAGATGCTCCTTGGTCTCCATGATGTGCTATATTCCCTCACTGCCACAAGCCATTCCACCCAGTTTTGTTCAGTAACAGGAATATCCCTGGGGGTCTTGGCTGACGGGCATCAACAGAATTTTAACCCCCTACTGCTGTCTAAGTTCACGTATTTCTGGCAAAATTTACTCAACTGTAAAACGAAAATAATAAAAATAACATCTTCTTTATAGGATTGTTATTAAGGGCTATATTGTGAGGATGTTATGAGGATTATATATTATATGCTATTAGGATTGAATAATTTATATTATATATATATATATCTCCCAGCATATAATGTCAGTTGCAATAATTATCATTAAAATTTTAATTTTAATTATTATTTTGGGAAGTCCTACAAGGACAGAGACCTCACCTATCTTTTTTTTTTTTTTTTTTGTGGTACACGGGCCTCTCACTGTTGTGGCCTCTCCCGTTGCGGAGCACAGGCTCTGGACGCACAGGCTCAGCGGCCATGGCTCACGGACCCAGCCGCTCCGTGGCATGTGGGATCTTCCCGGACCAGGGCATGAACCCGCGTCCCCTGCATCGGCAGGTGGACTCTCAACCACTGCGCCACCAGGGAAGCCCTCATCTATCTTATTCACTGCGAAATATTCAGTTCTTGCACAGAGCTGGCCCGGAAATAACCTGCAAGTCCAACAACAAAGAGATGGGTGAGTTTGTCGCGTATGCCCATATCATGGACCATATTACGTCCACCGAACAGAACAAGGTAGATCTATGTGTATTGACTTGTGCAGTGTGCATGATGCACCATTAATGGCAATCATCACACAGATACTGAGCTCCATCACTGAGTTCTGCAGGTGTTATTCTGTTTAGTGTTATCCATGAGGAAGTGATTTCTGCCTCCCGGTAGGAGTCCAAAATTGGGTAGTGCTGGGTTCCAGGCTGGGGAGAAGAGGCTGAGTCAGGAAAGAAGCTGCAAGAGACAAGCCCAGCTCTGTAACATTTCAGGGAAGGCCAGGGACACCCGTGCGGTGTCCAGAACCTCTGCTGGGGCTGCACCTACTCACAAGTGTCAGCAGTTCCCTGGGAGAGAGATTGTGGGCACCAACCTGAGCTAGGGCTCCAGGGTGCATTTTTGTTCTGACTTATCTAGATAAGTTTTCCACTTCATTTTGATGCATGATGCATTCAAAAGAATACAGATATGAGCTTAACATTTTTTTAAGAATTATCTTACCATGTGGATGGTCCTCCCTCTGAGATGTAGCTTCATTCACACAATCCTAGAAAGAAAATAAAGAGGAATATGATGCACACAGATCTAAAATCTCAGCTTTTCACAAAGTAAAGGAATGGAGACACAATATATAATTCAGAGTAGTTCCATGATTAGGATGTGGTCAAATGAACGTCATGGTCATGGTCATGGTCATGGTCGTTGCTGGCATGTGTAGTCCTGTCTATGATGAAGCTGACCTTGAGACCCCGCTGCTGCTGCAACAGGTTTCCCAGAAGTAAGAAGGTGGGTTTTGTTCTCACTCAGAGGAGCCCCAAAAATGCCATCTAACCCAGGCATTGTTCCGGAAGCACTTTCTAACTTTACTTCTCCACAGTCCCCAGTAGTAAAAGTAATTCTTTCCAGTGTCTCCCAGAGTTCCTGCTATTCCTGGAGAAAATCCAGAAGCTTAAGAAAAGCTTCTGGACTCCCTGGAAGAAGAAACTAGTCAAGTGATAGCTGTGCGGTGCGTTTGAGGGACAGGGGAAGGGAGGAGATTGGAAATCAAGCTCCCCATGTATCTCCAATGTCTTCTTCCCTTACTGTACCCCCAGTATAGAGATGAAGCTTCTTCAAACGTGAGATCCAGTAAGATTTGGAGACAATGAGACATAATTCACATCCCCTTCACCTGCCTGGGGAAGCCTCACTCCCAACATTTAAATTGGCATGAAATCAGAAGTTTTAAAATCAACTAAAATATCACTCTGGCTATTGTGTGTGAAATGGATGGGGGTGGGGAGGGTAAGGCACAAGAATAAATGAGGGGAAAATTGTTATGCAAATATGTGTAAAATAGTACAGGCAAGAAAAGAGGTTGGCCTGGACCAGATGGTGGTAGTGGAGACAGAGAGAAGCAGGCGGATTCCAGGTGCCTTAATCACACAAGACGATGATCTCCTGGAAATCAGATGCAAGCTGGCTGTGGTATCAAAGCTGACATCTGGGCTTAGGTTTGAAGAGCATGATGAGCAGGACAGCCATTGACAGAGCTGAGAGGAAAACTGAAGTCTCAGAGATTCAAGAGGGAAAAACAAAAGTCTGGACGTGTTAACTCTGAGATTCTTTAAGAGAGCAATGTCAAGTAGCAATTGGAGGGACAAAGGAGTCAGAACTCAAGAGGAAAGACCTGGACTGGAGTTACTAATTTGGAAACTACTAGCAACAGATGAAGCTCAAAGCTGTAAAAATGTGGAATCACCTGAGGACACAAGTACAGAGAAGGGAGGAAAGGCGAGAACCAAGCCCTGAAGATGCCAGCTGTCAGGTGGACTCAGCGGTCTCTGGAGTGCAAGCGAGGAGAAAAAAACCAGAAGAGGATAGTTTTACTGAAGCCAAGGGAAGAGAGGGTCTAATGAGTCATTTATGTGTCCAGTACTATGAGGGGTAAAGTCAGATAAGCTCTTAAATATATCCATCCATTTGCCAATAAAGTATAATACTCCAAGTAGCCTCATCTTTCCAGTTTACAGATAAATATGCCTTTAAACAAAGCCTATGCAACATTTCACTTACTTGTGCCTTTATTCCGCTAGCTCTAACAACAGAGACCCTTGGAGACCTTCACAAGAATCCTCACCTGGAATCCACTGTCTTCATTTCTGAAGTTCACCCAGTATGGTCCTTGGTTCTCATCCACCAAACACCTGACCTTGCAGAGGAGGTCCTTCACCTGGGCGTCCCGCTCATCCTCAATTGCCTTGTTGTTGAAAGCGCAGTATCAGCCGCCATAGTTTTGAACCAAGTCCTTAACAGACTCGTCACTTTCAATGTAATCTTCCAGCAAGCCACCCATCAAATCATCTTTCCAAGTAAAGACTATAATGATGTGCTTCCTGGCTTTAGCTCCAAACACCTTCTGGATGCCCTTGATTGTTTCTCTGTCCTCCACCTTATAATGGCCGATGGGAATTACCAGAAGCAAGGCGTCGAGGCTGGGAGCCGAGAGCTCCAGGCAGCGCTCAATGTAGCCTTCCTTGTCATTGGCACAAGCTATTGAGGAGAAAAGGTCAGGGGTGTCGATGACCACAACCTCCCACCCCTGCGTGGCCCCACTCTCTCTCTGGCACGTTTTAGTCACCATCTGCTCACTGAACCTGGACTTGAACACAGCTTTGCCCAGAATGGTGTTTCCTGTGGCACTTTTCCCTGCGCCATGTTTCCCTAAAAGAAGAAGCCTCAGTTCCAACATGGAGCAGCCCGGCTCTGACTCTCTCTCCTGACACAGGTTTCCGCTGGTTCTGCTGGGACAAAAAGCAACCCAACAATGTTCAACTCACAAACAGAGTGGATAGAGGAACAACAAGAAAGTACCTTCTGTTTCTGTTTTTTTTTCAACAGATTGAAGTTTATTTATCATATATGTAAGTCATGTCTGACAACTGAGAAAATGTTATTTACACAACTGAGAAAATGATATTTACACAAAACACTGTAGATTAAAAATACATAGGATTTGTGTTTTTATACAATAATAGGGCCCCAGGATACAAACAAGGAAGATAAAGGAAACAAACTTGAAAAATAAAGAAACACAGCTGAAGAAAGTGAAGGAGAAAAGCCCCTTTTCTGCGTAGCTATTTGAAAGTTCACTCCTCTTTCAAGAAGAGTGTCACAGGAGTGTGAGGAAGGAATCAGAGAAGGTAGCAAAGGAAGCACGTGCACCTGCCCTCAAGAAGCTTCACCTTGGGCTTCCCTGGTGGCACAGTGGTTGAGAGTCTGCCTGCTGATGCAGGGGACACGGGTTCGTGCCCTGGTCCAGGAAGATCCCACATGACGCGGAGCGGCTGGGCCCGTGAGCCATGGCCGCTGAGCCTGCGCGTCCGGAGCCTGTGCTCCGCAACGGGAGAGGCCACAACAGTGAGAGGCCCGTGTACCGCAAAAAAAAAAAAAAAAAAAATGGGCAGAAGACCTAAATAGACATTTCTCTTAAGAAGATATACAGATGACCAAGAGGCACATGAAAAGATGTTCAACATCACTAATTATTAGAGAAATGCAAATCAAAGCTCCAATGAGTTATCACCTCACACTGGTCAGAATGGGCATCATCAGAAAATCTATGAACAATAAATGCTGGCGAGGGTGTGGAGAAAATGAACCCTCTTGCACTGTTGGTGGGAATGTAAGTTGATACAGCTACTATGGAGAATGGTATGGAGGTTCCTTAAAAAACTAAAACTAGAATTACCATATGACATAGCAATCCCACTATTGGGCATATACCCAGAGAAGACCATAACTCAAAAAGACCATAATTCAAAAAAGTGGCTGTAAGTTGATACAGCCACTATGGAGAACGGTATGGAGGTTCCCTAAAAAACTAAAACTAGAATTACCATATGACATAGCAATCCCACTATTGGGCATATACCCAGAGAAGACCATAATTCAAAAAGACACATGCATCCCAATGTTCACTGAAGCGCTGTTTTCAACAGCCAGGTCATGGATGCAACCTAAATGCCCATCGACAGACGAATGGATAAAGAAGATGTGGTACATATCTACAATGGAATATTACTCGGGCATAAAAAGGCATGAAATTGGGTCATTTGTAGAGACGTGGATGGACCCAGAGACTGTCATACAGAGTGAACTAAGTCAGAAAGAGAAAAACAAATATCAAATATTAATGCATATATGTGGAATCTAGGAAAATGGTACGGATGAACCGGTTTGCAAGGCAGAAATAGAGACACAGATGTAGAGAACGAACGTATGGACACAGAGGGGGGAGGGGGTGGTGGTGGGATGAACTGGGAGACTGGGATTGACATATATACACTAATACGTATAAAATAGGTAACTAATAAGAACCTGCTTATAAAAAAATAAATAAAATAAAATTCAAGAATTTTTTAAAAACTTTAAAAGAAAAAGAAAAATCTTTCTCCTGAACTCTTGCTGAGATTCTAAAGCAGCCTCCACCTTCTTCCCAGGATATAGCCCAAGGGGGACGAGGCTTCAGGCATCCAAGCAAAGCTTCCAGTGATGTAGGGATTTGTCCCACATCAGGGGCAGTTCAGGTGCACAGAAAAAGGTGGTCAGAGAAGCTTCTGGAGCCCGGCCTGGAGAGAACTCAGTCCCAGCCCAGCAGGAGGAAGGAAAAGAGTTCATGGGTGAGAGCCCAGGAGGCTTAAATTTAGATAAAATCAGAAAGAGTGTTTTTGGCAAACACTGACCACTTTCAATGATCAGTTAATGGAATCCTAATCGTGCAAGGGCTGGGAAATATCGGGAGAGTGAATGTGAAAAATCAGTGTCCAAACGGCCGGCTTCCCTGCCCGCTTCTTCCCAAGGAGACAGGCAGCTCCCGCTGACTTCCCTGGGGTGAGGGTGGGAGTTTGCTTTGTGTCACAGTCGTGAAGTCAGAGGATGCCGGGGGAGCGGACCTACCCGCCTTTTTCTTCCAGGCCTTCATCTCAGCCCTGGGTGGGGCGAGCAGCCCCCTCCCAGACCCGCCTCTTTCTAGGAAGGCTGCCCACAGACACGACTCCCCGGGGAGGGGGGTGACCTCTGTGCCCCCCCAGGCTGGGGAGACCTGCGCTGGGGCGGGAGGAACATTCCAGAGCCCCTGAAATCAAGCCCTCCAGGTGGCTGTCTCCCCGCCCTGCGTCGGCCGCCTTTCCCATCCTCATGTTCACGTGTCCAGCACAGAAACCGCCACCACGCACACACGTACCTCGGTCCTGTCCCCTGACCGGTCCCAGTCTCAGAACCTCCAGGTTCCGCCCGCCTCCGTCCCTGCATCGCTCGGCTGGGTGAAGCGGCTACTCTATCCCCTCGGAGGATGGAGCAGCCGCGCGGGGAGAGGAGAGCAGGGTCTGGACCAGCTTCGCAGGGTCGGGATCTTCCTGACAAGTGTTTCTGAGGAGGGAGAGGTTTTTAGAAATAGGTTTTCAATGCAGTCGGAGGGGAAGTTCAGAAGTGATGCCAGATCACAGGGTGAGAACGTCTGGGTCCCGAAGGGACCGCGCTCACCTACCCGGCGCGGCCAAAGGCTGGTGGGAGGTGGAGGGCGGAGGCTCCGCTGGGGCTGAGGGGATCCGGGCTGAGCCCCAGCCGAGCTTCGGAAAGGTCCCTCGAGAAGGATCGCTGTGCCGACGGCACAGGCGGCCGTGCGGAGAACAATCGGGGGCTTTTCAAGGCTTTGCGCGAGCGGGGAGGGGAGGGGGAGGGGGGGCCCGGAGCAGGTGTTTCTGCTCCCAGCAGGTCCCAGACTTCACCGCTCAGCCCTGCCCTTTCCCGAGATTGGGGTGAAAACCCAAAGACATAGTTTACCTTCTCCCACCAACTCCTCGCCCTCCGTCTGCCCTGCAGCAGCCCTTACAGCTTCCTGTAACAGCTCCTCTCCTGCCTTCCAGAGGGCTCTCCCCCAACGCCCCCTCCGGAAAAACTCGGGGCCTCGGACCAACGCTGCTTCCCAGGAGAAAGTGTGCTTTCCTGGAGCTAGACAAACATTTGAAATGCTAGAACTTTGATGCTTCCAAAGAGCTCATAAAACGAAACCCTATTGTGAGCCAAAGCGTTCAAAGCTTCCTTCTAGAGAAGGAAGTGAAACACAGAGAAAGACCTTATTTTATTTTATTGTGCTAAAAAAACGAACAAAAAAACCCACACATGCAACATTGAACTGACCATCTTAGCCATCTTTAAACGTACAGCTCAGCAGCTTCAGGTGCATTCTCGACATTGTGCCAAGAGTTCCAGAACTATTCCATCCCACAGCCTGAAGCTCTGGACCCATTAGATGCTAATCCTCCTCCCCCCTCCCCAGCCCCTGGTAACCACCATCTACTTTCTGTGTCTATGATTTAGAAACTTCCTGTGACTGGAATCAGACAGTATTTGTCCTGTGTGACTGGCTTTTTTCACTCAGCTTAATGTCCTCCGTGTAAGAGGACTTTCAATCACGGTGCAGAGGCCCCTGAGCTCACACTGTCACTCCAGGCTGGGTCTATGAATTGTCTGAGGTGGGGCTGAGCCTTCCAGAGACCCCATGGAAGGAGGAGCAGGGGGGGGCTGGACTGGGCTTGGAGGGGCTGCCATGTCTCCTGGGGTCCCCCTCCCCTCTGGTCTTCAAGTTCAGTCTGCTGGTACTGCTACCAAGGGCTGGGGTGACACGGCTACACTTGGAGGGGAAACCGAAAGAAGGTCTCCCATCCCCCCACCCTCTTAGTAAGGAGGACCAGGTCCAGGAAGAAGCCCCACCCTCCATGGGGCACTAGGTCAATTCACATAAAATCAACACATCAAAACCATCAGACAGGGGCTTCCCTGGTGGTGCAGTGGTTGAGAATCTGCCTGCCAATGCAGGGGACACGGGTTCGAGCCCTGGTCTGGGAAGATCCCACATGCCGCGGAGCAGCTAGGCCCGTGAGCCACAACTACTGAACCTGTGCGTCTGGAGCCCGTGCTCCACAACAAGAGAGGCCGCAACAGTGAGAGTCCCGCGCACCGCGATGAAGAGTGGCCCCCGCTTGCCGCAACTAGAGAAAGCCCTCGCACAGAAACGAAGACCCAACACAGCCAAAAATAATTAATTAATTAATTAATTAATTAATTAATTTTAAAAAACCCATCAGACAGAAGCCTGCCACATGGCCAATCATCCCAGCTGTGTCTGTCACTCCCAGAAGTGGAGGTCAGGTCAAGGCAGGGTCAGAGGCCTGGTGGGATACCATTTCTCCAAAACAGAGAACACAGTAAACTGAGATCAAGAAAAGCTCCCTCTTTCTTAGATGAAATATGAAGCTTTGGGGAGCACTCTGAATAAAACCAAAGCCTCAAATAACTCCACGATGAGTTAGCAGTTGGTTATTTGCTGAGGCAACGAGTTTGCAAAATGATCCTCAGCACATCAGCTTTTGGAGAATGGACTTCTGTGGGGAAGGCGGCTGATTCTGGTTGGGCCCGGATCTAGGGAAGGATGGGGCTTTCCTGCTCCCTAGTGGCTGTGTGGGTAATGACAAGGGCAGCAAAAGCACTCCCCAGGGGGCTCTTGCAAGGACTCTGCAGGTAAGACACCCCTCTTTCCCCTCCCTCTCCCAGACTCTCAAAGTGGCGGGAGGGAGAGGGACTGGCTTTTCAGAAGTACACATGTAACATGTGTACTTCCTCCTGGAAGGCACAAGTTATGCCGACAAGGAGGAAGCTACCAGGACCCAGCCCTGTATCAGACACAGAGGCTCAAAGACTCTCCAGACACATCCCTGGCTCAAGGAGCTCAATCAAATGACAGGAAAAGAGACTAAATCTATAGATATGAAAAGTGTACATGTGCTGCCATAGAAGCGTGTTCAGGAGGCCATGGGAGCAAAGAGGAAGCCTGTCAGCTCTGCAAGGTGGAGAAACAACCAAGTGGGAAGCAAACTTATCAACAAACTCATAAACCAGCCCTTTACTGTGCCAGGGACTTTAATGGAGGAGATTAGCAGGCACAGTAGAGGCAGAAGCTACACAGGGGAGCTTAAGCCTACCCACAGTCTTGAAGGACAGGTAGAAATTTCCCTGGGAAGGACACTCAGGCAGAGGGAGAGTGGCAAATGCCACAGGCAGTCAGCGTGATGAGAGCAGCTTCGGCATGTGGAGGAAATGGGGTCAGGCTGCAGGACCGCTGAGAGGCTACTGCAATAGTCCAAGCTAGCAACAGCACAAGAATAAACAAGACTCATTCAGGGCTGCTCTTACAAGTGTTCCAAGTTATCACATCAAAGGGAGTGCTACTCACAACATAGACAGTTCTTATTCCGAAAAAAAAATTTATAGGTTGTTTTATTTCCAAGATAGGACATGTGTGCTTACTACAATTTCGGCAGATGGCAGTACAGGTGTCTTGTAACTAAATTTGTATATTTTGACAGTTTTCAGATGTAATTAAACTGTCTTATTCAAACAGACTCCTTGTTTGTTACAATATTTATTAGTAAGAAATAATATGCAGCCCTGAACCAAGATGGCGAAGTAGAAGGACGTGCTCTCACTCCCTCTTGCGAGAACACCAGAATCACAGCTAGCTGCTGGACAATCATCAACAGGAGGACACTGGAACTCACCAAAAAAGATACCCCACATCCAAAGACAAAGGAGAAGCCACAATGAGACGGTAGGAGGGGCGCAATCACAGTAAAATCAAATCCCATAACTGCTGGGTGGGTGACTCACAGACTGGAGAACACTTATACCACAGAAGTCCACCCACTGGAGTGAAGGTTCTGAGCCCCACGTCAGGCTTCCCAACCTGGGGGTCCGGCAACGGGAGGAGGAATTCCTAGAGAATCAGACTTTGAAGCCTAGTGGGAATTGATTGCAGGACTTCGACAGGACTGGAGGAAATGGAGACTCCACTCTTGGAGGGCACACACAAAGTAGTGTGCGCATCGGGACCCAGGGGAAGGAGCAGTGACCCCAGGGGAGACTGAACCACACCTACCTGCTAGTGTTGGAGGGTCTCCTGCAAAGGTGGGGGGTGGCTGTGACTCACCATGGGGACAGGGACACTGGCAGCAGAAGTCCCGGGAAGTAGTCCTTGGTGTGAGCCCTCCCACAGTCTGCCATTAGCCCCACCGAAGAGCCTAGGTAGGCTCCAGGGTTGGGTTGCCTCGGGCCAAACAACCAACAGGGAGGGAACCCAGCCCCACCCATCAACAGTCAAGTGGATTCAAGTTTTACTGAGCTCTGCCCACCAGAGCAACACTCAGCTCTACCCACCACCAGTCCCTCCCATCAGGAAACTTGCAGAAGCCTCTTAGATAGCTGCATCCACAAGAGGGCAGATAGCAGAAGCAAGAAAAACTACAATCCTGCAGCCTGTGGAACAAAAACCATATTCACAGAAAGATAGACAAGATGAAAAGGCAGAGGGCTACGTACCAGATGAAGGAACAAGATAAAACCCCAGAAAAACAACTAAATGAAGTGGAGATAGACAACCTTCCAGGAAAAGAATTCAGAATAATGATAGTGAAGATGATCCAGGACCTCAGAAAAAGAATGGAGGCAAAGATCGAGAAGATGCGAGGAATGTTTAACAAAGACCTAGAAGGATTAAAGAACAAACAAACAGGGATGAACAATACAATAACTGAAATGAAAACTACTCTAGAAGGAAGCAATAGCAGGATAACTGAGGCAGAAGAACGGATAAGTGACCTGGAAGGCAGAATGGTGGAATTCACTGCTGCAGAACAGAATAAAGAAAAAAGAATGAAGAGAAATGAAGACAGCCTAAGAGACCTCTGGGATAACATTAAATGCAACAACATTCACATTATAGGGGTTCCAGAAGGAGAAGAGAGAGAGAAAGGACCAGAGAAAATATTTGAAGAGATTATAGTCGAAAACTTCCCTAACATGGGAAAGGAAATAGACACCCAAGTCCAGGAAGGGCAGAGAGTCCCATACAGGATAAACCCAAGGAGTAACATGCCGAGATACATAGTAATCAAACTGGCAAAAATTAAAGACAAAGGAAAATTATTGAAAGCCGCAAGGGAAAAATGACAAACAATATACAAGGGAACTCCCATAAGGTTAACAGCCAATTTCTCAGCAGAAACTCTACAAGCCAGAACAGAGTGGCATGATATACTAAAAGTGATGAAAGGGAAGGACCTACAACCAAGATTACTCTACCCGGCAAGGATCTCATTCAGACTCTAGGAGGAATCAAAAGCTTTACAGACAAGCAAAAGCTAAGAGAATTCAGCACCACAAAACCAGCTCTACAACAAATGCTAAAGGAACTTCTCTAAGTGGGAAACACAAGAGAAGAGAAGTACCTACAAAAACAAACCCAAAACAATTAAGAAAATGGTCATAGGAACATATATATTGATAATTACCTTAAACGTGAATGGATTAAATGCTCCAACCAAAAGACACAGGCTTGCTGAATGGATACAAAAATAAGACCCATATATATGCTGTCTACAAGAGACCCACTTCAGACCTAGGGACACATACAGACTGAAAGTGAGGGGATGGAAAAAGATATTCCATGCAAATGGAAATCAAAAGAAAACTGGAGTAGCAATACTCATATCAGATAAAATAGACTTTAAAATAAAGAATGTTACAAGAGACAAGGAAGGACACTACATAATGATCAAGGGATCAATCCAAGAAGAAGGTATAACAATTATAAATATATATGCACCGAACATAGAAGCACATCAATACATAGAGCAACTGCTAAAAGCTATAAAAGAGGAAATCGACAGTAACACAATAATAGTGGGGGACTTTAACACCTCACTTACACCAATGGACAGATCATCCAAAATGAAAATTAATAAGGAAACACAAGCTTTAAATGACACAATAAACCAGATAGATTTAATTGATATTTATAGGACATTCCATCCAAAAACAGCAGATTACACTTTCTTCTCAAGTGCGCACAGAACATTCTCCAGGATAGATCACATCTTGGGTCACAAATCAAGCCTCAGTAAATTTAAGAAAATTGAAATAATATCAAGCATCTTTTCTGACCACAATGCTATGAGATTAGAAATGAATTACAGGGAGAAAAACGTAAAAAACACAAACACATGGAGGCTAAACAATACATTACTAAATAACCAAGAGATCACTGAAGAAATCAAAGAGGAAATCAAAAAATACCTAGAGACAAATGACAATGAAAACACGACGATCCAAAACCTATGGGATACAGCAAAAGCAGTTCTAAGAGGGAAGTTTATAGCTATACAAGCCTACCTCAAGAAACAAGAAAAATCTCAAATAAACAATCTAACCTTACACCTAAAGGAACTAGAGAAAGAAGAACAAACAAAACCCAAAGTTAGCAGAAGGAAAGAAATCATAAAGATCAGAGCAGAAATAAATGAAATAGAAACAAAGAATACAATAACAAAGATCAATAAAATTAAAAGCTGGTTCTTTGAGAAGGTGAACAAAATTGATAAACCATTAGCCAGAATCATCAAGAAAAAGAGGGAGAGGACCCAAATCAATAAAATTAGAAATGAAAAAGGAGACGTTACAACAGACACCGCAGAAATACAAAGCATCCTAAGAGACTACTACAAGCAACTCTATGCCAATAAAATGGACAACCTGGAAGAAATGCACAAATTCTTAGAAAGGTAGAACTTTCCAAGACTGAACCAGGAAAAAACAGAAAATATGAACAGACCAATCACAAGTAATGAAATTGAAACTGTGATTAAAAATCTTCCAACAAACCAAAGTGCAGGACCAGATGGCTTCACAGGTGAATTCTATCAAACATTTAGAGAAGAGCGAACACCCATCCTTCCCAAACTCTTCCAAAAAATTGTAGAGGAAGGAATACTCCCAAACTCATTCTATGAGGCCACCATCACCCTGATATCAAAACCAGACAAAGATACTACAAAAAAGAAAATTACAGACCAATATCACTGATGAATATGGATGCAAAAATCCTCAACAAAATACTAACAAACAGAATCCAACAACACACTGAAAGGATCATACACCATGATCAAGTGGAATTTATCCCAGGGATGCAAGGCTTCTTCAATATATGCAAATCAATCAATGTGATACACCATATTAACAAATTGAAGAATAAAAACCATATGATTATCTCAATAGATGCAGAAAAAGCTTTTGACAAAATTCAACACCCATTTATGATAAAAGCTCTCCAGAAAGTGGGCATAGAGGGAACCTACCTCAACATAATAAAGGCCATATATGACAAACCCACAGCAAACATCATTCTCAATGGTGAAAAACAAAGCATTTCCTCTAAGATCAGGAACAAGACAAGGATGTCCACTCTCACCACTATTATTCAACATAGTTTTGGAAGTCCTAGCCATGGCAAATCAGAGAATAAAAAGAAATAAAAGGAATACAAATTGGAAAAGAAGAAGTAAAACTGTCACTGTTTGCAGATGACATGATACTATACATAGAGAATCCTAAAGAAGCCACCAGAAAACTACTAGAGCTAATCAATGAATTTGGTAAATGTGCAGGATACAAAATTAATGCACAGAAATATCTTGCATTCCTATACACTAATGATGAAGAATCTGAAAGAGAAATTAAGGAAACACTCCCATTTACCATTGCAGCAAAAAGAATAAAATACCTAGGAATAAACCTACCTAGGCAGACAAAAAACCTGTATGCAGAAAGCTATAAGCCACTGATGAAAGAAATTAAAGATGATACCAACAGATGGAGAGATATACCATGTTCTTGGATTGGAAGAATCAATATTGTAAAAATGACTATACTACCCAAAGCAATCTACAGATTCAATACAATCCCTATCAAATTACCAATGGCAGTTTTTACAGAACTAGAACAAAAAAATCTTAAAATTTGTATGGAGTCACAAAAGACCCCAAATAGCCAAAGCAGTCTTGTGGGAAAAAAACGGAGCTGGAGGAATCAGACTCCCTGACTTCAGACTATACTACAAAGCTACAGTAATCAAGACAATATGGTACTGGCACAAAAACACAAACATAGATCAATGGAACAAGATAGAAAGCCCAGAGATAAACCCACGCACCTATGGTCAACTAATCTATGACAAAGGAGGTAAGGATATACAATGGAGAAAAGACAGTCTCTTCAATAAGTGGTGCTGGGAAAGCTGGACAGCTACATGTAAAAGAATGAAATTAGAACACTCCCTAACACCATACACAAAAATAAACTCAAAATGGATTAGAGACCTAAATGTAAGACCAGACACTATAAAACTCTTAGAGGAAAACATAGGAAGAACACTCTTTGACATAAATCACAGCAACATCTTTTTTGATCCGCCTCCTAGAGTAATGGAGATAAAAACAAAAATAAACAAATGGGACCTAATGAAACTCAAAGCTTTTGCACAGCAAAGTAAACCATAAACAAGACGAAAAGACAACCCTCAGAAGGGGATAAAATATTTGCAAATGAATCAACAGACAAAGGATTAATCTCCAAAATATATAAACAGCTCATGCAGCTCAATATTAAAAAAAGAAACAGCCCAATCCAAAAATGGGCAGAAGACCTAAATAGACATTTCTCCAAAGAAGACATACAGATGGCCAAGAAGCACATGAAAAGCTGCTCAACATCACTAATTATTAGAGAAATGCAAATCAAAACTACAATGAGGTATCACCTCACACCAGTTAGAATGGGCATCATCAGAAAATCTACAAACAACAAATGCTGGAGAGGGTGTGGAGAAAAGGGAACCCTCTTGCACTGTTGGTGGGAATGTAAACTGATACAGCCACTATGGAGAACAGTATGGAGGTTCCTTAAAAAACTAAAACTAGAATTACCATATGACCCAGCAATCCCACTACTGGGCATATACCCAGAGAAAACCATAATTCAAAAAGACACATGCATCCCACTGTTCATTGCAGGACTATTTACAATAACCAGGTCATGGAAGCAACCAAAATGCCCATCGACAGACGAATGGATAAAGATGATGTGGTACGTATATACAATGGACTATTACTGAGCCATTAAAAGAAACGAAATTGGGCCTCCCTGGTGGCGCAGTGGTTGAGAGTCCGCCTGCCGATGCAGGGGATACGGGTTCGTGCCCCGGTCTGGGAGGATCCCATATGCCGCGGAGCAGCTGGGCCCGTGAGCCATGGCCTCTGGGCCTGCGCGTCCGGAGCCTGTGCTCCGCAACGGGAGAGGCCACAACAGTGAGAGGCCCGCATACCGCAAAAAGAAAAAAAAAAAAATTAAAAGAAACGAAATTGGGTCATTTGTAGAGACGTGGATGGAGACTCATACAGAGGGAAGTAAGTCAGAAAGAGAAAAAGAAATATCGTATATTAATGCATACATGTGGAACCTAGAAAAATGGTACAGATGAACCAGTTTGCAGGGCAGAAATTGAGACACAGATGTAGAGAACAAGCTTATGGACACCAAGGGGGGAAAGCGTCGGGGGTTGGTAGTGGTGGTGTGATGAACTGGGCGATTGGGATTGACATGTATACACTGATGTGTATAAAACTGATGACTAATAAAAACCTGCTGTATAAAAAAAGAACTAAAGGAATTTAAAAAAGAAATAATATGCCTATTTATACGTTTATTTATTTATTTTTGGCTGCCTTGGGTCTTTGTTGCTGCGCACGGGCTTTCTCTAGTTGCAGAGAGCAGAGGCTACTGTTCATTGTGGTGTGCAGGCTTGTTGCAGAGCATGGCCTCTAGGCGGGCGGGCTTCAGTAGTTGTGGCTCGCGGGCTCTAGAGCGCAGGTTCAGTAGTTGTGGCGCACGGGCTTAGTTGCTCTGCGGCATGTGGGATCTTCCTGGACCAGGGCTTAGCTGTGGGATGTCAGGGGTCACAGCACTTTCTAGTGGCCTTTGTGCAGCTGGGGCTGTGAGAGACTGGGGTTTTCCGGGAAGACAAGCGCCTCAGCTTGGGGACACTGAGTCTGAGGCACTAGAGGCAGGGCAGGCAGAGAAAGCCAAAAGGTCATGACTGATTCCTGTTTCCCACGTTATTCACGCCAGCCCTCCCACTGAAAACAACTAAAACAAAACAGGATAAAGGTGAGTATGTGTGTATAACTCAATCACTTTGCTCTACAGCAGAAATTAACACATTGTAAATCAACTCTACCTGAATAAAATAAACTAAAACAACAACAATAGCAACAGCTGCAGCAGACAAAGGCGACCAGGCCGGGAAGACTGTTCGAGGCTCTGATAACAGGGGAGAGAGGCCAGAACTAAGACTGAACCCACCACTGAAAACACCAGGAAGGATGTTCAAGGCTGGGGTGAGCTGCTGGAAAAGTACTGGAGGACGTCAGAGGAGCTGTCAGTGTAACAAGGCCATGTGTGCTCACTGGAGCCCATCAAAGTCGGGCTTAACCCTCCCGCGGGGAGAAGGGAGATGGGGCGCTATCTCCCTTGGTCGTTACATTTCAAAGGGATGGACACTCTCACATCCTTGAGAAAGATAGATCTGGGTTGTAAAACTGGCAGGAAGCTTTTAAAAAGAGTTACATCTCAAAGGGGCAGAGAAAGAGTTTGCAATTACAAGTTTTCTAAAGTAAATGCTTCAGGGAAAGGGAGGTCAAGAGTCAGGAAGAAGGGCAGTCTGAGGCTGTCAGGCAGAGGAGAACATGAACGTGCTGGGGGAAACGTGGCGCGGATTCATCAACACCATGCCTGCGCCTTGCACCGCTGAGGGCGCCGAGGGGAGACACAGAAACCTACTGGCAGAAGTGGCTTTACACTAGGATCACCATCCTCAAGGGGCTCTAATGGGGCATCATCCCTCTGTGTTGTAGTCCATTCACCTCCCCCGCCCCCCAGTCCCATAACTCTCCTACCTTCTCCTCCCCCATCTTTAAAAAAGAATATTCTCTCACCCTGCTTCCCCCTCCATCTGCCATCTAATTTCTCTCCCCTTTCCGGCACATGATGCTGATGTAGGTGTCTAGACTCAGCATCGCCTTGGGAAGAGGCGTCTCTCGGGGCTGTAGTCCCCTCGCTGGGAGGGAGGCCGGATGGTGAATGCCAAGGGCTGCTGCTCCATCCGCAGGTGCTATCATCACAGCTGGCAGGACTTTTCTACCACCTTGGTTTTATCAGAAGGACATCTGTCCCTGCCATCCGGGCTGCTGGCTGGCGGGGAGGCAAGAGCAGGATTTTTAATGAGCAGAGGAAGGCGACATGGGCGCACCAGGAACAAGTGGGGCCGAAACACTAGTGAGAAGCCAGGGATTTCCCTGGTGGCGCAGTGGTTAAGAATCCGCCTGCCCATGCAGGGGACACGGGTTCGAGCCCTGGTCCGGGAAAATCCCACATGCCGCGGAGCAACTGAGCCCATGCACCACAAGAGAAGCCACCGCAATGAGAAGCCCGTGCACTGCAATGACTGCTCAACGCCCATGTGCATCAACAAAGACCCAACGCAGCCAAAAATAAATAAATTTAAAAAAAAAAAAAAGAAACAGGTAAAAAGCCAGGAGCCAGAAGGGACCTCAGAGGCCGATTGCTTCTTGCATCTTAAACCCAGGTGCTCCTGCTTCATTGGCTGAGGGACAGTGCCCGGGCTCAGACAGACCACAGCCCAGCCATGGCTCACCTTCCAGAGCATTTTATTTTATTTTTTTTAATATTTATTTATTTGGCTGTATTGGGTCTTAGTTGTGGCACGCGGGATCTTCTTTGCGGCACGTGGGATCTTTCATTGCAGCATGTGGGCTTCTCTCTAGTTGCAGCATGCAGGCTCTAGAGCATGTGCACTCAATAGTTGCGGAGGCAGGGCTTCCCTGGTGGCGCAGTGGTTGAGAGTCCGCCTGCCGATGCAGGGGACACGGGTTTGTGCCCCGGTCTGGGAAGATCCCACATGCCGCGGAGCGGCTGAGCCCGTGAGCCATGGCCGCTGAGCCTGCGCATCCGGAGCCTGTGCTCCGCAACGGGAGAGGCCACAACAGTGAGAGGCCCGCGTACCGCAAAAAAAAAAAAAAAAAAAAAATAGTTGCGGAGGGCAGGCTCTCTAGTTGTGGCACACAGGCTCTAGAGCATGCAGGCTTAGTTGCTCCGCGGCATGTGGGATCTTAGTTCCCTGAACAGGGATCAAACCCACGTCCCCTGCACTGGAAGGTGGATTCTTAACAACTGGACTGCCAGGGAAGTCCTCCAGAGCATTTTAGATAAGTATGGATAGATAATGAAGAACAATTCAACACTCCTAAGAACTTTTTTTGTTTGTTTGTTTAATTTATTTATTTTTGGCTGCATTGGGTCTTCGTTGTTGCGAGTGGGCTTTCTCTAGTTGTGGAGATCGGGGGTAACTCTTCGTTGCGGTGCGCGGGCATCTCATTGCAGTGGCTTGTCCTATTGCGGAGCACGGGCTCTAGGCAGGCGGGCTTCAGTAGTTGTGGCTCGCAGACTCTAGAGCACAGGCTCAGTAGTTGTGGCGCACGGGCTTATTTGCTCCGCGGTATGTGGGATCTCCCTGGACCAGGGCTCAAACATTGGCAGGTGGATTCTTAACCACTGCGCCACCAGGGAAGCCCTCCTAAGAACTTTTGAGATAAACAGAAACATCCCCAAAAGCCTAGCTTGCAGCCGGTGGCCTTGGGGTCCCCACAAGCCTCTCTCTTTGGTGCCCAGGACTGAGTCAGCACCTTCTGAGAAGCAGAGAATGAGGTTAACCGCATTATATACTTGAGAGTCGTTAAGAGATTAGATCATAAATGTTATCACTACACACACAAAAAGGTGAGGGCAGAGGTGTTAGCTAACCTCATTGTAGTAAACATTTTGCAATATACACGGTTATGAAGTCATCTCATCATACACCTTAAACTTACATATGTAATATGTCAAGAATATCTCAATAAAGCTAGAAAAAATTAAAAATTAAAAAGTCACCCTTCTATTTAAAGAAAAATAAAGTTCACCACAAAGGTGTGACACCCAGGTCCCCTGACTTCTGGTCACAATGTTTTCTGTCTTTCATTACATGCATTCCAGAAGCTTAATGAATTATAAGAGAAGCCAAGCATCAGGCATCCAATCTTCCTGCAGCTTCTCCAGGGCCCCACAGAGCACCTGGAATTAGTTGCTCATCAGAAGATGTTGGCAACTCTCCTAAAAATAACCCACCAAGTAATCACAATCTGCATCAGTGAAAACAGGAAGCAGGTTTTATTATCTTGCTTTTAGAAAGGGAGAGCTGGGGAGGTACAGAAAAACCTGCGGGGTCCCAGCTGGCAACAGTGGAGCAGGTGTCTTGGCCACTTCCTGCAGCTCTGGGCTTCCTCCAGAAGTGACACCTTGGTCGCCAACTTGAGGGCATCACCCCTCCTTGCAGTTGGAGGACCTGTGGATCCAAAGCACTCCTCAGGCTCAGCGCCTCTCTGCCGTGTCCCACCAAGGGGATCCTGGCTTTGGGCCCTAGCATCTTCCCCACAACCTCCAATCCCACCCTGCCTGGAGCAGCCTTCCAGGCACACTTGGTCCAACTTTGCCCTTCTCTCCTCCAACTGCCCAGGGCCCAGAAACCCACTGGGCTGGGCCTGTTGCAAGAGTCTAGCTTGTGTGGACCCTCCTTTGGGTTGGTTCAGGCGTTTCCCCTGGGAGCCCAGCACTAGGCTCTCCCCACACCCACCTCCTGCATCCTCTCTCCATCTCCAGGCCTACATTCTTTGCATCCTCTCTCGGTCTCCTCCACACCAGCCCTGTACGTGGTTTTACTTTTGTGCAATGAACTTCAGCACTTTCCTCAAACATCTTGTACATTGCCTTCAACCAAGATATACCTGTTACAGGTGAGGCCTGAGACCCAAACAGATTGGGGTCTTTCCAGCCCAACTGGACCTCCTCAGCTCCCCTGTTTCTGGATGGCACAGCGCCCACCGCAGCTCACGGGCTTCCTCAGATCTCATCTGGCCCCAGGACGATTCCAGCCAGAAAGGAGGGATCCGGGCCTCACCAGGTGGGACTGCAGTATCTGGAAGGGGAAGATGAGGCTCGGGGGGCATTTCAGACTCAGCAGCCCACCCAGTGGGGGGGACTAATGGCTGGAAGGTGGTACCAGTAGAAGGGTTTCAGGCACTAAGTCCAACCCAAGGAAAATTTGCCTCCATTCTATTCACTGTGGAAATGAAGAAACGTCTGGAGCCCCCACTTCCATTTCTAAAATCCCTCAAATTAGAGAAACAGAAATTGCTCATTTTATTCTTCCAGCCTCGAGTGAAAGTTCTGGAGGGTTTACTGGGGCCCTTTTAGAAGTCCTGGAAATCTCAACCCACTGACAATTCCATTTCCATACCCCTATCCAGGTTCAGAACCCTGGGGCCAGCCATGCCCCTCCGGGCCCGAGGGTCCCCTTGACTTTCCCCCATCATGCACCTCCTCCACCTGCTGGGTGAGAAGCAGGTGGCCAGGAGGGGGTGGTGCCTGTGCTCAGCTGGGGCAAAGATTGAGGGGTGCAGCCTGGAAACGGACATCGAAGGAAGTGCTTTGGAAAGAGGGGGACACATCATACTGAGTGAAGTGAGCCAGGCAGAGAAAGACAACTATCATATGATAGCACTTACATGTGGAATCTAAAAGGATGCAAATGAACTTATTTACAAAATAGAAATAGACCCACAGACATAGTAAACCAACTTATGGTTACCAAAGGGGAAGGGGGGAGGGAGATTTTAGGAGGATGGGATTAACATATACACACTACTATATATTAAATAGATACCCAATGAGGACCTACTGTCTAGCACAGGGAACTATACTTAATATTTTGTAATAACCTATAAGGGAAAAGAATCTGAAAAAGAATAGATATATGTATGTGTGTGTGTGTGTGTGTGTGTGTATACACACACACACACATGTGAATCACTGTGCTGTACACCTGAAATTAACATGGCATTGTAAATCAACTGTATTTCAATTTTTTTTAAGTTAGCAATAAACAACAAAAAAAGAAAGAGGGGGACGCTCCCCAACAGGCACTGGTGCCTTACTTCGGGCAACCTTTGGAGTGCAGAGAACCAGACAATTCCTGTTAGGAGCCAGTTTCCCCAAGATCCCAGCTAGAAGTGGCAGAGCTGGGATTCGAACCCAGTTTTAACACCAAGACCCATGCTCTTCCTACCACAGCCATTTCTGTCTAGTGGCCACTGAAAAGTCAGCGGAAGACTCTTCAGTCCAAATATCTACTTCTACCAGTCCCATGGCATCACCCCCCGCCCCACCTTGTCCGGAAAGAAGACCCAGAGCGCGGAGCCCAGAACCTGTCTCTACTGGAAGTTGACATTAACACTGCATTTCTTGATGTGATCCCTAGTCGTTTCTAGTGTTCCTCAGAATTTTCCTAAATTAGGGCAAATACGGAAATTACTTCCAAAAATTCACTCACAGTATTCTGTTACAGCTGGGCATCAACCTCTGAAGTACTGGCAGGGGGCTCAGTGTCCCCCACCTGCCCTCTTAGTATTCCAGAGGCACCGTGCCGCCCTCCCCCCGTGGGATCACAGCAGAATCATAGTCACTCTAAAGAACTGGGATTCTCTCAAAAATTATTTATGTCATATTTCCTTTTAAAAACATTTAGTTCAAAAACAACAACAAAGACCCTCAAAGCATTCCAATGTAGAATTAACATTCTAGAGGTCAAAAGTCGGTTCATACTCAACTATCTGATGGACAGCAAAGAGGTCTTTGCTGTAATTTTATTTCCTCAGTAGCATTTGGAAAACTTTTCAGATTTCCAGTTAATCTATCCATAAGTCAATCCGACCACAAAATGATTTGACTCAATTATCTAATTAGAGCATCTTTCCCCATCTTGAAAGGACTAGTATATTGACATTACCCCCATGTAAATTAAGCAGGGCATCTTCTTAGCCCCTCCCCCTTCGCAGCCATCCTGATCTCTTGGACAAAAGGAAAGGGCTCCAAACCAACACTCCCAGTCAGCCTCAAACACCTCCTCTGCCCCAAAACATCCACAGCACTTCAGTTTTTTCGGGAGTATTAAGAAGGGAACTTTCAAAAGGCCAGAAGGATTAGGCACAAACATACCTCAACTTGTTATTACGCAAGTTTTCCAACACACGACAATGGTAGACAGAAGGCTCTAATGAGCCCCGGTCCCCTCTCGCCCAGCTTCAAATCATCAACACACAGTCAACACTGTTTCATCTCTAACTGCACCTTCTCACACCCATGCCCCAGACGATGCTGAAACAAATCCCAGAGAGCATTTCATTCCCTATGTATCTCTGAAAGCTAAAGATCCTTTTATTATGTAAGCACAATAACCTAATTGTAACTGAGAAAAAATTAACAATTCTGTATTATTGAGTATCCAATAAGTGTTCAAATTTCGTCAATAACATCTACATGTTATCAATATTTTTTATTGAAGTATAGTTGATTTACAATGTTGTGTTAATTTCTACTGTACAGCAACGTGATTCGGTTACACATATACACATTCTTTTTTTATATACTCTTTTCCATTATGATTTATCACAGGATATTAAATTTAGTTCCCTGTACTCTACAGTAGGACCTTGTTGTTTATCCATTCTATATATAAAAGCTTACTGCTAACCCCGACCTCCCACTCCATCCCTCCCCCAAACCCCTGCCCCTTGGCAACCACCAGTCTCTTCTCTATGTCTGTGATTCTGTTTCTGTTTCATAGATAGGTTCATTTGTATCATATTTTAGATTCCGCATGTGAGTGTAACATCTACATTTTAAAGATTTGCTTACAGATGAAAACAGCCCACAGCTTTTCAGCTAGTGGTTGTTTTTCCCGCTCTTATTACGTGCTTCCTTCTCTCGCACCCTGTGGTTGACACAGCCAGCCGATGGAGTTGGCATATCAACCCCTTTGGGGTCTACTCCCTTTTTAAAAGTCCCTCTAATACTTTCATGAGCAAACTTTCATTGCCAGCTTTTTGGCTCATTCTGTTTGGAAAGTTACTCTATGTTTTCTCCTTCTCCCTTCTGGAAACTCAGAAAAGAAACATGTGTCGAATTTCACTACCTCCAATTTTCTCTTCTCCCCTGTATTAGCCATCAACCTTCACTTCATCTCTAAGGGGACAGTTAACTTTACAACTCTGCTTTTATTTATTTTTTTACTCACTTCCATAGGGCACTCTGAAAAGCCTCATGGTTCTATTTATTCATTCAGCAAGTATTTACTGACCGCCTACATGGTCCCTGACTTGCGCATTATAATAAAAACGTCGCCAGGCTGGCTTTAGAGAACAAAAGTCCTATTTACTCAGCATCAGTTCTCCAAATGTGCGTTAGAGGGCGCCACTCTCCCATTGGCATCTGTTAGAAAAGTCTGGCGTGACTGACTATGCAGCTTATGTAAGCTCTCTGTACCTCACCACAGAGTCAACCAAATAAAGAATCTCACACAACTTTCCCCTTAAAAACGAAATAAATTCCATTTATTGGATGCACAGACAAAAAGAGTGAGAAATTACATAATTCCCCCAAATAGGTCCATTTTTCCATTAGACATCATAGACAGAAAGCCTAGGGCTTATAGGTTTTGCAAAATTATAAAAATGTTACAGACTATTTTTTCATTGCAAAATACCAAAAGAAAACTGAAAAGTTGAAATCAATAAATATCTACAGAGAGCAACATATCAGCTTTGTTGTTACATGTAGTCTCAAAAGTATTTCATTACATTTGAAACTATTAATAAGTTTAATTTGCTATATTATAAAATTTCCTGAATATGCCCCAGTAATGGCCAAAAAACCCGTATCAGTTAACACAACAAATATTTATATAGCACCTGACGTGTGCCAGGCATTGTACTGTCCTTGGTGCTTACATCTGAAGGGGGAGATAATGAACAAGCAAACAAATAAATAAACAAGGTCATGTTTGTGATAAATGCAAGAGAGAAAATAGAGCTGGTTGATGTGAAAAAGAATAGATGGGAAGTTATTGACCTAGAGTGTTTAGAAAAGACCTCCATGAGATGACAGTTATACTCATACCTCAGTGACAAGAGAGCCCTGGGAATATCTGGGAGCAGAACATTCCAGAATATTCCAGGAAGAGGGAACAAAGGCAAAGGCCTAGTGGGAGGGAGACGCAAAAGGGAGGAGATATGTGGATATATGTATATGTACAGCTGATTCACTTTGTTATAAAGCAGAAACTAACACACCACTGTAAAGCAATTATACTCCAATAAAGATGTTAAAAAAAAAAAGGGGACAAAGAGCTACCCATGAAAGTGTGATAAAGAAGAGTAGGAAGACCACAACAAACAAGTGCTGGAGAGGGTGTGGAGGAAAGGGAGCCCTCCAGCACTGCTGGTGGGGAGGTAAACTGGTGCAGCCACTATGGAAAACAGTATGGAGGACCCTCAAAAAATAAAAATAGGGTGATCATATGACCTAGTAATCCCCGTCCTGGTTATATATCTGAAGAAAATGAAAACATTAATTCAAAAAGATACATGCACCCCAATGTTCATAGCAGCACGATTTACAATGGCCAAGACATGGAAGCAACCTAAGTGTCCATCAACAGATGACTGGATAAAGAAGAAGTGATGTATATATACAATGGAATACTACTCAGCCCTATAAAAGACTCAAGTTTTGCCATTTGCAGCAACATGGATGGACCTGGAGATTATTATGCTCAGTGAAATAAGTCAGACCGAGAAAGAAATATACTGTATGTTATCACTTATACATGGAATCTAAAAAATAAAACACGTGAATGATATAACAAAACAGAAACAGACTCACAGACATAGAGAAATAGTAGTTACCAGTGGGAAGAGGGAAGTGGGGAGAGGCAAGATAGGGGTAGGGGGACAAGAGGTACAAACTACAAGAGGTAAAAAATAAATAAGCTACAAGGATACATTGTACAGCACAGGGAATATAGCCTATATTTTATTATAATAATTTAAAGTATAATTTATAAAAATTTGAATCCTTATGTTGTACACCTGAAACCAATATGATGTTGTAAATCAACTATACTTAAAAAAAATTTTTTTAATTAAAAAAAAAAGCAGCAGAGGAGGAAGATATAGTGTAATGGGAAGGGGGAAGGATTGCACAGAACAGACAATAGAGGTAACCCTAGAAAGAAGCTCTCTTTGGGCTTCCCTGGTGGTGCAGTGGTTAAGAATCCGCCTGCCAATGCAGGGGACACAGGTTCAAGCCCTGGTCCACGAAGATCCCACATGCCGCGGAGCAACTAAGCCCGTGCGCCACAACTACTGAGCCTGTGCTCTAGAGTCTGCGAGCCACAACTACTGAAGCCTGCGCGCCTACAGCCTGCGCTCCCCAAAAGGAGAAGCCACCACAACGAGAAGCCCGCGCACCGCACTGAAGAGTAGCCCCCGCTGGCCGCAACTAGAGAAAGCCCACGCGCAATAACGAAGATACGATTCGTCCAAAAATAAATAAATAATTTAAAAAAAAAAAACAGCTTTGTTTGGTTTTTGTTTTGTTTCGTTTGCTTGTTTGGGGTTTGGATTTTTTTATTGCAAATAAATTGAATTTTAGCAAATGCATTTCCTGCATCTATTGAGATTTTCATGTTTTTTCTCCATTACCTGCTGCAGTGGTATATTTCTTTAATAGAATTTTCTGATGTTGAACCACCTTTATATTTGTCTGATAAAGCCTTCTTGGTCATGATGCATTTTAAAATATATTTCTGGATTTTACTTGCCAATATCTTATTTTGGATTTTTGCGATTCTACTCATGGGTGAGATTGGCTGAAAATTTTCCTTCGTTGTCCTGTCCTTGTCTGGTTTCATTGTCAAGATTTTACCAGCCTCATTAAAAGAGTTTGGGAGTATTTTTCACCCTATTCTCTGGAACAGTTTGTATATGAAGTATTATCTCATCATTAGAGGTTGACAAGCCTCCCCAGTTAAAGCTATCTGGGCTCCTATCTTAATTTACTTTTATCTTTCTTATTATTTTTCTCCTTCTTTGGGCATATTCTGTTGTTCGTTTCCTAACTTCTTAAGTTAAACTCTTGACTTTTTGATTTTCAAAATGTCCTCTCTTCTGATGAATGCATTTAAGAGTAAAGTTTTCCTCTTGCATGACACAAGGTAGGAAACGTAGTGTTTTCATAGTCATTCATTCATAAATATTTTATCATTTCCAATGCAATTTCTTCTGTTATCTGTAAATTATTAATAAGTGTGTTTTTACATAAACACATAAATTCCTGAATGTACAGAAGCTTTTGTGGGGTTTTTTGTTAATTATAGGTACATACCGTTTTATTGTGCTTCACAGATAATGCATTTTTTTTTTTTTTTTTTTTTTTTTGCTGTACGCGGGCCTCTCACTGCTGTGGCCTCTCCCGTTGCGGAGCACAGGCTCCGGACACACAGGCTCCGCGGCCATGGCTCGCGGGCCCAGCCGCTCCGCGGCATGTGGGATCTTCCGGGATAGGGGCACGAACCCGTGTCCCCTGCATCGGCAGGCGGACTCTCAACCACTGCGCCACCAGGGAAGCCCTAGATAATGCATTTTTTACAAATTGAAGATTTATAGCAACCCTGCATCAAGCAAGTCTATCTGCGTCATTTTTCCAACAGCCTTTGCTCACATCATATCTCTGTGCCACATTTTAGTAATTCTCACAATATTTCAAACATTTTCGTTATTATAATATGAAATAATATGTTAATACTTATGTTACAGTGATCTGCGATCTTTGATGTTACTACTGCGACTTACTGAAGGCTCCGGTGGTAGTTAGAATTTTTTAGCAATAAAGTATTTTTAGATTAAGGTGTGTACCCTGTTTTTTTAAAGACATAATGCTACTGCACACTTAACAGACTACCATATAGTGTAAACAGAACTTTTATATACACTGGGAAACAAAAAAAATTCATGTGACTTGCTTCGTTGCGATATTTGCTTTATTGCGGGGGTCTGAAACCGAACCAGAAATATCTCAGAGGTGTGCCTGTATTTCTAATTTTATTGCATTCACAGAATATTCACAGATTGTATTCACAGAATACGATCTATCAGTGATATCTGGTTTTTTTTTTAACGTTGTCCAGTTAGTGAGACTGCTGTATTCACTGGCTCTGTTTCTTGATTTTCTCATACTGCAAGATTTCCTGAATATGCTCCAGTGATGGCCAAGCAAGCAGTCCCATTTTATATAACCCTCTCCAGGAGTTAGGGAGAAGTGACCGTAAACATATACCAACCAGGGAGAGGCAATAGGAACAGAAAGAAGATCCAAAAGGGATGTTTTTGTTCCAACTCCAGCATGCTACCCAGAGCATGAATCCAGTGAAAACCAACATTCATGCAACAAGGCCATCTACCTGGTCACTGGGGGGCTGCAGAGAGATTTGCACAGTAAAAGTGAGGGAGAAACCAGAACACCGGCTGGACAAGCCAGACAGCCCTGGACCCTGTCAGCCCCCTCCTGGGAACATGTGCTCAGGCATCCCTCAGAGTTCCCGGGACTCATATTTTGCCATCACCCTGGCCGGAGCTATTGGGTCTGGAGTGTACCTGCCCCCTGGATGCCAGCTCAAGGCTCACAAGCCACATCGAAGTGTGGGGAGAATGAACGCTGTCCAAGGGATGGTGACTAGTCACACCAAATCTGGCTCTGGGATTCTGTGGGGGAGACAGAGAGGGACACACAGAGCAGAGGGCGGAGATGTCAAGGGCAGTAGCAGAGAGAACAAGCATTAACCTCAAGGCAGCAGGCACCGTGAGCTAGCGCGGAGACGAGGTGGGAAAGCGACGGCCATGGTGTCCCGCTCCACCAGCCTGAAACATGCTGCTTCTTTTGTGCAAATAAAGATGGAGCGCTCCCCCGCCCCCAGAACTCTATGGTGTCCATTCCTCCTGCAGGAGACCACAACGCACACACCCCCAGCAATTTCTGGGAGTGCTTGCATGCAGTGGAGGCTGCCTGTCCCCTCCGTCCCTCAGCCACTGTCTCTGCCACCTCTCGGGACCCACATGCACCATCATGCCACCTGGCTCCGGAACGCCTCTTGCCCCACACACGGACACAGTTCACGCTGCTCCTATAAACTAAGGTTCTCTTGAACCCACGTGCTTGAAACCTGATCTCAGGAGTTGCTGCTTGTCTCCTAGCAGATTTCCACAGGCTGGGGAAGGACCAGCTCAGCCCCTCGGGTCTTTCCCCCATCTCAGAGGCCCCTGTCCCCAGGTGTTCTGACCAACAACAGCCTTTTTTAAACGATTATTATTAAACACAACAGCTAACATGCTGGTCTGAAGCATCTGCGTTTGAAATGCTACCCAAGTCTAAAGCTAGGTCGAGAACAGCAGTGGGTATTTGTTCTACGTGGGTTTCACCATCTCACAAAGCACACGGCCACCTGCAATCTGTCCATCTACCAGCAGCTCTTTGATGAAAGCCTACAGCACCACGCAGAACTAAACAAGGATACTAGTCACGATCTCTTGTCTGTGCAAGATCCTTGGAGCGTGTTTCCCTCTGAGACACTGCCTTAGGTTGGGGTCCTTGGAAGCGAAGCCTGAGTCAAGGATTCTGTTCAAGGGGAACGAGTACTGTTGGGAGGTGCTCTCTGGAGAAGGGAAGTGGGAAGTAGGCTCAGGTGGGGGAAGGAGCCAGGGATGTGGTCTCAGCAGGAGCCCAGTGTCGCCTGTTCCCTCGGGAGCCCCGAGCAGATGCTGCACTGGAGCTGGCCCCTCTGGGGTCAGCAGTCACTCGCAGTGGTAGGGGTGGGCTGGGGGCAGCCCCCTGAGCTAGGCAGCTGTGAACCATTAGCAGCCGATGCCCACAATAGCTTGGAAAGGGGATCCAGCGGGGCACACAGCATCCACGGCACACATCCTCTCACTTGGGCGTTATTAGGGTGAGGAAAGTGAGGCTTCGTGATGTTTTGAAGGGGGTCATAAGGTGGGGACAGAGACCGGGTGGAGGAACTGCTCTGCTTTCTCGGGGCTGGCCTTTTCCTGGGCTTTTCTCTCCTGTGCTGTGTTCTGTGCTAATGGAAAATTCTCATAAAGCCAGGCTGGGCCGGCCAGGTCAGGATGGGCACGGCTGATGAATGCTCTGGTCCCCAGGGCCGGGGGGTGGGGGTGGGCGACGGTGGATGGGATCCTGGACCCTGGTGGAGGCATCTCGTCTCTACACCCCACAAGCTGCCTAAGAAAAAACACGCTTCAGTCTGCTCCCTTTGGATAGTAGGGTCGATGGCGTGTCGGAGTCAAAAGGCCCCCCTCAAAGCGGGGGGAAGTGAGGTAGGGCAGACCACCTGCACACACGACGACGGCCTGGGCATCTTGTTAAAAGGCAGTTTCTGGGACTTCCCTGGTGGTCCAGTGCCTAAGACTCTGCACTCCCAACGCAGGGGGCCCGGGTTCGATGCCTGGCCAGGGAACTAGATCCCGCATGCATGCCACCAACTAAAGAGTCTGTGTCCCCAACTAAGACCCGGCGCAGCCAAAATAAATAAATATTTTAAAATAATAATAATAATAATAAACCCGTTGCTGTTTTTGTATATATTTTAAAAATGCTATTTCTGATTAGAGTCGGGAGGGGGGCTGTGATCTTGCGGTTATAACAAGCCACCTGGAGTCCACTCACCCGCCTTCTCGCCTCTGGGTTTCCCTGGTGAACCGTCCCTTCCCCACGCGCAGACCACGGGCTCCAGGCGGAGCTGACCTTCTCCAGGCGGTGTGTGCCCAGGCCTGGCCGTCCAGCGCGTGGCGTTCCCCAGGCCTGGTGCAGCCACTGCCCTGGCAGCAAGCAGCAACCGATTCCAGCCGATGAGAGTCAGCCCTGCAAGGGGTTCAGACCATCAGGGCAGGAGCTGAGCCTGAGCTGGCGGAGGGCCCAGCTACTGCCCGCGCCTTCCTGCCCCGCGAGCTGGGGAGGCAGCTGACATGAGGGAGAGCAGAGCCGGCGTCACAGTCAAGTCCCTGCCCTTCTCAGTTACGGAGCCTGCGGTTCCCCTTTCTGGTGTTCGTGGATTTGAGTTGAACAAGGATCCTGCCTGATTCACCCCCATCAGCCCCAGGTCTCAAAGACCCTGTCAGGACCCTCTTTGGCTGATAGAGACAATCGATGCAGCCCCAAATCGGAATCAAAGAGCAGGGCACAGAAGGAAGGTCCTGGAGTGACCTTGGCCATGACCAGGCCCAGGCCCTCACCAGGAACAGGAGGGAAATCGCTCATCCAAGTCTCGGCAACGCGGTGGCAGGCCTGGCGTAACTCCACTCTCCAGAGCATCTTCTGCTGCAGAAGACTTGTGGGCTGTGACGTGAAGTGTCAGCGGCCAGGCCCACCTGCGGCAGGAGAGAGTGGCAGGACAATGACGGCAGCCCCTGCCCCTACGTGGGGCTTCGCAGTGCGCACAGTGTATATACACAGTCATCCGATTCTCACAACCCATGAGGCAGGAGGAGCAGATAAGGAGACCAGAGCCGGGAGAGAGACGTGACCGGCCAGGGCCTCTGGGTGGGGATGGGCCAGCCCTGGAGTGGCCCAGCACTCAGGTGCTGAGGGAAGCACCTCGAAGGTTCTCAGCAGGCCTGCCTCACTGTGCATCGAGCAAGCTGCCGGGGGACTAACCCAAGGGGCCCCGGTATCCATTACCCACATCCAAATAGCGGTCATTATCCATATCGGGGAGCCTGAGCTGACTCACTGCTGTGGCTTTTGAGCTATGTGACCTTGAACCTAACTCCTCAAGAAATGATGGAGGCGGAGCTGGAGGCCACCTCCCTGCTCCCAGCTGAGCCCCAAATGACCACTCCTCACGTGAGCTGATGTTGAGAGAACACTGATTCCCCTTGGTCAGCTCCAGCAAGCGTCAGCAACCTATGGAGACATCCAGCCTGGACAGCCATTGACACACACTCCTGCGGATTCAATGGGGGGGTGGTCTCTCCTGTCCCACTGCCCCAAGGAGGGGAGAAACCAAGGCCTCCTGCAGCTGTTATTGCCCAGGAAAGCCAGCCCACAGCCAATAAGATACACTCACCAGAGGACTCACGTCCCTCTTCCCGTCACACCTCCCATCGCCTCCCACCCCACAGCCTCCAGCACTGGACCCACCAGCCAGTCGGCAACTACTTCCTGAGTGTTATGAGCCCAGCCCTGTGCTAGAACCTGCTGGGGTTCAAGAAGGAATGACACAGCCCTTGCCTTCAGGGAGCTCCCAGTCTCAGTGGAGGTTGCACGTGCGCACACACACGGGAAACGGGAGTACCGTGAGTCCCCTACATACGAACGGGTTCTGTTCCAAGAACATGTTCGTAAGTCCAATTTGTTCACAAGTCCAGCAAAGTTAGCTTAGGTACCCAGCTAACACAACTGGGGGGCAAGCTGCAATTTCACTCATGCCTGACGCTGATGGAACGCGCGCTCGCGTCTTTGAAAGTTCGCAATTTGAAGGTTCGTATGTAGGAGACTTACTGCATAAGACTCCACACGAATTTCAGGCGTGTGATAGTGTGTTAACACGGGGACTGTTCAGAGAAGGGCGGAACGTGGGCTTGGTGGTCGGGAAGGCAGCCTGGTAGAAAAGAGGGCTTGGCCGGGGGGCGGGTGGGGGTGCGGCACAGGCCAGAGCAACAGCAGGGGAAGCAGAGGCAGGACCGAGGAGGGAGATGAGAGGAGAAGGGGCATCTGTGAGGGTCCCCCGGGTTGGGCGAAGGATCAGAGAGAAGGAAGTTCCAGAAGCACAGGGCCTCATTTCTCTGACCTCCCCCAGAGCGGCCTGTTATCCCAGAGCCTGGCCTGCGGCAGACGGTAAGAACCTACATGCAAACTGCACTGGAGACAGGAACCCATGGGGGCCTCCTGGCAACCCTGACCAAACCTCAGCTCAGCCCTGGGACCTCTCACCTCAACACAACTCCCCCACGCCCCCCAGCACTCATGTCCCTGGGATTTGACCTACATTTCATGACTAAAGGCCTCTCCCCACCTCCAAGGGTTTCACTAACTATAAACTACCTCATGAAGTCTGGTTGTCATCACAACCCAGCCCCACCCTAGTCCGTCCCACCTTTTCTGATGGGTGGTCCAGTCTGGGGAGGCTGGGGAGCTCCAGGCCAACCTGCGCAGGTGTGAAGCCCGGAGGAGCCCTCGCCCTGCTGCTGGCCCGGCACCACCCTCCTCTTGTTCCGCTGTGAAGTCCGGACACACAGAAGCTTGTCTGCCGGCCTCTCTCCCTGCCCGGAGCCAGCGGGCCCCAGCAGGGAGGCTCCACTTCCACCCCAGCCTTCCCCCTACCCTGCCTGAGCGGCAGCCAGGTACAGCCAGAGCACGCAACTGCAAACCAGAGAAGACCAGCCCAGCCCAGCGAGCTTCCAGCAACATCTGGGGAAGGGAAGTGAGGCTCCAGAAACCTGATGCGCTGTTTGTTAGGTTTGGGAGATAAGAGAGTGACTAAAAGAGGCCCCTCCTCAGAATTCTTTATTCCTGAACAAGGGAAGAAAGGGCAGGGGTTGGGGAGGGCAGGGGATGAAATGTGACTCGAATGGAGGCCCTGACCCGGGGCTCTGTGTCAGGTAAGGTAGGAGTGGCGGGTTGGTCCCGGGGCCAAGGATCTCGGCCTGGAGTCCAGGAGCTCCTGGGATTGCTCGTAGATTCTTGCATCCACGTGACTATCTGTGTCTTCCTGGGGAGAAGGTTCATAACCTTTGCCATCTCGTCAGAGGGCGTCACGACCCCAAAAGCGTTAAGAACGTTGCTTATGAAAGAAGAGCGAAGCCTGCAGGTATGTGCACACATCGGGGGAGGTCTTGCCTCTGGAGCCGAGTCTGCTACCAACTTGCTGTGTTCTCCTAAGCAATTCGCCTCCCGTCTCTGGTGGGCCAGGCGGGAGCAGAGAGGCAGGCTCCCCGCACAGGCTCCGTCCCTGCTGCCAGGGGAGAGGGGAGGCTCACAGCCAGGCGTCCAGCATGAGCTCTCCTTCGGCTGTGACTCCCAGCAGGTCCGGGAGTTTTCCCACCAGGGCGCAGAACCTGCCTCCAGTTCCAGGCTCCATCGGTCCCTCCGCTGTCACCTTCCGAGGCAGGTCTTCTTAGGGGACGTGTCCTCATGCCGGGGCACAGGCCCAGGGCCCCATTCCTAGTCACTGTGTCAGACGTGCCTTGCACACAGCCCAGGGGTCCTGTACATTCCTCATCTGTTCACAAAGACAGAGACCAGGGTCAGGTCTGGGGTGGGACGCGGCCCTGCCCAGCCCCCGTCAGCCATCTCTCCAGGGCTAGGAGGGAGCAGTCATGGGCCCCCTGCACCCATCCAGGGCTTTGAATCCTCTTAGCCCCTACCGAGCACCCAAGGATTACTAATCCCATTTACCAATGAGACAACGTGGCTTCAGGGCACTTGGTGACTGGTTCCAGATGTCCTGGGTCCCGATTTAATCTCTTAATCTCCACCACTAAGTACTAGTCCACAGTGCAACAGCCACCTAGGGGTGGCAGGCAGAGGACAACTGATCGCTGAGAAGCCCCGTGGCTCTAAGGAAGGGCAGAGGGCAGGGATGGGTCTCCAGCGCTGAGCACGGGGCTGGGCGTGGAACAAGGGCTCTATGAGGGCAGGTCCTCTGCCAGCCCCCCAGCTTCCTTCCTCCCAACCCACTACCCAGGATGCCATGTCCCCTTCAGACACCCACAGCCCCTAGCGATGCCCCTGCCCAGGCTCACATTCCCACATCCCCAAAGTCCCATTTTCCCACCTGTAAGAGCCTCTCTTAACAATGATACAGTAGAAATGAAGGGTCTTGGGGTCCAGAACCCAAAATGAGGTCCAGGCTTCCACCGCTGCACCGCTAGCTCCTACATGTGATTTAGGGCCAGATTGGGTGAGCCCCAGTGTCCTTGTCTGCCAAATGGCTGAGAAGCCCATGCCTCCAAGCATCAACTTGGAATCTGAGGCCCGGGGGATGGGTCCTGGCTCTCCCCTTTCTCACTGCATGAACTTGGCCAAGCCTCTTGGGGGGTCTCACTTTCTTTTGCCCACGTGACCCCGGGACCCTCGAGGCTCCTGCCCATCCCACTTCCATCTCTCCCCAGTGCTTCCAGCTGTCCCTGAACTGTACTTGAGATCACTGGGCTCTTCCCATTAAACATCTCAGTGTCCCCTCTCCCTGCCACAAAGTCCTTTGTAGAGCAAATGTGAGCCTCCAAGGTAGGACCCCTGCCTTGGAGACCTTCCACACCCTTGTTCTCCCTATTCATCCCCAGGACCCAGTTCAAGCCATCAAACTGCTTTGGGCGACGCCATTCACCTCGCCTCCCAGAGCACTTTGCAGTCTGTCCCCACGAGAGCCGGTAAGTCGGCATCATCCTGTATGAGCGAGCACCCCAGGGGACAGGGCCTGTGGCTGTGCTCTTCCCAAGAGCCCTGCGCAGCACACTGCTTGGCACGCTGGGGAGCTCAATTAACGACGTCACCCTCTCTTGTCTGCTAACAGCAATTACAATCCTCACAATATACCAGGGAGGAGGACCCCTCATCGTTAGCCCCAACTCACAGATAAGCAAACTGGGTCATGAAGTGAAATGACTTCTCAAGGGTACCACATAGTAAGTGCTGGTGCCAGGAGACCCTAGGGGCTGGGGGTGGGCCTGAGGATTGTGGAGAGTACCCTCTCCAGGTCGCTTTCAACTCTGACATTCAGGGAATGAAGATCTAGTAAGAAGCTAGTCGTAGACCTACGAGCTCAGTACGCCCCACCTCCCTCACCTGTCCCCACCTGACCCCGAACGCCTGAGCCGGGCTCTGGCCAGCGCCGGGTCTCACCTGCTCTAAGCCGGGTGGGCCTGCGGAGGAAAACCAACGCAGGGGCCCAAAGCAGCTGTATGCAGCCAGCCAGAGGGTCCTGGAGAAGAAGCGGAAGGAGGCGGCCCACTCCTTTGAGACCCCAAGCCAGCCCTCCCCGTCTCCCGGGATCCCAGCCAGAGAGGGGGCCAAAGCCCAGCGCCATCTCCAGAGGTCACGGATGCGGCAGGTCCAGCGCGCATCAGAGCACGCGGCCTAAATGGGCCGCCTGGCCCTCGGGGCCGTGGCCGTGGCTGCGCTGGTGGGTCTTGAGCGAGCCTTCGCGCGCAAAGCTCTTGCCGCAGCGGGCGCAGAAGTAGGGCCTCCGCTCCCCGAAGACGCCGGGGCGGCGCGGGTGCGGCGCGGGCATGCGCGCGTGGGTGCGCTGGTGGTTGAGCAGGAAGCGCTGCTCGCGGAAGCAGCGGCCGCACTGCGCGCACTGGTGCGGCTTCTCGCCGCTGTGGATACGCTGGTGCGTGAGCAGGTTCTGCTTGAGGCTGAAGCAGCGCCCGCACTCGGGGCAGGGGAAGGGCCGCTCGCCCGTGTGGGTGCGCTGATGCACCTCGAGGTTGTGCTTGACGCTGAAGGCCTTGCCGCACTCGGGGCACACGAAGGCGGCCGCGCGGCCCACTCCGGCATGCGCCTTCTGGTGCCGCACCAGGCTGGGCTGCTGCGAGAAGGTCTGGCCGCACAGTGGGCAGCGGTGCGGCTGCTCCTCCGCAGGGTGGTGGATGACCAGGCCTCGATCGTCCCCCAGGCCCTCCTCCCCGTCCCCCGCAGGGGACTTGTCCCCGGAGGACGCCAGTTCGGTCATGGGCACTTCCGGCTGCAATCACCGGCCCCTGGGGAGGCAGAAGCAGAGTAGTCAGGGGGCACCCAAGGACCACCCAGGCCCCAGCCTCAGGGAGGACACTCCCCTGGGCTCCCATGGCTTCCAGAACCCGCCACTCTCCAGTCCTGTTGGAGCCTGTGTCCCCCTGCTGGAATGCCCCTCTTTCTCCTCTACCCCTCATCACATCCTACCCCTCCTGCAGGCCCTTCTAAAACGACACTTCCTGCTAGAATCCTTCCTTGACCTCTCCAGCCCCTCCTGAGCCCCGTGACCCAACCCTATGACCCTCACTCATCACACAGCATGCTGGTCTGTCAGGCCACCTCTGTCTCCCTGCCCTGTGAGCACCTTAAGGACAGAGCTGCTTCCTTTTCTGCCCCACATCAAACACTGTGCCTGCCACACAAGGCATGGAATAAATGCTGATGAGGAATACTCAGGGACTCCTAGTATTGTAAGTTATACTGAACCTGGATGCGTCTTATCTTTCCAACCAGATTCTCAAGAAGGGGGGTAGGGAGGTGCATCCCCAATCTGGAGGGAAGGGTGGATCAACAGTGGTTTAAAGATATTTTTGCAAAGCTTCAAAAAAGAAACAAAAGCCCTGTAAGCTTGAAAGTAACCTCAGTTAAACATTAAGGCAGCAGCTCTTTGTTTATCAAAATGAGGCATGCCTGTAAAAGGTTTGCAAGTCACTGAACCACAGTGTGAGCTCCCAGAGGGCGGGTCTCAGCTTGATTCCTCTTGGCATCTGGCATCGCCCCAGCAAAGCCTGGCCCAAGGCTGAGGAACACTCAAAGCTCAACAAACACCCCCAAGTTCGGTTCCATCCCGTTCACACTGGTTCTCCTAAGGATCCTCTTTCCCAGGATACTGTGTTCCTCTTAAATTGTTTCCCACTGTCCTCACAACAGCCCTGAGGAAGGGGCAGGCTTATTGAACCCCATTTTATAGATGGGGAAACTGAGGCTCAGTGAGGCCCACTTACTTGCCCAGGGTCACACAGCAAGGTGAACCAAGACTAGGCCTCAAGTTTCCTGTCAAAAGCTCTTTTCAACATAGTAGCTGCTCACCAGCTAAGTTCCCCTCAAAACAAACACACACACACACACACACACACACACACACACTAGACCACCACCCTCCTGGCCACCATCACAGAGCCATCAATACCCAAAGGACCACTGCTTCTGGGTCACTGCCTGCAGCCACCACCCTCACACCTCCCCAAAACCCTAGGCTCCTTCTCGCTAGAGCATAGAACGCTGGGGCTGCTCGGAGGGAAGGAGCTGGCCACTCCCCTGCATTCCCCCACACCCAACTGGGAAGCTTGTTGGCCCTTCTCCTGGTCCTCCATGCAGACCTTCTCCACACTTCCAGATCTCTCTGCTAACCACAAGCTCAGTGGACCTATCGGCAGAGTGGGGTCCCAGAGGCACCCCCTCTGTCACCCCCTACCCTCAGGCTGGGGTGGAACACCACTCACCCAGGGGAAGGGGACAAGTACTACTTGCAATAGACACCACCCACAAGTCTTTCCCCAGGCAGCTGCATGGACGTTTGCAAGGACAGATCATCACCGTCCCCTTGGCCAATCTCAGCCCGGCCTTGTCTCTGGGCAGCCTCCCCACTCTCCCAGCTATACCCCTGACCAAGGGCCCCGCCCGCCGAGAGGGTCCAAGGCCATGGCCCCCCTGTCTCCCCCAGGTTCCTCCATCCCATCCCACACTCACAGACCAGGCTGCGCCCCAGTTCCTCCGGCCTCCAGCAGTGGCTCTTTCCTCGAGTCTGCGCTGCCCAAGGCAAATACGGTAACTCTCCGCAGCGCCTCCCGCGCCCCTTCTCCCTCACCCTCATAAAGACGGCCAGCCTCCCGCACCGCTGTTCTTTTCAAATAGCGGCATTAATCAAAAGAGCTGACCCCACCCACCCGACCCCCCCCGCGCACAGCCTTGCCAATTCCTGAGGCCGGAGCGATCCTGGAGAAATATGGTAAACTCTGCGTCGCAACCCCACCCCCACTAAAATATGTAGGCCTCCCACTCTGCTGCAGCAACCCACCCCATTCCGCTGCAAGCCCCGGCTCCCTTAGGGAATTCATGCAACCCACGCCCTCCCGCTCCCGCTCCCGCAGCGCCCGGGGGGAACCACGCAACCCTGGATAAATACATAATTAAGTCGCTGCGCTCGCCACTCCCGGAAAGGGTCTGCGCGGCTCCCGGCAAATACGGTAGCGCGCCTGTAGTGACCCGCCCCCAAGGGACGGCACTGGCCTCGGTAAATACGGTAATCTCCCGCCGAGGCCCCAGCCCTGGCCTGGCCCGGGACTCACGTGGTGCCGCCTCCCCAGCCCTCCGTCTCCTCCGCAGCGCCGCAGTCGCCGACGTCGCCGCAGCCGCACAGCAGCCCCGTGAGGCTGGGAGGTCTAACTCGCCAACAACCTGGCTGGCGGAACAAGGAGGGCTGCGAGCCCAGCGCCCGCCGGGACAGGAGAGGGAACCAGGCGGGGGCCGGTCCGGGGGCAGAACGCCCCAAGGGCCGGGTCGCCCCAACTCCCCCCGGGCCCCCTGCCCCAACCATTCCCGGTTCAGGATTCCCAGTTCAGCAGTTAGAGCCTCATCCTCACCTCCCTCATCCCACGGCAGGGCTAGCCTGGTCAGGCCCGCAAACTGACCCCAGCGCCTAGGAAACTGGGTCTGGGGGCGCTGGAGGGACAGAGCCTTTCCTTGCAAGAGAGAGAAGGGAGTGAACGCAGGAACGCCCCCCGCAGAGCCTTTCTGAGCAGGGGTTTCATGGGTGGGAGACAGCTCGGGTTATGCTATCGGGATGAATGGGGGAATAGAGGAGACACTTATACCCCTACGGTCCAGTCCTCTTCAGAAGTCAGCCCATTAGAGTCAAGACAAAGATATCCTGTGAAAGCCATTTATAACACCCAGGGGAACCAGTTGGCGTGGACAGGGCGGGGCTGAATTCGTTTCCAAATGTCATTTAATAATGCCCCTTACTTATATATTACTTCTCTTATTACAATGTCCTTTGTCATATATTATCTCGTGGGAGCCTTCCAATAATCATGTGCCGTCTAAGTTCTACAGGTATTATTATCCCATTTCATAGATGGGAAAGTAAAATAAAATTGACACACTGAGCAGCTCCCCCACCCTCCCTCCTCCTCTGAGACCCTCAGCTCTAAGTGGCAGAGCTCAGTGGAAAGGGAGGCCCAGCTCACTCTCCCGGCATCACTCTGGTGTCTCGACCTGCAAACAGAAACAGTGTGCCGACCGGGATGAGAGGTAATCATCTCATCCAGAGTGAGAAAATGCCTCCAAAGTTACATTTTATAGACAAAGAAACTGAAGCTGGAGAAGGAAAATGATTTTTTTAATTAAAAGTGCTAGAGGGGGCTTCCCTGGTGGCACAGTGGTTAAGAATCCATCTGCCAATGCAGGGGACACGGGTTCGAGCCCTGGTCCAGGAAGATCCCACATGCCGCGGAGCAACTAAGCCCATGTGCCACAACTACTGAGCCTGTGCTCTAGAGCCCGCGAGCCACAACTACTGAAGCCCGCGTGCCTAGAGCCGGTGCTCCGCAACAAGAGAAGCCACCGCAATGAGAATTCCACACACCGCAACGAAGAGTAGCCCCCGCTTGCTGCAACTAGAGAAAGCCTGCGCACAGCCAAAAATAATAAATAAATAAAATAAATAAATTAAACAAAATAATAATGCAAATTGGCTGGCCCACTGTAGTATATAAGTAAGCTTACAATAAATTGTTTTTTTTTAAAAAAAAAAGAGTGCTAGAGGAACATCCGCTAGCCTTTTCTTCCCCGGCCCTCTGTAACTGCCAGGTGGATGAAGCAGCTAGGATTCCGGAAGGTCCAGGCAGGGCTCCTTACAGCAGACAGTGGATATGGCTGTTAGGGTGGCATTATCCCTGATGAGGGGCTCTAGAAGACACAGGCCTCCCAGCCTCAGGAGGTCCCTCCTGCAACTCTGCAGGCGCCCAGTGTGCCTTTCAGAGCCTGGGAAATGAATTCCAGGTGGGGTCCAACCCTCGGAGTAAAACCAACCCCTTTCTCCCGACACCAGACCTGAAGGTCAGGCCTGCCAGCTTTCACAGCTCGCCCTGTGGACCAGTCCATCTCAGCAGGTCCACCCTGGGTCACTGTCAGCCTCTCAAGGACCCACCCCACCCCTACCCCCATCCATGCTGCTCCTGTAGCCCCTCACCAAGGTATGTGGAGCTTCATGAGTGAGACATCCCAAGGAGACTGGTATTTCAAATAGAGGCAACAGGGAAGGAATTCTGGGAAGCCCAAAGAAATGAATCCACCAGGATAGATGTTTACCCCAGGGCGCTCTCCTGGCATTGACAAAAGGATCCCCTAACCACTGATGATAACCCATACCCACACTCCGCCCCGGGGCCTGTGGAGCTTGGTTCATGGAACAGCCGTGCCTCCCAGCTCTCCAGCTCCTGTTGCAAAAGTTGTCACCTGCCAGAGGGACCAGCTTTCATCCCTCCTGCAGGCTGCAGGAGAAATGGGGACACTTAGTAAATGACCAGATTTTTTCAAAGGCAAAATCAATAATATACCTGAGGATGTCACCTATATTTTTAGCAGCATTTTCTAGGTAACCTGTGCCAACATAGAAAGGAACACAGCTGGGGACAGGGGAGGGGGAAGCCGACACCACCACCTATAACTCATCTCTCTCAGTGGGAATGCCAAGGGCTCTGGGAGGCCTCCATCCCCTGCTCCGTGCCTGTGTGTGTGGGACTTCTGCTGAGTCACTTCGTTTCTCTGCTTTCATACACATACACTCCCACACGCATCTTCCCTTCCGTTTTCACATGCTGTGGTGAGCACAATGGAAGCGCGGAAACATTCTGCAAACGCAGCCATGCTTCTTCGCACAGGCAGGGCCAGAGGCTGGCGTGGCGATCCCCACCACTCCACAAGGCTCATGTGACAGCTGTACTCTGGCCCCTAACAAAGGCCTGGGCTTCTCACAGCCAAGAACAGCTGGCCGGTGACCTCATTCTGGGAAGAGGCATGTGCAGCTCAGCCGAGTCCTGCCCAGGGCACTGTATTCCCTCCCCCACCTCCAGGGTACACCGGCTGGACAAACGATCCCCTGGTACTCTTCTGGACCCGCGTGGTCCCTCGCAGAGATCAGCCTGGTCATCCTCTGGCTTCCCTGGCTCTGGGCTGCATCCCCAGGGCTTCTGCACTCAGCTAGGTGACCATGCTGCCCCCCACCAGCTCCTCCCATCTCCCCAGATTGGACAGTGATCCCTAACCTCCCTCCCTAAGGCACCTGTGCTGACTTCAAATAGGGATTTAGCTCACTTTTGTTTTCCCACCAGGTCCTGAGCTTCAAAGGGCAGGGACTGTGTTTTCAGCATCTCTGTATCCCAAGTGCCCAGCATATCATAGGCCCTTGGTCAATGTCTGCTGAATGAATGAATGCACGCCTGCAGATTCCACCTAAAAGTGGTGGAGGGAAAAGGTGGCCCCTTGGCCAGCAGGTGTGCCGATGTAATGTAAGGGATGAGGGGCCCCAGACATGGCTCTGAGGGCTGGGAGGCACTGCGAGACCTGAATGGTGATGGGCACGAGTTGACATGTGCTTCAAAGTTCTTTTTCCTTGAAGTTAAAACCCAAGATGTGACCTAGGACATCAGTTCAGCCTCTAAGCTTGCAGTGTGCTTGATACCAGTTAATTTCTATGGTGACTGAGCTCTGTTTGGGGAAATTCCTTTTCTTCTTCTTCCATGGTACAACTTCCATTGCCACAAATGCCGTGCAAGTAACCACATGGGGAGGTTATTTTTTAAATGACCATAGCTATCATTTATTGCCTGCTGTGTGCCAGGTACTACACTACATGCCTTACATAGGTCCCTTGCCCAAGGTCCCGTAGCTTACATGGTAAAGCCAGAATTTAGCCCCAGAACTGACTACCCACTATTCCCAGCATCGAAAGAAAGCTCTTTCTACATTGGGGTGAGAGGCAGGGGTGACAGAAAACATTTCTACTTCTTCTCAATAGGAGCATTATTCCCAGGGCTGTACTGTCCAATAGCCATGTGTGGCTTTTTAAATTTAAATTAATTAAAATCAAATAAAATTGAAATTTCAGGTCCTCAGCCTCACCCGCCACAGTTAAGGCCTCGACAGCCACATGTGGCTGGTGGCCATGGTTTGGGGCAGCACAGATACAGAACATTTCACCATCACAGAAAGTTCTCCTGAACAGTGCTGCTCTAGGGTACCTCCCCCTCCAGATCTGAGTGACCCGGGAGACACCATTCTCTTTTCAATCCAGAGGTCAGCCCATGGGGACCCATTCATTTCCCTCCCTCCACTAGGATCTAGTCAGAGCAGTGATATGTGAAAACATACTATCTTCAGCCACAACACTCCTCTTGTCAAAGGTCAAGGATAGTTCTTTACCAAACCCAAATTACTTTAAAAAGAAAAACCAAAGGCCTCAGCAGCAGCCCCTACTCCTGCCAGGCGCTCTCTACGAGGTCCCTGCTGGTCCCGCTCTCTCCCCTGGTCAGGGCACCTCTCCCTGCAGCTCCCTGGGGCTGGGCAGCCGGGAACCACACCCTCCCAAGCAGGCTGCTGCCTGGCCAGCTGACTCGAAGCTCACGTTCCATGCCAAGGAGGAGCACTTTCCCCGTACCTAAGTCATTTGTCTTAGCTGCCAGGCTGCTCCTAACAAAGGACACAAGGATGACGAGGGCAGTTCCTGGAACTCCAGCCCCACCAAGCTCATCTGGTGTGTTGCAAGCTTGGCCCTGGGTTCCCATCGCAGACAGGCACTTACCTGGCTGTGGACAGGCTATAAATAAGTCTTTTAAGATCTTGGTTTGTTTACTCATGGTTGTTTTCTGTTCCCCATGCAAGCCTTTAATCTCAGCATGCTCCGGAACATTTTGGACTGTAAACCATGAGGATAGGTCTGACCTTCTTGTCTTTGATTTTTATGGCGTGTCTTTTCCTAAATTTTCTCTGACCTAGTTTATTTTTAAATGAAATGGAATTAAAATTGAAGTTGACAATGCCAGGCCTCCCTCGGAGAAGACTGCCATCGTGACAGCGGAAGAGGTTTAGGCTAACAGGAGACCTGGGACCTGCCATCCACTTGCAACGTGACCCGCTGGACTAGTCCCACCGTCCCCCTCCCCCTCCCCCGTATCACTGTCCTGCCCAGGTCATAACTCGCGGTGAGATGGTGAATAAGAACGCCTCGCTGACAGAGCTGGGGCTGGGAACGATTTGTTGAAGAGTTGACCGTAGAGATTGTTCTAAGCTGTGTATCAAAATGAGTTTCCACGAAGGCCCAGGAGCTCCTCAAGGGTGGGGTCTGTGACTGCTATGGACTGCATTGTGTCCCCGCAAATTCATGTTGATGCCCTACCCTCAATGTGGTGGCATCTGGAGATGGAGCCTTTGGGAGGCAATTAACAATTAGGTTTAGGGCTTCCCTGGTGGCGCAGTGGTTGAGAGTCCGCCTGCCGATGCAGGGGACACGGGTTCGTGCCCCGGTCCAGGAAGATCCCACATGCCGCAGAGCGGCTGGGCCCGTGAGCCATGGCCGCTGAGCTTGCCCGTCCGGAGCCTGTGCTCCACAATGGGAGAGGCTACAACAGTGAGAGGCCCACGTACCGGAAAGAAGAAAAAAAAAAAAGAATTAGGTTTAAATGAAGTCGTGAGAGTGAGGCTCGCCTGGTGAGATTCGTGTCTAAGGAGAGGAAGACCAGGTCCTTTCTCTCTCTCTCTTTTACTTCTCCCCCACTCCTTCTCGCCCTCCCACCATGTGAAAACACCGAGAAAAGGTGGTCGTCTGCAAGCCAGTCTGCAAGCCAGGAACCGTGCCCTCACCAGAAAAAGAATCTGCCAGCACCCTGATCTGGGACTGCCAGCCTCCCGGACTGTGAGAAATGCATGTCTGTCATGAAAGCTCCCAGCCTGTGGCGGTGTTATGCTGGCCAGAGCCGACTAAGACAATGGCTTATTCATCACAGCATCCCTGAGGTCTGACACAGTGCCTGGCACACTGGAGGCTTGTTTAGTAAATCACTGCTGTGCCACCGTGCCATCCCAGCCTGGTCAATGGGACGTGCACCTCGGTAATTCTTCACTCTGATGGACTTGGCCTTGTCCCCATTGTGACCCAAAGCACCCATTTTTGAAGAGGTAGGTCACCTGGGGTCAGTGAACAGGCATTCATTCTCATGACTTTGGTGGGAGAGGGGAGCTGCAATCAGACCTCACTGACCCCAAGTCTTACCAGTGCAGCTGTTTGACTGATCTGATCATTAAACACAGGCCATTTGTGAACGATAACACATTCTGTTGTACGGAAACTCCTGCTCAACTGATCTCTTCAGAATCTGCCTGCCCTGCCCCTCAGGAACGTGGTTCAACAGGCCTCTAATGCAGACATGGTACCTCTGGGATGCTTCCTGGAGGAGCAGGGCTTGCTTGAGTTGGCCTCAGAATTTGAGGAAGCAAACACTCCATCATTAAAGTGGGTTTTGATGAGATCCCAAGCGTTTTGCTTCCCTGAGCAGGGCAGGCTGGGGGAGGAGCTGCAGGAGAGGGGCGGGGCATCGCAGGGAGAGAGCGGAGCACCTAGGGCTGGGTCAGAGAGCGTACTTAGGAAAACCCTTCTGATCTGGTCCCCGGCTGGTCCTCAGAGCTGAACTCCCAGATGGGCACACCTCACCCATTCGTGAGGTTTCACACAGCAAGGCTTGTGATCAAAGGCCCGGACCACGAGTCAGCGGCCCTGGGTGAACATTAACCATCACCAGAATTGTGTTACCCAGGTAAGCTGGATTACCTCCGTATGTCTTTTTTTTTTTTTTTTTTTTTTTTTTTGCGGTACGCGGGCCTTTCACTGTCGTGGCCTCTCCCGTTGCGGAGCACAGGCTGCGGACGTGCAGGCTCAGCAGCCATGGCTCACGGGCCCAGCTGCTCAGCGGCATGTGGGATCTTCCCAGACCGGGGCACGAACCTGTGTCCCCTGCATCGGCAGGTGGACTCTCAACCACTGCGCCACCAGGAAATCCCCTCCATATGTCTTTTTGTGATGCTACAACACTTCGAGCTCCTGCCACATGAAAGGGATTAAACAAAACCTGAGAAGAGGGGTGACCGGAAGCCAGGGTGACCGCACAGCTCCTGGAGAAGATAACACTTCTCTGAGTTCAAGGGAGAACCAGGCAGGCCCCTGGAGGCAGGGAGGCACAGTTTCTCCTCCTACAGAATCACCCTAGGGTGCGCCTTTTTCCTCCCACTTCCCAGCTATCCAAGCCTGGTACCCCAATACCCACCCCCTCTGCAATCCCCTCCCCTGCTGTGGGAAGACATGGTCCAAGGCTACAGCCGGGCTGGAGCCCTGGGCTCTTCTGCTAGCACTAGGGCTCCAGTCAACCCTGCTTTTGGAAGGGTATGAGGGGTGACTTCTGAGGGGCTAGAGGTCAAGGGGGGTATGTGGGAAGTGATCAAATTGCCTTGGAGAGGGAACAGGGGAAGAGAATACTGCCCTCCACCCCCAGCAAGAACTGGCCATGGGGACTGGCTATGCTCATGGCCAAAGCTCCCTGCCCTCGTCCTGGGGCAAATGGATCCCTCCAAGCACACAAGGACCCAGAGAACAGGAAGGGTGGCTTAGAAAGGAGACCACATGAGACAATCAATCCTTCATTTCTCTCTTCTGCAACACTGGCGTTGATAAGGATCCCGGGCAGTGCCCACTGAGTCAGAGCAGCACATTTGCTGCTCTCCTGCTGCAGGCCCCTCCCCAAGGTACCAAACCCCAGCTGAGACCACCCCCGCCCCCCGCGTCCCAGCCCGACCATCACACACACACACACACACACACACACACAACCAGTCCCAGGATCAAGCCAGCCGCCACAGCACCCTGGGCAGTGGGGCACTCGGTGTTGAGGACCATCAAACCATTCCCTCCTTCCAAAAACATGTCTTGAGTAGCCATTAAGTGCTGGGCACTGGCCTCGCATGGGCATAGACGTGCCCCTCCCCAGCCCCAGCTCCCATCTGGGTATCAGTCTGTTGAGACTCCCCCACAGGGACACCCCTGGGCTATCTGGCAGCTGAGCGCGGCTGGCTGGGGCCACAGCTGACCAGTCCAGACCTGCACCATCTCACCCAGTGAGCCTCGCCCAGGGCCGTCGACAGCCCCCTGCACTCAATGCCCGAGGGCTGCGGTCCCACCTCCGAGGATGGACCAGACGGGCCTCAATCATCACAGACACATCCAGGCTCCAGGGTGAGGATGTCTGATCTTACCTCCTCCCTCAGCCCTTAGCGGGACTTTTCCCGGTCCCTGTTTGGGGATGCTTGTGGAATTCTGTTCTCAGGTCTGAGAGCCTTGAAGAAAGCATCTTTTGATAGGGTCTCACCCCCTGGGGTTCTAAAAGCCACCATTCCTGGTCATTCCCCACACACACCACGCAAGCATCCCACCCTGCCCATGGGTCTGCTTGGGTCCAGGCCCCCTAGAGCGCCGCGCCCTTGGCGCTGGGGGTGGGCGCCAGGGCGCCCCGGTGAACGCGCTGGTGCTTGAGCAGGTGCTGCTTCTGGCTGAAGCCGCGGCCGCAGGAGGCACACAGGTAGGGCCGCTCGCCCGTGTGGTTGCGCCGGTGGCGCGTCAGGTTGGGCTTCTGGCTGAAGCGGCGGCCGCACTCGGGGCACGGGTAGGGCCGCTCGCCCGTGTGGATGCGCTGGTGGATGGTGAGCGCCGACCACCACGAGAAGCTCCTGCCGCACTCGTTGCAGATGAACTGGCGCGGCTCGCCCGGCCCGGCCGCCCGCGCCCGGCCCCCGGGCCGGCTCGGCGGCGGCGGCAACAGGCCAGGGGCGCCCTGGGCGGGCGGCTCGGCGGCGGCGGCGTGGGCCTGCTGGTGGGCCCGCAGCGCGGCGCGGCTGGGGCGCGGCGCGGCCGGGGCGCCGGGCAGGTGCGTGCGCTGGTGCTTGAGCAGGTGCTGCTTCTGGCGGAAGCTGCGGCCGCAGTGCGCGCAGGGGTGCGGCCGCTCGCCCGTGTGGTTGCGCAGGTGGCGCGTCAGGTTGGGCTTCTGGCTGAAGCGGCGGCCGCACTCGGGGCACGGGTAGGGCCGCTCGCCCGTGTGGATGCGCCGGTGGATGTTCAGCGCCGACCACCACGAGAAGCTCTTGCCGCACTCGTTGCAGATGAACTGGCGCGGCTCGGCGGGGGCGGCGGTCCGGGCCCCAGGCTGCCGCCACCAGCTCTGGCAGAGCCCCAGCCAGGCCCACTCGGGGCGCCCCCGCCGGGGCCCCGGCCGCGGGCGACAGCCCCAGTGGGCCGTGGCGTCCCGGTGCAGCGCCTGCAGCCCGGCGCGGGCGCCCTGGCGGTCCCGGGCGTGCGCGCGCTGGTGGATGCGGAGACCCACCTGGTGGCGGAAGCAGCGCTCGCACTCGGGGCACGGGTGGGTGGCGGGCCGGGAGTGGGTCTTCTGGTGCTTGAGCAGGTGCTGCTTCTGGCTAAAGCGCCGAGCGCACTCGGGACAGCAGAAGGGCCGCTCGCCCGTGTGGTGCCGCTGGTGGCGCGCCAGGTTGGGCTTCTGGCTGAAGCTCTTGCCGCACTTGCCGCACGGGTACGGCTTCTCGCCGGTGTGGGTGCGCTGGTGGATCTTCAAGGACGACCACCAGCTGAACCTCTTCCCGCAGTCTGGGCACACGAAGTGACCCTCGCCGGCAGAAAGAGCGGGGCTCAGGGGGCTGGGGGTCACCCCCGGAGCCCGGCCTGCCGGCCCGCCGTCCTGCTCAAGGGGAGGGGTCCACCTTGGACCCCCAGTCTCCTCCTGTCCCCCCCAGGCTCGAGGCTTCCCCACGGCCTGGCATGGCGGGAGGCTCCGACGCTGCTGGAAAATGTTCTCCTTATCCTTCTGGGAAAGCGCGGCCTGTGGCCCCAGCGTCTGCAGCAGCCATTCTGGCTTCTCTTGCTTGATCTTCATGACCAGCACATCTCCTGCCGGACGCAAAGGGAGAGAGACGGGGAGAGTCATTCGGTGCTCGGTGGGGTGGAGGGAAAGGGTGGGAGGGAGGGAAGAAGCGTCAGGAGGGCAGAGCTTGGCAGAAAATAGGGCGGGAGAAAAGGATGCAGAAGGAGGAAGAGAGGAGGGAGGATGGAAAAGACAATAAAGGGGAGACTGGGGTGTGCAGGAGGGCAAAGAAAAAAGACAAGAACGAAATGATAGGTGAGCGTTGCTGTGCCAACGACTCCGCTGCCCGCCTCCTCCACCCTGAGGCCCAGGGGATGCAGAGAAGGTAAACAAGCCAATCCAGGGAAGTCTTCCGACCCAGGCAGCAAGCAGAAAGTGGCCAAGTTTCAAAACATCTCCTTCTCTTGCTAAGGGGATGGATGTGCTGGACACTTGCTGGACGAGTGCACGTCCAGTCCCCCCAGGGGTTGGGCAGCCAAGCCCCGCATCACTGCCAGGCCTCTCCGAGGCATCAGCCATGGTGCGTAAGCACCTTACCTTCGTGGCAACCTCACCTTCCTTCAACACAACCATGAACAAGAAAGTAGGCCAGAAAGGTCTCAGCACCCAGAACAGGTGTTGCCTCGTCCTTGTACTAAACGAATCCTACACAGCAGCAGCACACTCTACTGCTAACCCACCCCTTACACTGTGCTCAGGTCAGAAGGGTGCTTTGCTTCTGGGCTCATGGACATAAGCCATGATGGGAAAGGTGTGCTATAGACACTGCATACAGACTGCCTGATTCCATTTATATGTAGGTCAAAAGATGGCAACTAATGGATGAGTTAGAAGGGTAATGGCCCCCTGATAGAGGGCACTGTGGTTGGAAGGGGGCCTGGGGCACTTCTGGGGCTCTGGCAATGTTCTCCTTCTGGAACTGGGTGCTGGTTACGTGGGCGTGTTCACTTGGAGAATTTATATAGCTTGTGACCTGTGCACTTTTCTGTGTTATACTTCAAGAAAAAGTTTATGTTCTATAAAAAATAAATGAAACAGTTGTGAACAAAGAAGAGAAACTCTAAACAACAGTTGCCAATCCACCTGCCAATGCAGGGGACATGGGTTCGATCCCTGGTCCGGGACGAGTCCACCCGCCACGGAGCAACTAAGCCCACACACCACAACTGCTGAGCCTGCGCTCTAGAGCCTGCGTGCCACAACTACTGAAGCCCGCGTGCCTAGAGCCCATGCTCCTCAACAACAGAAGCCACCGCAATGAGAAGCCAGCGCACTGCAACAAAGAGTAGCCCCCGCTCGCCGCAACTAGAGAAAGCCCGCGTGCAGCAACAAGACCCAACACAGCAGGGAAAAAAACAAAAAAACAAAAAAACAAAACAACCGCTGCCAATATTAAAAAGACAACAAAGCAAACCCCAAGGAAGTAAGAGGAAGGAATTAATAAAGACAAAAGCAGAGATGATAGGATAAAGGGAACATAAAGATAAAAAAAGGATTCTGATAAATCCCAAAATACCATGTATAGACATTATATCAATTTGAAAAATCTATGTAAAATGGATGATTTCGCGAGGAGAAATAAATTAACAAAACTGACTCAAGAAAACGTAGAAACCATGTCTACAGAAACAATTAGAAGAGACTGAAAAGAAAGCTAAAGTTCAACCTCGAAAATGGGTAACAGGCCACTGAACTGTACAAAGAGGTTCTACGAAAACTTCACGGGAAGGGCCGTTCCCAGCTTACATAAACTGTGACCATGACTAGGGCAGGGGGAGGGGGGAAGCTTACATGTTAACATGACCCAGAATAAGACAAGGGTGGGGTAGGCAGGAAATCATAGGCTTATCGTTCTTTGAAAGTAGATGCAAAAAACAAACAAGCAAAAACTCTGGCAAAGCAAGTTTGGCAGTGTTAAGAGAACAATCTATCATGGATTTGCTGGATCTTCTCCAGGAAAGCGAAGATGACTCAACACAGTTCATGACATTAACCTTTTAAACATTAAAAACCTTATACTGGGCTTCCCTGGTGGCGCAGTGGTTGAGAGCCCGCCTGCCGATGCAGGGGACACAGGTTCATGCCCCGGTCTGGGAAGATCCCACATGCCGCGGAGCGGCTGGGCCCGTGAGCCATGGCCGCTGAGCCTGCGCGTCCGGAGCCTGTGCTCCACAACGGGAGAGGCCACAACAGTGAGAGGCCCGCGTACCGCAAAAAAAAACCCTTATACTATCTCAATAGATGTGAAAAAGTCCCAGGATAAAATTCAACATCATTTCTGGAGGGAGAGAAGAAAAAGGGAAAGGAGGGAGGAGGAAGAGAGGGAGGGGTAAAGACAAAAGGAAGGAAGGAAGCTCTTAGCAAACTAGGAACATAAGGAAGTTTTCTTAGGTTGACAAAGGAGCTGTATTAGAAACTGCAGCAAATGTTATAACCGAAGGCAAAAGATGAGAAGCCTATTCAAGTTAGGAACGAGGTGAAAAAAGATATATATAAATATTGGAAAGGAGGAGAGAACGGTCATTTGCTGACAATTATTAACCTGGAATGTGCGTGAGAATCCACTGATGAAGTTTCAGAAATAAAAGTTTCAACAAAACTGCCAGATAAAAAACATTAAAATTCATAACTTTTTAAAATGGCAATAAAGTAACTGTAAGTATACCTAATATACAAGCAAAACATAAAGAAAATGATTAAACTTTATTGAAGGGATAAAATGTAAATAAAACAACACGTACATCATATACCTACATAAGAAGCTCTCCATTCCAAAATGTTTAAATTCAGTGTAATCCTAATTAAGTAAATTATAACATTTACTATGTGTGTAAATCACCCAGAAATTCTAAAAATGAGCAAGGAAGAATTTGGCTTATGCAACATTAAAAGCTAAAATACTATCACCACACACCCATTAGAATGGCTAAAACCCAAAACATCGACAACACCAAACACTGACAGGGATGTGTAGCAACTCTCATTCACCGCTGGTGGGAACGCAAAATGGTAAGGCCACTGTGGAAGACAGTTTGTCTGTTTCTTACAAAACTAAAGATACTCTTACCATACGATCCAACAAATCACTCTCCTATGTATTCATCCAAAGGAGTTGAAAACTTATGTCCACACAAAAACCTGCACACAGATGTTTATAGCAGCTTTATTGATAACAGTCAAAACGTGGAAGCATCCAAGAGATGTCCTTCACTGGGTGGATGGATAAACAGTGGTACACCATACAATGGAGTGTTATTCAGTGATAAAAAGAAATGAGATCTCAAGTCATGAAACGACATGGAGGAAACTTAAATGCATACGACTAAGTGAAAGAAGCCAATCAGAAAAGGCTACACACTGTATGATTCCAACTATATGACGTCTGGAAAAGGCAAAACTGTGGAGACAGTAAAAAGATCAGTGGTTGCCAGGGGTTGAAGGGTCAGGGGGAGAGGGATGAATTGGCAGAGCACAGAGGATTTTCAGGGCAGTGAAACTCCTCTGCGTGATAGATACTGTAATGGGAGGTACAGGACATTAAGCATCTGTCCACAGAATGTACAACACAAAGAGGGAACCCTAATGCAAACTATGGACTTTATGTAATACAAATGTGTTAATAAAGGTTCATCTATTGTAAACAGTGCACCCACCATTCTAATGCAAAATGTTGAGAACAGGAGAAAGTGCAGAAAAGGGTACAGGGCACTCTTGTCCTTTCTGCACATTTTCTCTGTAGACCTAATACTGCTCTAAAAAATAAAGTCCATTTAATAAAAGTCTTGACTGATGCAGTTGTATTGACATGGCTGTTCCATAGTGAGCCAGGTGAGGTGAGGCTGTGAGTGAGAGTCCCTCCCACCACCAAAAAAAAAAAAAAGCTAAAACCAATCATTAAGAGCGTAGAATAAGGCTTCCCTGGTGGCGCAGTGGTTGAGAGTCCGCCTGCCGATGCAGGGGACACGGGTTTGTGCCCCGGTCCAGGAAGATCCCACATGCCGCGGAGTGGCTGGGCCCGTGAGCCATGGCTGCTGAGCCTGCGCGTCCGGAGCCTGTGCTCCGCAACGGGAGAGGCCACAACAGTGAGAGGCCCGCGTACCGCAAAAAATTTAAAAAAGAAGTGTAGAATACACATAACTGACAGATACATCAAAAGAACAGAAAAGTTTAATATGCGATATGAGGTAGCATTCCAAGTCAACAGTGAAAAGCTGGCCTATTCATCAATTTAGGACCAACTAACTCTCCATTTGGGAAAAATATTCAAGTTAGATTTGTAGTTCATACTGTTTATAAAAATCAGTTCCAGATGGATTTAAGTGCTGGTTTAAAAGAAGCAAATACAGTATTAGAAGAATTAGGAGAATTTGTTTCGAATCTAGAGGTAATTGATAATCTTCTTAAACAGGATGCAAAACATAAAAACTAAATTTAAAACCCCTGTACGACAAAGGATACTGCACATGAGCGAACTAGAAACGATCGTGCGGGGCAGCCCTTTCCAACAGAGCTTTCCACAGAGTGAAAACATTTTATATCCGAGCTGTCTGATGCATGTGGCCTCGAGCCACGGGTGGTTACGGAGCACTTGGAATATGGCTAGTACTACCGAGGAACTGAACTTACTTTTTTAAAATTTAAATTAAATTAAATTAAGTCTAAATTTAAATTTAAATAACCATCTGTGGCTATTGGCCACCTACTGGACAGCACATGTCTATCCAGAGAATATAAAGGACTAATATCCAGAGTATATTAATATCCAGAGTATATAAAGGACTCCTGTAGATAGGATGAAAAGAGGTGCACCCTCGCTAGTAATCAGCGAAGTGCAAAATAACAGTGTAGCATCTTTTCACCCATCACAGCAGCAAATATTGAAGAGGTTGATAATATCCCGACTTCACAATACACATGGAAATTACACAGGAGGATAAGTACAACATGGATATGCTGGGGGCCTAAATGAATTCAGATTCTTTGCGGACGACTTAACAGTGCTGATTAAAATTATAAATGTGTACAATCTTCCACTTCTTCCACCCAGCAATTTCACTCTAGGTGTTTATCCTAAGAAATACATATGAGTCCAAAGAGGAACGTCTAAGTATATTCACTGAAGTGCTATCTGTAATTAGGAAAAAGGGGGGAACAACCTAATTACCCATCAATAATAGCCTAATAAAATTTTCACTCCCTTCATAATGTGGAATACTATGCAGCAATTGAAAAGAGCTATATATACGCATGTGAAAAGATTTCAAAAACATTTTAAGAGAAAAAAACAAAATTGAAAATCAGTATCAGTCGTCTGATCCAACTTATGGAAAATAAAACCGTACCCCTCTGTGTACATACACATGCCCGATCCAGGACGGTTCACACCAAACCCAAGATGGTGGCCACCCTGCAGGTGATATGGACCATAGCAGGACTAGATGAAGAAGTCAAAGGGGACTTACACTTTACATGTGTTATTTGAATATTCTCATAAAAATTCAAACATTATAATTTTTAAGTCTTTAAAATATCTTTAGGAAATAAAGAGAAAACCTCCCCTCTAATCTGGTGGCCTTGAGTTTTGAGGCCAAAGAGTTCTGCTCCACTCCACAGCCTCACTGGCCACGTGGGGGCAAAGAAACCGATGTGGTGCCCATGGGGGCGGAGGTGGGAGGGTGGGAGTGTCACAGGAAGCACCTGCAAGGGGCCAGCTTTCCACCTGGCGAAACGACGCTGTGAGGCCTCCCCAGGTGCTCGGTTGTGAGAGGTCATTTTATCAGGAGTAATAATTTGAAAATGAAAGTGGTGATTTAAATTGTGTACTGGCAGGAATTGAAAACCCACGTGTAATGAGCTTCATTGATTCAAAGAATGTTTCCTTAGATGCACTGAACTGTTGGCCAGCGGAAGTATTTAACAGGGCTAGCTGTCCAAATTGGTGGTCATGTAGTGAATCCAAAATATACTCCAGTCAGAGGGGCACCACTGTCCCCAAGTGACCAGGCACCCATTAATGCCCCAGAGCCCCACAAAAGCCACTGCCTTTCCCTGATTAAACCTGGCCTTGATATCCATCATGGTGGCTGGGTTGCATGAGGAGGCCCTGAAGCCCAGGGGTGGCGCGTGTAGACCTGTGACGTGTGTTGCTGGGACTTCAGTCATCACGGGCACCTTCCCGTAGGGATCAGGCACTGTTACAGAGGAAAACAGGCTTCTGCCTGCCTGTTCCAAAGGTACTTGTCCTCAGTCAGCATATAAAGCATCAGTTTTTATCTAAATGGTTCAGATAAAATAAAAAGGTGCTAAAAAGGAGAGCTATTGCTGAATGGGTAGTTTCCGACATTATGAGGAAATTTGAGAAATGGATAGTGGTGATGGCTGTACCACAACGTGAATGTGCTTCAAGCCACTGAACTGTACCCTTAAAAATGGTTAAAATGGTAAATTTCATGTTATGTATAATATATTTCACCACAATTTAAAAAAACATGTAAAATAAATATAAAGTAAAAGGTACTTGAAAGAGGTAAGCTCCCAATTATCTGAAAGCTCTGGCCTTCCAGAAGAGTCATTCCTTCAGCCTGACCAGCAGGCGTGGCAGCCTGTGGAGGCTGAGCTCACGGGGGCCCCCAGGCCCCAGTGGCTCCAGGGTCCAGGCCGCTGTTTTTCTACCTCTTACTGAAGCTGCAGCTGCTGTACGGGGCAGAGAAGGCCCTGGTGGAGCCCATCTCTCACGTCTGCATTAGGATCTCTCTTATGAGTTTACGTGGGCAAAAGGGTCCTTCAGCTGAAATGTTTGGATACTGTAATGTCAGACACACACACACACACACACACACACACACACACTCTCTCTCTCTCTCTCTCTCTCTCTCTCTCTCTCTCTCTCTCTCGAGTGCTCTCAGCATTCAAAGCGACAGCCCGGGGCAGGGCGTGGGGGGGCACTGGGAAGTGGGGTGGCTGAACTCACTGCCGTCTGTGTCAGGACCCAGCCCCAGAACAGTGTGGTGTCCATATATCACACTGCCTCCTTTGAGCTGGTGTTTTGTTTCTCTTTTATCCAATTGCCTGATTTTTGTCTCATCTTGGGCCCACTGCAGTGATTGTCCTGGGAGGGCGGGGGCTCTGGGGTCCATGGGGCAACTCCCCTGGAAGGGGTGGGAGGTAAAGAAGCCTGGTCACTGTGCTGAGCGAGGGGCAGAGTCCCCAGGCCTGGGCCGGTCCCTGTCTCCCGGGGCCAGAGCCACCGTGCAGCCCAGCTACACCCAGAACAGGGCCTGCCACAGAGGCTGAGAGTGGGTCTCAGACCAGGGGCTGCTCCATCCCAGAAGTGGGAAGCGGGTGGCTGCGGAGGGGTCTCCACAGGGCACTTCCCACTCTCAGCAGCGCCTGCCCCCTGCCCAGGAGACACCAGGACTAACTGCTGTGTTTCTTCACCACCAGCTCCAAGTGCATCAGCTGACACAGACCGTGAACTGTGTGACCCCGGGAAGCTTAACGGACCTAACTGGAGACACTCTCCTGACCAACCAACAGCAGGGCTTGTTGCGACCACGTGTCCTCCCCAGAGCGCTGGCTTTCAGTGTGTGATCAGCGCCAACACCAAGCACTGCCTGATCTAGCGGTTGACAGACATCTGATCTTCCCCCAGCAGATTTCTGCACGGGCTGTGTGTGTGCGTGTGTGTGCGCGTCCGTGTGTGTCCGTGTGTGTGTGTGTGTGTGTGTGTGTGTCCCTGCCTGGCAAGCACAGGCTGGGCTTTGTCAGTTCTTAGCCCCCTAGTCTGTGTTTGCTCCATCCTTGGACGTGACCTCAGTGTCCTGGTCCCACCGTGTGGTTCTACAGGCCACCAGCAACTCCTGCTCAGCCACAGAGGGACGGGGAAGACGGGGCTGGGGAGGGGGCCGTGGTGGGCTCCCACCTGCCCCTCTTCTCTTACCTGTGCTGCTGTTGCCAGCCAGGCCACTGTCCATCCCCGGAGGTCCCTCGGCATCAGCACGGCGGCTCCCTGCCCGGCCGTCTGTGGGTGAGATGGGAGCAAAGGAAAGAGAGTTGGCCTGTGGGACAAGGACGAGTGCCACTCACAGGAAGCAGTCCCTCTTTTTCAAAAGCTTTTCTATGACCTCTGTCGAAATGAGCAGGATTTTTTTTAAAAGCACATATACCTGCTAGGCAGGTAAAATGTGTATAATTCCCATTTTATGCAGAATAAACTGAGGCCAGAGAGGGCCGCTGACATGCCCCAAGTCACAGAGGTGGCCGAACAGCAGAGCTGGGCAAGGTCCCTGGGCTTCTAACTCCCAGACCACAGCCTCACGCCCTCACTCTCATCACCTGCGGGGTGGGGTGTGAAGGATGCCACAAGAGACAACCAGGAAACTCAAATAAGTTTAGAGACACCCCCTACCCTGCAACGTGGTCACGAGGACACCCTGGAGGGAAGAACCATCCCTCCAAAATCGCCAGTCCTCCGTCTCCCAAAGCCCCTGTCCAGGTTCCAGCACAAACCCTTCTAGGGCCTCACAGCCACCCCCCACCCCCGGGCAAGAACACACGTGGCCAACCTGGGTCCTAGGGACCTGATTCCTCATCCACCAATCTGGGGCTCATCTTTTTTTACTCTTCAGTCTTTTTTTTTTTTTTTTTTTTTTTGCGGTACGCGGGCCTCTCACTGTTGTGGCCCCTCCCGTTCCGGAGCACAGGCTCCGGATGCACAGGCTCAGCGGCCATGGCTCACGGGCCCAGCCGCTCCGCGGCACGTGGGATCCTCCCGGACCGGGACACGAACCCGTGTCCCCTGCATCGGCAGGCGGACTCTCAACCACTGCGCCACCAGGGAAGCCCCCTTTTGAACATCTCCCGACTGGCTCATTTGGTGCCTGGCACGTGGTCGGGACGGGTCCTGCTGCTCTGACCCCTTGGCGCGGCCCCTGCCCCTTCCAGGCCCCAGCCTAAATGCCACCTCCTCTGAGTGGCCTTCCCTGGCAACCCCGTGTAAAGTCACAACCCTAACCCCACCTCCCATTCCTCCCTCCCACTTTTCCCCGCCGGACAGGATATTTACTTTTCTGCTTATTCCCTGACAGGAACTGAGGACTTCCCGGGCTCACTGCCGAGTGCCGGCGTCCGGGACACAGCCCGCACGTGGAGGGCACCAAACAGCCGTGTGTGGCACCAACATGCTGCTGGTTACGTGCGCTCAGAGATGTGGCCGCTGCACGTGGTGCTGTGGGCGGCCCCCCCTGAGGACGGGGATCTCGTTTCCTACGCCTGCACCCCTGGACACCCTGCACTCCCAAACAGGCCCCAGCCTCTGCCCCATGAGACGGGAGGCCGGGCTCACGCTGCAGGACCAGGAACCAACCTCTCCTCGGCTACCGCTCGGGCTCGGGGAAGCCAGCCTCCCCTTGCTCCACACCTCGGGCCCCGGAGAGCCTCCCAGAAGCCCCATTCTAAGGGTCTCCCTGCTTCCTTCTCCCAGGTCCCCTTCCAGCGGCAACTCCGGGGAGAGGGACCCAGGCTGGAGATGTGGACCCTGCCCGGAGAGGTGGGGGGCAGGGGTGTCAGGGAGATACGAATCTGAGAAATAGAAAACTCACCCTCCCTGGTGCAAAAAGGGAAAGAGAACAACCCTCCCCTTTCTTTCAGAGTATTTTCTTTAGAAAACTTCTGATTGGAAGTTCTTTCTCTGCCCCTTTGAGGTGTATATAAATCTTTTAAAGCTCACTCAGCCTCTTGCTGGCTTTACAACCCAGGACTGTCTTTCTCGAGGACCTGGGAGCCATCTCTCCGAAATGCAAACATCAGGGAAACAGCGGCCAGTGTCCCCTGCCTGAGGGAGGTGGGAGCCTACCTCTCCAGCAGCACCGGGCTCCGGGCTGCAAACCTCCTCCCGTCACCAAGATACAAGAAGTGGATGTTTCCTTTGCATAAAGGCAATTAGCTATCACGGGTGGCCACCAATTCCAGGCGAATTTAGGGTGAACTCTGTGTGACAAATGGTCAAGTCTTCTTACCCAAGGACTGGCTATGCTTTCCCTGGAGAACACGTGTGCAGTGGGGTTGTCCCTGCTGGACTGTGTAACAAGTGAGATTTCTGTCTATAGTCTCTTAGCAAATTGCCTGTGATGTGCACCACATTCCAGTCTAATGCTTATTCAGTTAAAAACTTGTTTTCTTTTTTGTTTCTCCCTACTTTTGCAGGGAGTTTTTCTGAGTTGGCAGGAGATTTGGTTTTTAATTCTATTTCCCCAAAAGGGGTCTGTTACGCACTCCTGCTGTGGGTTACTACAGACACTGAAACCTGCCTGTGGTGCAGAGAAAAGGGGGCCACAAATGAGGGCAGGAGAAGGCCCCCCTTGGGGCCCCTGATGGATGCCAGTGCTCCTGCCTTCACACCACATTTTCCTTCCAGGTCACTCTGCATCCCAGGCCATGGGGTAGCCTCTCACCAACTGGAGATTTAATGTCTGCCTAAGGAGACTCAGAGGACTGGTGGACAGAGAGGCCACTTTGATATGGGGAATCTCAGACAGGGGGGTGGAGGCTCGGGCCACAATTCAGGGCGAGGACAGCGGGTAGGACTTGGGCTCATTCACAAAACCCCTACACAACACAACTGAGGCCCCTGAAGCCAAATCAAATCAGTCCTCCCTGATCCATTCTGTCTTAAGAGGTATTACGAACTCAAAATCGCCTCAGGTGGCGGAAGGGCTTCAATTCTCGGTGACCAATTCACAGGGAGTCACTGAACGGCACCAGAGCTCATGGTCCGAGAAAGAACAGAAGTGGAAATGGAAGGAAAGGACCCTCATGGGCCCGAGGGGAAGAAGGAAGAAAGGAGAGGGCACAGAGTACAGGAACAGGGGGCACGGGCTATGTCTTGGGGGCCCATCTCCACCTGTGTGCTCAGGTGGGACGTGTCTGGAAAACAGGCCAACAGGTGTCCTCAGACAAACCCCTGAGACGAGCCGAACGGCAGAAGGTCCCGCGTCTTTCCAGGCCGGCCAGGCCCCCGCACACCCCACCCTGATGCACCGCACTGCACACCTCTTCTCGCCCCACCAGACACATCACTCAGCTGACTGGAGAGAGAGATGCCCAGGGACACGGCGAGCAGGCCGCCCAGCAGAAGACCCTGGCCAGAAAACAGGAGGCAACGGGGGCCGATCCCCATCCACCAGTGCCCACACCGAGTCCCTAAGGGCCACCTGGTCTATCACCCAGCTCCCCGACCCCAATCTCTGATGACCTTTCCCCTTCCTGCCCAGCAGGTCCCGTGGAGGGCGGGACACATGCAGGGGGTGGGTCTCAGGACAGGGCCCCAGTCACCTCCTCCTTCCCAGCCCCTGGCTCTGGGTCAGGCCGCAGTTGGGATGAGAGCCCCTTGACGGGGAGGCTTTGCAGGACAGCTGCCATGACAACTGCCGCGTCACACAAAGCGGGACTGTGGCCTGGGGCAGGTGCTGAGGTCTGGGGGCAGGGAAGGTAACAAAGGGGCTTCGATCTTAGCAGAAATGTGGGGGGAAGGCAGATAGCAGCTGGGGGTGGACAAAGGCCACGGGCCAGGAGAGGCGGTGCAGGGACACGTCTGGGTCACTCCACATCCTCCAGATCTCAGGGCCCTGGACCTTTTCCACCAGCCAGGTACATCTCTCTTCACAGACTCAGGCCCCACATGCGGAAGAAGGAGATGGCACCTCATCTGTCCTCTGTCACCAGTGGAGTGGGGACCAGCCATGTGCCCTCCACCAGTACCTCAGGCTTTGAGGGGTGCATCTCCCAAACTCCAGCCGAAGGCCCAGCTCACAGGCCCTGCTCAGCTAGGAGCCCCACCCAGGGCGACACCATCTGCCACTGTTCACCTATGCACACAGTCCCTCCCCACAGGAAACCGCGCACAGGAGGCAGTCTTCCCAAGGTACCCTGCCCATCAAGCTGACTGCCCTCACACCAGTAGGTCAAGTCCCCCGGGGAGCAGCCCAGGCCAGCGTTTGGAAGGGGATGGGCGAGGGCCCACAGGCTCCAGCTAGCCCTCACCCTGAGGGTGTGCTCTCGGGGTCCTCCGGGGGGATGGAGACTCTGTCTGTCCTTCCCTCATTCACTGAGAGGGCGGGGGCTTCCCTGGTCACCTCGGTATTGACCTGGCTCTGGAAAGAAAAGGGGGTGACCAGCCAAGACTCGGTAGGGACAGGGAGACCGACTGTGTAGCAGGCACTCAGCAAGCACCGCCCACTTCATCCTAAGGAGCCATGGCTCTGAGACATTAAGCGGTTTGCTCAAGGTCACACAGCTAGTTAAGTGCTGGAGCCAGGACCGACGGACTGGGGTGGGCCTGCCCCAGCCAGAGGCCCTGCTCCTGGGCCATATGCTGCCTCTAAGAGAAGGTGCACAGTGTACCAAACCTTAAGCCACCAGGGCCTCATTTTCAGGAGTCTGGCCTCTAGACCCACATGTTGGTTATTTAAGTGTGTATAAATTAAGTTTAAAATTCAGTTTCTCATTCATGCTGGCCACGCTTCAAGTGTTCAACAGTCACAGGTGGCTAGAGCCACCGTAACATCCAGCAGAAAAGAAGATTTCCAGATTCACGAAGTTCTGCTGGGAGACACTGCACTAGATATAAAGCTCCAGGATGGCGGTGGCCCTGCCTGCCCGGGCCTGGGATGCAGAAGGTGCCCAGTTTATACTGGATGAATGAATAAATGAATGAATGAATGAAAGAAAGGGAAGACTGAAGACGGCCCCTCTGGCCCCAGTGCTTCATCACCAACAACAAATACCTCAGGACAGGTTAATGATGTCCCCAGCCTGGGAAATGGATTTCAGTTAATATCAGTGGATGTTTCATTTAAAATATACAATCAGGGGCTTCCCTGGTGGCACAGTGGTTGAGAATCTGCCTGCTAATGCAGGGGACACGGGTTCGAGCCCTGGTCTGGGAAGATCCCACATGCCGCGGAGCAACTGGGCCCGTGAGCCACAACTACTGAGCCTGCGCATCTGGAGCCTGTGCTCCGCAACAAGAGAGGCCGCGACAGTGAGAGGCCTGTGCACCGCGATGAAGAGTGGCCCCCGCTTGCCACAACTAGAGAAAGCCCTCACATAGAAATGAAGACCCAACACAGACAAAAATAAATAAGTAAATAAATAAAAAGCCAAGCATTTGAAGCCCTTTAAAAAAAATAATAAAGATGAGAACGTGATTTAAAAAAAATAAAAAAATAAAAAATAAAATATACAATCATAGGTGGTTGCCAAGGGGGTGGGGGGTGGGGGAGGGATGGAGTGGGAGGTCAGGGTTAGCAGATGTCAGCTTTTATATATAAATGGATAAACAACAAGGTCCTACTGTAGAGCACAAGGAACTACATTCAATATCCTGTGATAAATCATAATGGAAAAGACTATAAAAAAAAAGAGGGCTTCCCTGGTGGTGCAGTGGTTGAGAGTCTGCCTGCCGATGCAGGGGACACAGGTTCGTGCCCCGGTCCGGGAAGATCCCACATGCCGCGGAGCGGCTGGGCCCGTGAGCCATGGCCGCTGAGCCTGCGCAGCCGGAGCCTGTGCTCCGCAACGAGAGAGGCCGCAACAGTGAGAGGCCCGCGTACCGCAAAAAAAAAAAAAAAGAAAGAAAAAAAAGAAAAGAATGTATACATGTATAACTGAATCACTTTGTTGTACAGCAGAAATTAACACAACATTGTGAATCAAGTATACTTCAATAAAAAAATTGATAAAATACAGTCATAGGCATACGAGAAGAAACTGATCTAAACACTAAATGGACACAAACATATCCAGAGACAATCCTACCTAACATCCAAGGCGGCTAAGTACACAAACATTCAAAGGTGCAAAAGTACAGAGATACTCATACACATGAGAATACCTGCAAAATTGCATATGCAAAGTACAGAGAGATTGAAATATTAAAAAATCCACCCATACACCTACAGATCCAGAGACCCAGGTGTGCCAACGTGAGCCGCACGAGCACAAATCACTCCCCTTTCACACTGGAGAAAACAGCGATGGACTCCCTGCTGACACAAGTGTCCTCACAATCCATGACCCTCCCTCCAGGTCCACTGCTCCAAGGAACGGAACTCAGGGGATGATGCAGCCACCGGGAGAGGAAACGACAGCGGGTGACGGGGAACAGTCACCTGCTGGGGTGCCGGTGGGTAAGCTGAGGGGAGGGGGGCGGCGTGAGGCAGCGACGCTGCAGCTGGAGGGGCACAGAAAGCCCTAGGAAGAGGACAGGGCTCTGCCCGGCGGGCCAGTGCAGCCCGAGCCCCGAGGCCACGCTGCAGGGGTCTGGCCAGGAGGCGGCGGCGGGCCGCGTTCCCCTCTCCCCTGGGAACCTGAGCCCAGACTCCTCGGCCGAGTCTGCCCCTCGCAGTGCACCCGCATTGGCTGCCCCTCTCCTCAGACCCACGCACGCCTGGACCCAGGATCAGGGGCCCTGAGTTCTAGCCCACCTGTCCCTGGCAAATCACTTCACCTCTAGGCCTAGGTTCCAATGGCGAAGGTGACTGAAAACGCCTGCTCCGGGGGCCTGCTGTGAGCATCAGGTTGGGGGAAACACTAGACTTTCTAAATGGTCTTTTCTCTCTTTCTCATGGCCTGAGAACAATCCACACCCGAAGGTTCTGAGCCCTCTCTCCGAGCACCCCACGGCCAGCTCACCCTTCCTAAACCGTTACCCTTCAAGCTGCTTCAGCATCTCTGGAGGCCCCCGGCGCCCACACAGGAACCCCAAACTCTGCTCAGCAACGGGAGCCGGCCTCGCAGAGGAACCGGGCGTGGACAGCTTTCGAGGTCAAGGCTACCTGCAGAGCTGTGCTGACAGAGCAGCTCCAGGTACCGCCTCTCCCGGGAGATGGAGACTGGGTGGGGAGCGGGCCTCCTCCGGGCCAGGCTGTGGGCCAGGGGTAAGGGGAGCAGGGCCGGGTCTGGGCCCTGAGCGCCAGGCAGGGGGCTGGACTAAAGAGAGCCGTGGACGCTTCTGCCGGCTCAGCTCAGGCGAGCCCCGTGGCCGCACAGCCCGACTTTGCTGCGGGGAGGAGCTAGTGTAGCCTGTCTCCCAGGACTGATCGCACAGCCCCCAGGCCCTCTCCCAAAGCCAGTCCTACGCAGGCCACTCCTGCGCGAGGCCTGGTCCCCTGGGCCTGTGCTCTGGCTGATCTCTGGATAATCAGCACTCCCTCCAGGCACCGGTCCCCCATCCCTGCAGCCACTTCACCTTCCTCTCCTCCAGCGTTTCTGACCAAGGAGGACATGCAAACCATCCCCAACAAGTGGCTTTAAAATGGGATCGGAAAGGCAGGGCAACTGCTGTTCCCACCTTCTATGGCCCAGTGCCCGAGGACAGACAGGCAGGCCGAGGTCCTAGGCCAGACCAGGTGAGCGTCACCTCCACCCACCACCTAGAAGCCTGCCTCCACCCCACATCCCAGCATAAGGCATGCCCGGCATCCTTCTAGACTCCCAGAACAATCCCCGAGCCCCTCCAGGGCCCCCCCCATCCTTCTCTACCATCAACCTCCCTGCTCCTCCCTCGTTCCTCTCCGACTTCCCGGATCTACTCACCACCGGATCAGGTGTCCCCATGCACCCTCACTGTCACCTCTTCCAAGCACTCCGCCCGTCCTCCCCCTTCTCCCCATCCCCCCCTTCCTACTCCAGCATCTTCAGACCTCAGCCTCCCAAACACTGTGGGGTCCTCAGTCCCAGGAGAGGGGACAGCGGTGGGGAGGAAGAGGGCGGGGCAGGCCATCGTCCCGCAGAAAGACCCCACGTAGCAGAAGGTGCCCAGGACAGGGAGGCCAGAGACCTTGGGAGCGGGTTTGCTTCTGGTTAGTCACGTGACCCCGGGCCAGCCACCTTCCTTCCCTAGGCCTCAGTTTCCCCATCTGCAAATGGAAATAATGCTTGGTCCTCTGTACAGAACTGTTATATCAAGCGGTGGGAGGGAAACATTGCGAAAGGACTCTGGAGAACATTCACAAAGGTGCAAGATGAATTCTTCTTAGGTCACTGCATTGCCATCACCCCCTCCCCACTACCCAGTTGTCAGAACTGATAGGAAGAGCCCAGTTCAGTGACTTCACTTTGCTTCCGCCAGCATTCCCTGGGGACCAGGTCCAGGGCCGGTGAGTGCAGCCAGGGCAGCTGCCTTATCCCATCATGCCCGCCCATCTCTCAGAGGTCCCGGATTCAACCCCATGCCAGTCCCCAAGGCACCTCCTTCCAGGACCCCTGCCCCACCTGTCCTGCCCAACACGCACACCTTTGCTGGGACTGTCACTCCCCCACGCCCCTGCTCCCAGGCCTGTCCCCCACCCATGGCATCCCCATCCCCCCGTCTTTGCTCACCCGCCTCCCTTTAGAGGATAGAACGTCACCCACATTCTTCTGCCCCAAATCTAAGACTCAGGAGCCTGCCAGGGCCTGGAGACCCCCATTACCTGATCGAAGGCAAGGGATGAAGCCAACTGCTAACAACACTTGGGACGGCTGTCACATTTTGATTTATAAACACTTTTTCACCCTTGCTGCATTCAAAGGAGCTTGGCAAGGATAAGGAGTGTTTCTCCCTTTTTGGATGAGGAAAGCAAGTACCAGAGGGGACACTCCCTGCCTCAGAGAAAGTTAGAACTCAGGTCTCCTGCCCACCTGGCCCACTCTCCCCTGCAGGCCACCCCCATCCTCGGAAACCTTAGATTCCTCAGCTTAACCCTCACCAGGGGAGCAGGTGCCTGGACCAGCTCTGCACTCGGCCCTGGGCATCCTTTGCCCCTCCAGGTGGGACTCACCAGGCCTCTCAAAACTGCCACCACCTTTCACTACCGCAGAGCACAGCCCTCACAATCCACAGGTCACGAAATCATACCAGTGCTGTTCTAATACTTCCAGCATCTGCCACCGCTGCTGCCTTAGCTCAGGCCTCAGCACTGCTCACCTGGAGACTGCACTGCTATCATAGCTCATCTTGCCCCTCCAATCCATCCACCACCCAGCCTCAAAGCAATTTTCCTAAAATTACAATTTAGACATGTTACTACTTTGCTTAAAACACTTCAGGGCTTCCCTGGTGGCGCAGTGGTTGAGAGTCCGCCTGCCGATGCAGGGGACACGGGTTCGTGCCCCGGTCCGGGAGGATCCCACGTGCCGTGGAGCGGCTGGGCCCGAGAGCCATGGCCGCTGAGCCTGCGCGTCCGGAGCCTGTGCTCCGCAGCGGGAGAGGCCACAGCAGTGAGAAGCCCGCGTACCGCAAAAAAAAAAAAAAAAAAAAAAAAAAAAAAAAAAAAACACTTCAGTGGGTCCCCAGCACTTTCAGGTACTGCTAAAAATTTCTTGGCAAGCCCATTTAAAATCTGGCCTCTGCTCACCTCTCACTGTACCACCAACCTACCCCATTGTCCCCAGATGCAACTCCCTGACCTTGCCGTGTCTAGGGACACCTGTGATCAGTCTTGGAATACCCTTGCCCAGCTCTTCTCTGCCCAGCCCAGATCCAGGATCACTTTCACCTGGAAGCCTTTGTGGATACACCAGGCTCAGTTAGGGGCCCTTCTCTGTTTAACCTGTGCACCCACCCAACCCAGTACCATCTACATAGTATAATAATAATTTGTTTCCACAAGAAGACTGTAAACATCTTAACACAGGGAGTGTTTCTCTCTCCCCAACACCCAGCACAAGGTCCAGCATGCTGTAAACCATTAATAAAACTTTTAACAAAGGAACATTTAGATAAAAGAAATGTTAAGTCCAAAACAGATTAGAAGCATAGGATCATGGAACCTTAGCATTGAAAGGAGACTAATACCCTCTAATATTTTCATTTTACAGATAAACACCTGGACCCGAAATGCACACCTAATAGTGGAGCCTGGACATAGCCGGCCTCGCGTCGGGGCTTTGACCACACCCCACCCCAGGTCTGGTGGACCAAGACACACACCAGGCTCCATCCTCCCAAAGGGCTGGAGTGGGCAGCATCTCTATACCCTCCACCTTCACGAGGGAAGAAACCCCCAGCGCCTACCCCCAGCTCCACTGAAATCTTGGCTCCTATGCCTGTCTTCCTAGAATGGAGGCTTCGGGGAGAACCCTACACACACACACCTCCACTTTCTGTGGTGCTTCCCTCTCATTGTTCTCGCCCCCGATCCTCAGGCCCACTCATTTAATCATTTATGAAGCACCTACTATGTGTCACTCTGCGGCGAGCACTGGGGTTCCCGCCCTGCAGGAACTCGATCTTTGGGGGAGGCTGACACCGCTCCCGAATATCGGGACAGGCTCTGGCAGAGCGCTCCCGGAGGAGCCGGGGCGCAGTCCCCGCGCTCACCTCCGCGCCTCTCCCGCTCTCACGCCCCCCTCCAGCTCTGAGCCGGCCTGCAGCCCCTTCCCACGCACGACCCGGGCCCCTTTCCCCGTGAGCTGTGCGGGGGTGGGTAAAGTTCGGGGCTGAGAACGCGGGGGGCTCGGGGGAGCCCGAGGCCGCCTCCAGCCGGAGTCTGGGTGGAGACAGCGCGGGAGGAGCGGGGCCGGACGCCGGCCCCGCGGCACGGTCCGTCCCTCCGCGCGCCCCTCCCCGCCCGGATTCAGAGGGACTCGGAGGGAGGGGACGGGAATAAATACCTTTGACTTTGTGGCTAAGGTTAACGGGAACTGCCACCCCGGGGCGACTTGGGCACTGAGCTCCCCGGCCCCGCCAGTCCCGGGGCAGGCGGGGCGGGCACGCGCCCCTGATTGGCTGGCGGGCCTGGCCGTCCCCGGGGCCGCCCCGCCACCTGATTGGCTGCACCTCTCAGATGACCAGCTCAGCCCTATCGGAGAAGCCTTCGGGGCGGCTCCTTTGTTCTCAGGAGCCAATGGCCTGCGTGGGCGGGCTGACCTTGCCTCCCGAGGGGCCAGCCGCGGCCCCGTCAGGCATTAAAGCGTTGGCCGTGGGGCGCTGGGCCCGGTCTCCCAGGGGAGGAGGGGCGGGGGCAAGTCCGGAGGGCTGGTGACCCGACGGCGCGGCAGCACCCTCTCCTCTCCGTGGAGCTCTCCCTCCCCGTCAAGGCCGCGCAGACGCGCGCTCTGAAACCGATCCAGTCGCTCGGCAACTCTCCGTCCGACGCCTGCGACGCGCCCGCACCGCCCTTGGTGCCGGGATCCGGGGGAACAAGACGCACGAACCCCGATCCGACGATCACACTCGAGTGTGCATGTGACATGGTTGTGGCACTTGGCACTACGGCACACCAGGTGTTAGAGTGAGATGTGCGAGTCTCGTGCGACGGCAGAGAAATCGCCCTCCGCACTCACGCGGCCCTAGGCACGTCGTAGCCGCGTGATAAATGAACCTGGGGTCTCCAGGAGAGACTTAGACATCATTAAATCCAACCCCTCCCTTTTTGTTGAGGAAAGAGCGACCAACGTTCCTAGGTCGAGTGTTACTGCTGATTTAGAGGCAGGGTCCAGACGGCCAAGGAGGGTTTTCTGTTCCCAGAGACCGTCAGGAAAGAGAATTTTCACATCTACTCACCCAGATCGGAAGGAAATGCTCCTTTATGTCAATAAAATTCCTCACACTGCTACCTCAAAGGGGGCCGGCCAGCCAGGGCAACTCCCACTGGCAGATTGTCCCCGGAGCTGCCCAAAAACCGCCTCTGGGACAGGAGGTTGATATCAAGAGAAGCTGGCCTCACTCTGAGACTTGCTACAAACCTTACTGTTAAGCCTATGGACCTTATTCTAATCAGTCAGCAGCTGCCTACTAAGCGTTTGCCATGGGCCCAGCTGCCGTTAAGCCTCATAACACACCAGAAACGGGGGACCCAATTCTATCAGTTTTGCCACAGTCTTCTTGTGCAGTTTTTACAAAAGATACTTTCTGTCCCTGGACTTTGACTTATTCATCTGTAAGAGTTAATAATTTTCTAGTTACAGTCGGCCTTCCGTATCCACAGGTTCCACGTCTGTGATTTCAATCAACAGCAGACTGAAAATATTCAGGGGGGGAAAAAAAACTCCAGAAAGTTCCAAAAAATCAAAATTTGAATTTTCCCAGGCACAGGGAACTATGTACATAGCATTTACACTGTATTAAGTATTATAAGTAATCTAGAGGTGATTTAAAGTATACAAGAGGACATGAGTATGTAGGTTATATGCAAATATAATGCCATTTTATATATAAAGGACTCCAGAGTCCAAAGATTTTGTTATCCACGGGGGGGCGGGGGAGGGGAGTGCGGGGTGGGGGGCAGTTCCTGGAAACAATCCCCAGAGAACACTGAGGGACAACTGGGTTTTTGCAGGACCCTAATTGGTTCTATCCTCTACAGAAGCATTTGTAAAGTGTAAAACCCTGCCCAGAGGCCAGAAATCACTAGGCCATCAACTCTTTAAATAGAGTCTCATTCATCCTATTTTCTGAGTACCTAGCGGGAGTTCAACCAAGACTTGTGGAATTCCAGCATTGTAGTTCCGCATCTGCCACTGGCTATGAGTAGGAAAGTCATTTCCATTCTCTGGGCCTCTTTCTTCCTTCCACAGAGTGAAAGACTTCCTCCAGGTTGACCTTTCATGACCAAGGGTAGTTCAAGGGTGGAAAAAATGAAGGACACCTGGGATCCTATTTCCATTAAGCGAAAAAAGGGGAGGCTGCACGTGTGCGTTTGCATATGCACAGGAAAAATGTCTGGAAGGCCACCCTCAAACTCTTTACAGGATGCAAAGAGAAAAGCCATGGGGTCGAGGGAGTGGGGGAAATAAAGATAATAATAAAAAATAATTTAATACTTTTGTGATTATAAAAGAAGGAGAAACAAAAACACAAACCAAACCTAGACTCTTTAGAAGAGGGCAGTTCCCGTCAGCAAAGGGCTGACCCCTCCAACGGGGCAGAGTCCCTCCTTCAAGACTGCTGTCAGCATGTGCCCTGCTGAGCAAGGACTTGGGACCCACTTGGCCCCCTAAGAGACTTGGGAGGAACTGTAGAAGGCCAGCCAGGGAGGCACGGCAGGACAGAATCAAGTCAGACGTTTTCTCCCTGACAACTGACACCCATCAAGGCTGACTTGACCCCTAGAGAGGAAACCCCACTTGCTGAGTATGCCTGACCCCACCCCGGGGAAGTACGGGCGGGGTGCAGAGAAGCTTGACAAGCCGGCCACTGGGCCTGTCACCCACCCCAACGCCCAACCCCTCCAACTCCACAGCTCCCCAGGACAAAGGAACACTTCTCAGCCACCGGTTCTAAAACCAGATCTTTATTCTCTAGTTTGAAAAGGAGGATAAGTGGTTGTGTTTAGTTCCAGAGAACAAGGCCCAACAGTAGAAATTACAGGGGAGCAGACTTCATTCATTATAAGGAAGAATTTCTAACAATCAGAACTATCCTACAATAGAACCAGGGCCTGGGGGGGTGGGGGGAAACTCCCTGTCACCTAAGTATTCAAGCAGAGGCTGGGCATCCAGACGCTAGAAATGCTAAGGGGAAACTCACCCCCATTTCCCATCAGCTGGCCCTCCGTTATCAATGGGGCAGTCCTCCCCACTACATGCTGAGTTCTGAAGGGAGTGAAGGCAGGCTGCGGTGTTCAGACAAAAGCCCTGACGCACGGTGGCTGACAGCCAGGGGATGCCCTAAGCGCTGGGAGGCTGGTGGGTAAAGCAAGTCAGACAGATGGGGAAACGCCCAGGGCGGGGGACGGGATCTTCTGGGAGGAAGGTGAGCCAAGCACTAGCAGTAGATGGGTCTCTCCAAATCTGGGTGCCTGTGCAGGGGCAGGACGGAGGGGATGCGGTGAGGCAGGCTGCAGCAGCTCGGCTTCGCCTCCCAGTACTGGAAAAGGCCCAGGTGCCGCCCGAGGCCGGCGGGTTCTCCCAGGTATATCCATCTGGTCCACTTTTCCTCCCGGGCGCTCATTCACTAAGGACTGAACCACACCTACTTCCAAAAAACGAGCTGAAGGAACTCATAACAAGAGACAGAGACATTAAGGCGTTAACACCAGAGGAGAGAGGTCTTCCTGTCCACTGGCGGCCCCTCCGGCCGGAGGGCTCTAAGGGGGTGGGTGGAGCTGCTATTGCTACTTTTCCAGGGCGCCAGGCAGTCAGGACTGAACCTTAGCAAACACCAGCTGGAGGCCGGGGTCCCCGCTCTGCAAGTGGACTCCCTGACTGCAGGGGTGGAGGACGCCCCTCTCTAACGGGGCACGCTCACTCCTCCTCTCCCCTCCCTCCTACAGGGCACAGTATGAATGACGCCCAGGCCCGACCTCCCTCGGCCCCCGCCGCCCCTGCCCCCTCAGACATCATGCTTCTTCTGATGGGCCAGGAGCTTCTCCTCGTCGTCAAAGGTCTGGCCACAGATGGCGCAGCAGAAGGCGCCGTCCCGGATGTGGCTCTTGCGGTGGGTGATGAGGTTGGACTTCTGACTGAAGCTGCGGTCGCAGTCGGGGCAGGCGTAGGGGCGCTCGCCCGTGTGGATGCGCCGATGCGACACCAGGTTGGACTTCTGGCTGAAGGCTTTGCCGCAGTCGGGGCAGACGTAGGGCTTCTCGCCGGTGTGGATGCGCCGGTGTGCGGCCAGGTAGGGCTTGTGGCGGAAAGCTTTCCCGCAGTCCGGGCAGACGAAGGGCCGCTCCGGCGCGTGGTCGCGCCGGTGGGCGGCCAGGTGGCTCCCCTGGGAGAAGCGGCGCCCGCACTCCTCACAGGCAAAGGGCCGCTCGCCTGAGTGGACTCGGGAGTGGGCCACCAGGTGGGTCTTCTTGCCGAAGTTCTTCCCGCACTCGGCGCAAGTGAAGGGCCGCTCGCCCGTGTGCTGCCGCTGATGCGCCCGCAGGAAGCGCTCCAGCCGGAAGCTCCGCCCACAGTCCTCGCAGCTGTAGAGAGAGGGCGGGGCCTCCGCCTGGTGGCCGGGGGGCTCCCCTGGGGCCTCCAAAGGCTCCGGGGCCGGCTTCAGCGGGGGCTCTGACGAGGGCTCCGGGGGGCCGGCGGGAAGCTGGGGGCTCCCCGAGCGGGGGGCACACTGCGCAGAGCCTTCGGAGCGCTTGTGGATCTTGCTGTGCGACAGCAGATTGGGTTTGTGGCGGAAGCGGCGGCCGCACTCGGTGCACGGGTAGGGCTTCTCGCCCGTGTGGATGCGCCGGTGCGAGGTCAGGTAGGGCTTATTGGTGAAGCGCTTCCCGCACTCAGGGCACTGGTGGGGCCTCTCGCCTGTGTGCACGCGGCGGTGGGCGATCAGGTTGGGCTTGTGGCGGAAGCGCTTCCCGCAGCAGGTACACTGGAAGGGGCGGTCGACGGCGTCTCCACCGGGCCGGGGCGCGGTCACCGCAGGACGGCCCCGAGGCCGAGGCCCGAGGGCCTTGGCCGCCGCTTCCTCCAGGGCTTCGGCCACGTGAACCCGCTTGTGAGCAACCAGCTGGTCCCACTGGGCGAAGCTGCGGCCACAGTTGCCGCATATGAAGGGCCGGGCTTCGGGCGCCGGGGGGTGGCAGCGCCGCAAATGGGCCCGCAGCTGCTTTCTCCGCCAGAAGCGTCTCTCGCAGTCGGGACAGGCAATGGGCCGCTTTGCCGCCGAGTGGGCCAGCAGGTGCAGAACCAGGGCCACCCAGCCTCGGAAGCTCTGCCCGCAGAGGTGGCAGGCAAAGCCCAGGTCTGGGGTGGCGGCGGCATGGACCTGGCAGTGCAGTGCCAAGAAAGGGGCGTGGCGGAAGCGACGGCCACACTCGGGACAGGGCAGGGGCAGCCGGGCCTGGCAGCGCCGGGCATGAAGCCAGAGGGCCACCCAGCCCGGGAAGTGCCTTCGGCAGTGGGCACAACGGTGGGCCCGACCTAGGGCCTGGCTGCCCGACTGGGCCACGGCAGTGCCTTGTGACCTCAGCCCTTGGGGCTCCTTCTCCAGAGTCTGGGGCGACTCCTGGGAGGGCCCAGAAAGGAGTCGGGGCTGGGCGGGGCCCATGGCCACAGGGCCCCTGCAGCGACGTTCCAGCATCGGTTCTTCCTCTGCTGGGGGTGGAAAGGCACAGTCACTCTACAGAGCCACACGGCCTGCCCCCAGCTCCTCCCCTGCAGACCCCAGGCCCAAGAGGAGCTCGCCCCTCTCCACTCCTGGAGCCCTGGAATCTAGACTACTAGACTACTCTTCTATTTCCTTGTATTATATGATTTAAATTTGGGGCTTCCAGATACCATTTCAAGTATATCTGTCGTTAATTAAGTCCTTACTGACCCTGGAAACTACCAGAAGGAAGAACCCTGACACTCCTTGGAATCCCCCTCAGCCCGTGTCTGGCATGGAGTAGACACTCCAGTGCTGGCTGTATGAACATTCCTGCCTTAGGACGGACCAGAAAACGCAGTCACCTCTCCCTACAGTGCTTTACGCTTTTCCAAGTATTTCCCTTCTGCCCTCTCCTTGTTTCTACTATTTCCTGTTGCCATATCGGAGCTTCACAGCAACTCAGTGAGGCTGGACCAGAGATATTAAGCTCCCTGCTTCATAGATGGAGCAACGGTGAGGCATAACAGGGTGATGGGACTTGCCCGAGGGCACAGAGTAAACCAACAGCAGAAGCAAGACTAGGGGACAAGTCTTCTAAACTCCCAGGCCAGTGTTCCTTCCTCTAAACTACCTGTTTGTAAAGATCTCACAGAAAGAAGTTCCAGTGGCCTCTCATTTCTATGATCCTCTCCTGGGCTCTAATCTAATCCAATCTTGGGGAAGGCACTTTGGCCTCCCTAACCTCGGTCTCTCACGGGAGCAGCCTGGAGCGCCAGTGAAATCGGCCCTTCTCAGGACCAGGAGGGGAGCACCGGATGCTACTACCGGCCCAGCCTGATGCCAGGCCACTGCTGGCCCAGACTGTGCCCACGTTCTCCCCGCCTGCCCCCCTCCACCCCCCCCCCAATTAGGCCGTTGCAGGAAGGAGAGCGCTCTTGAACCCCAGGAGCGCCCGCAGCCTGCCCTCGGGGGCACTCCTGTCTCTGCCTCCCTCGGGTGATAGGGATTATTGGGGCAAGAAACGGGGAGGAAGGAAGAGGCTGTAATCTCTGGCCGCTACCGGTCCTGCCCCAACCCCGCCAGGGGCTGCCCCACATTCAGCTCTTCCAGAGCCTGGGAGCGCAGATCCCTGCAGGGCGGAGTGACGGTTAGACTCCTCGGGACCTTCACTGCCTGCTCAGAAGTTCCAGACACATCCTCCTCATTTCCGCAGAGCCTGTACTCCTCTCCAGCAGCACAGACATGACTCATTCCCAGCGGTCAGAATGAGCACAGGGAAGGCTCCCAGGACGTGAGAGCCTGACCCCTTCCCCACAGGCGCCCTCCTTCCAACCAGGATGGGGAGGCCTGAGCACGGGGGCCATGGAATGGTTCGAGAACCCAACAAAGAAGGCCACACTCTACCCTGGAGGCTGTGGAGCTGGAGATGAGGCTTTTTCCAGCTCCTCCCGGGGATGTTCCTGCGGCTGGAGCGCCTGCTTCCGCCCACACTCTGGAAGTCCCCAGACGTCAGAGAAAACTGCAGCAGTAAAGACACCCCTACCCCCATGGCAGAGCTCAGACCTCTGAGGGCAGAGAGGCCAGCCTTACCTGTGGGGAGGGGAGAGAAAGCGTGCGTGAGGCTGTGAGCTCCCCTAGGGCAGTCATCTTTGTGTCCTCGCCAGCCACCCCTCCCCCACCCCTGCCCCACACCCCGCCTGGCAGAGTGACCTTAATGGATACTGGATTAATAAATGAACGTGCCCCCTGCACCAAGGAAGCACAGGGCCGCGTCTGGGGGTCACTTCCTCCACTGCTAAGGTCACAGCATGAATTGTCCAGGCCGATGGCGAAAAGGCCGGCCTATGGCAGGAACTCTGGAATCCCTGCTGGCTCCCCTCCCCCCACCCTCCTCCCAGCAGGAATTCCAGGTCTGTTTCCCAGGGGGCTGCGCAGGCGAGCTCTTGTGACCAGGACTCGGTGAGAATCCGCTGGCGCGTGCTGGGAGGCAAAAGGCCGTGGAGACCCCACACCCCCCCTTCTGTATTCGCGCGTGTTCCCCCCGTCCACGTTCGCGGACACACGGCTCCGCGCTCCCCGAGGGGGCCCTTTCCGGTCCCCACGCAGAGCGCAGCTCGCGGAGCCTGTGCGCAGGTGCGCGGACTCGCCCCCCCATTCGGTCCAGCAGTGTGCCCCCCCCAAACAGCGCGCACTCGGTCACGCGCCCGGCAGGTAGTGCCGCCCCGCCACGGGCCTGCGTGGAACCCCGTGTCCTGCCCGGGTCGAACCTCTCTGGCGGGGAGCGCGGAGGCGCGTCGCGCGTCCATGAGGCCGGAAAGCCGGCGCCGGCGGCCGCGCTCCCCACCCCGCCGCGGCGACAGCAGCAGGTTCGAGTTCACCACTGCCAGGCCCGTGCCCAGCCCCCCCGCCGGTTCCCAGCGCCACGTGACTACAGGAGCTGCCGAGGGTCAGTCGCGGGCTCGGGCCGGCGGTCGCGGCCGGAGGGCGGAGCGGGCAGCGGGGCCGGGCGCGCGGGATCCCTCCCCCGCCCCCAGCGCCACCTCGCGGCCCGGGCCGGGGCCGGGGGCGGCCGCCGCGGGCCCGACTCCGTTGCCATGGCGACCACAGCCCGGATTTTCCGGGATGAGCCGGGCTCCGGTTTCCCGACCCTTTGTCCCAACGGAGGACGCACGTCCCTGGGCGACCGCGTGGTCAGCCTGCGGTCACTCGGCTAGACCCGGCTTCGCTGGCCTAAGCGCTCCTAGCTGGCCCAAGCCTTCGAGAGGGCGCCCCCCCGCCCCCGGGCCGCCCCCTCCTCTCCTCCAGCCACCTCGACCTTTGGCCGCGCCGCGGAACCTGATACCGCAGGGGCTGAGCCTGGCGGGAGGCGCGGCTGACCCGAAAGTCTGCCTTCTGGGTTGTTCAGAGCTGGAGAAAGGAAAGGCCCGATCGGGTGAACTTTGAAACGGGAATGCCCTCGCTTCCAGAAATTAGCGGAGCGCAGGCGTCCCGGCCTCCGCGGCCGCGGGGCGCGGGACCGGGGCCGGGGCGTAGGGCGGTCCTCGTCCCCGGGGCGTTTCGCTTGGAAACGCACCGCAGCCGGTTGGCGAGTGCGGAGTCAGGTGCGAGTCTTGCGTTCGTGACTCACCGGCTAGCAGGTGGCCTTGGCTTTCCGCACGAAACACTTCCTGGATTTTCCAGGCTTGTACAGTTTCACGTACTTTTTATGTTTTTCAACACAGGCAACTTTCTAATTGTACAATTATTTTTAAAGCACAAAATCTGTTGCATTAATAGGAAATGAAATACAAAAATCTCTCATACTTTACCTCCTAGAGTCAATTACATTTAATATCTTAGTATGTATTATCGGGCTTTTTTTTTAATGCTTATCTGTGCTTGTTTGACGTTATTAGGATAATGCCTTACAAAGATGTATTCTGCCTTTTTCACTGAACAAAATTGTGAATTTTCTGACGTTTTATTAGATATTCTTTTATAACATGATTCTTAATCGCAACGTAAATGCACATAAATTTTCTACTTTTCTATATCACTGTGGATTCATAATACAGGAGCTGCCGAGGGTCAGTCGGCATATGCTTTTATTGCATATACTTGATTTAAAAATTCTGGAAGTGGGGAACTGATAGGTCAAAGGCAAAGTATATTTTTCAAATGTTTTCTAAGCTATCTTCGAGGAAAATTTATTGGTTTTCTTTTGAGAGATGCCCCTTTTTCCATATCCTTGAAAACACAGGCTATTTTTTCAAATTTAATTTAAAGTTGTTATTTCTCATTGTTTTGAATGTTGTTTCTTTAATTACTAGTTAACTGGCTTGTTTTTTCACGTAGTTATTTATTAACTGTTTGTATTTTCTCTTTTGTGAATTTGCTTTTGCCCACTTTTCTATTTGTCCATTTTAAAAAGTTGGGAAATTGACTCCTGCGTGTATATCTGAAGAAAACGAAGACATTAATTCAAAAAGATACATGCACCCCAATGTTCATAGCAGCATTATTTACAATAGTCAAGATACAGAAGCATCCTAAGTGTCCATCAGCAGACAAATGGGTAAAGAAGTGGTGGTGTACATATACAGTGGAATACTACTCAGCCATAAAAGAATGAAATGTTGCCATTTGCAACATTGTGAATGGACCTGGAGGATATTATGCTTTAGTGAAATAAATAAAACAGAGAAAGACAAATACTGTATGTTATCACTTATATGTCAAATCTAAAAAAATAAAACAAACTAGTGAATATAACAAAAAAGAAACAGACTCACAGATATAGAGAACAAACTAGTGGTTACCAGCAGGGAGAGGGAAGGAGGGAGGGCAAGATAGGAGTAGGGGGTTAAGAGGTATAAACTACAAGAGGTATAAAATAAATAAGCTACAAGGATACATTGTACAACACAGAGAATATAGCCAATATTTAATAATAACTATAAATGGAGTATAATCTATAAAAATTTTGAATCACTGTGCTGTACACTTGAAAGTAATATGATACTGTAAATAAACAGTACCTCAAAAAAAGTTAGGAAATTGGTTTTACAATATTTCACATTGTTTGGGGGCACTCCTTATACAGTAAAAAGCCTTTGTGGTTTCTGCCTTTGGTGTTATGTTTAGAGCAGCCTCACCCTCCCTCCCCAAATGAAATTTTATGTTTGTATTTTTGTCACAGAAAGTAAGTTTTAATATCTAATAGTGTAAGTACTCCCCCTGTAACACAGATTCCTTTTTTCCCCCACAACTTTCTTGGCTAAAATCACTCTTTTATTGCCTCTCACCTTCTGAGATGGCCCACACTCTGTCTGTGGAGTATATTTCTCTCTAAATAAATCCACGTCTTACCTAAAAAATAAAAATAAAAAATAAAATCACTCATTAATTTTCCAAGTGAACTTTAGAATTTCTTGTCAATATTTTAAAATGTTTCTTGTCATTATTTTAAAAATCCACCTGAAGAGATTTAAGATTCATGTCTCTCCAATTGTTCGGGTCTTATTTTACCTCTCACAGTCAAGTTTTCTTACTTGTAGATTAAATAGTATAACTTTTGTACTTTTCCTATAATAAAATTTACACATATGAAAAAAACTTTGTCAGATACTTTGTCAGAGTTTTAAGGTTCATATGGTAGACTGTATATTGTAGCATGTAGGTCAAGTTTGGTGGTTACAGAAGAATGGATTTTTCTATGAGTGCAATCAGAAGATACTCGAGTTTTTACCTAAATACTTAGTAATAATAGTTAATATTTAGGGAGTCCTTATTTTCTGTCAGACATGGTGATAAACTTTTCACATATGTATCTCATTTAATCCACTTAACAACCCTAGGAAACATACTCTTCTAGTCCTCATTTTACAAATCAAACAACTGAGACTCAGAGATGTTAAGAAATTTGCCCAACGCCACACAGCTGGATCATGGCTGATAGGAACCTGGCCTCACTTTTCACCACTAAATTTGTGTGTCTGGGAAAAGCACCAAGTGCTGAGCCCAGCACAGAGTAATTGTGAAATACCTCTTAGTTCATGGGTAAATGTGGCACATCAACGCTCCTGGATATAATACATTCTGGCAAGAACCCTCCAGGGGAATTCCTCCACAGACCACAAAGTGCCTTCATCTGTCTGTCATGGTCTCTCTGAGCAGAAAGGCTCTTCCCTTAACTACTCCCCAGTCCCCAGCCCCCACTAGAAGTGTCCTCATGCCCAGTTAGGAATTATCCACCTGCTGTACTTTGCTCTTTTGGCAAAGACAAAGGACACTAAGTATAGAACGATGGGGCCTTCACTCTGCAGAGAGAAAATGCAAAGGAGTGGTGAGGGATTCCTGAGCCTTTATGCCAGTCAGAAATTCTAGGCCTTGGTATTCAGGACTTCACCCCTCAATATGCCTTAGAGAGGGATGTGGCAAGGGACGGTTCTGTGACCGGCCAAACGGTCAAATGGCCGAGCCCGATGGAGATTGCCTCAGCTTAGACGCGCCTGCAAGAAAAAGATAGGGCTGTACAGGGTCAGGGGCCCACTGGACAGAGAAACTTGAGAGGGGCCCTGGGAGGGTCCCTCTTCCCCTCCAGCAGTGCCTGACCCCCCCCCCGCCACTACTGGATTAGATGGCAAAGTAGGTGGGCTTGCTAGGGGATGAGGGGAACGATGTCTCCAGAAATCCTCTGTGAAGATGTTACTGAACCAAACTTGGGTCCACGCGCCTGCTCAAAAGACCCAAACTCCCCGATGGGTTTCAGCAAAGCATTTTTTTTTTTTTTTTAATTTTGGCCGCACCTCAGGGCATGTGAAACCTTCCTGGCCAGGGATCAAGCCCGTGCCCCCTGCAGTGGAAGCACAGATTCTTAAGCACCCGACTGCCAGTGAAGCATTTTTAGAGGCCAAGTGAGGGAGGGGACTCGCAGGGTGTGTGATCAGCTGTGGACAAATCTCTGGTTGATGGTGGTTAACAGGACGGTGTCACAGGGGTTAACAGGATCAATCCTCAGGCTCCAGTAGGTCTGGGGGCTACGTGCTCATGGGCATCAAGTAGTTAAACGCTTGCATTTGGTGGGGGTTTTAGCATCTGTAAAGCAACTCAGGAAATGTGCATCAGATACTGTTATCTAGATACTTCAGGGAGAAGCTAAAGCAGAGGATGTGGGGGAGGCGTCTGTCCCGGGAAGGCCCCATAGGGTCCTGCTCGGCTCGGAAACACCCAGGTATTGGTTAGCAGCAGCTCTGTATCTTCAAGAGGGAAAACTGCATCTATCTCACAGATAGCCTGTGCCTGTCCTCCCCACAGGACCCACTCATAACACCAACAAATATGTATATATATATATTTTTACATCTTTATTGGAGTATAATTTCTTTACAATGGTGTGTTAGTTTCTGCTTTATAACAAAGTGAATCCGTTATACATATACATATGTTCCCATATCTCTTCCCTCTTGCGTCTCCCTCCCTCCCACCCTCCCTATCCCACCCCTCTAGGTGGTCACAAAGCACCGAGCTGATCTCCCTGTGCTATGCGGCTGCTTCCCACTAGCTAGCTACCTTACGTTTGGTAGTGTATATATGTCCATGCCTCTCTCTCACTTTGTCCCAGCTTGCCCTTCCCCCTCCCCATATCCTCAAGTCCATTCTCTAGTAGGTCTATGTCTTTATTCCCGTCTTACCCCTAGGTTCTTCATGACATCTCACACCAGTCAGAATGGCCATCATCAAAAAATCTAGAAACAATAAATGCTGGAGAGGGTGTGGGGAAAAGGGAACCCTCTTGCACTGCTGGTGGGAATGTGAATTGGTACAGCCACTATGGAGAACAGTATGGAGGTGCCTTAAAAAACTACAAATAGAACTACCATATGACCCAGCAATCCCACTACTGGGCATATACCCTGAGAAAACCATAATTCGAAAAGAGTCATGTACCACAATGTTCACTGCAGCTCTATTTACCAACAATTATTTAATCAGTGCCCACCATCTGCTCCTGTGTCAGCTGCTGGGCCTGACCGCGAGCCCGACAGAAATGGTGCTGCTGTTTCCCCACAGTGTGGGAGGGTAGTGAGAGGAGGTGGTTTAGCGATGGAGGTATCTCTCGGGTTAGTACTTCATATGAAACAAAACCAAATGCTTGTTGCTAATTTCTGAATGGATGACTAGGGGAGTGAGAGAGAAGAGGAAATTTCCCTCCAGTGGGAACCGCTGTATTACTCACTCTGGCTTCAGATGGCATCCCCAAGGCGGGTTCGGAAACTCACACAGAGTCATTCCCAGCAGAGGCGGACCGTGTGGGGAGGGGGCAGGAAGCACCCGCACGCTGACCTTGGCGGGGCCACGTCTGCAGGGAGAGCCTCGCGCGCGTGCTGTCACCCGTACGTGCTCACGCAGCCTCGACCCCAGGAGCCCTCCCAGCTGCCCACCTGGAGAGGAAGCCCGACTGTACAAGGCCGGCACCCTGGGTGAAAGGAGCCTTGCTGGGTCCTGTGGAAAGTCTTCAGGAAGAGATCAAAGTGCTCCTCCTTCTGCAGTCCCAAAAATGTCCTTAAATCCAGGAACGTGGCCTGCAGGGCCCAGGCAAGAACAGACACTGTAAAGCAGCCCTAGATGGAGATGAAATGTCATCCCCCCAACTCTGCTGCACAAGACACTTCTGTTGCGTATCTAGTTCCAGGAGTCCGTTTTTTTTTGTTTTGCTTTTTTATAAATTTATTTATTTTATTTTTATTCATTTCTGGCTGTGTTGGGTCTTCGTTGAGGTGCGTGGGCTTCTCATTGCGGTGGCTTCTCTTGTTGTGGAGCACGGACTCTAGGCATGCGGGCTTCAGTAGTTGTGGCTCACGGGCTTAGCTGCTCCGCTTCCTGGACCAGGGCACGAACCGTGTCCCCTGCATTGGCAGGTGGATGGATTCTTAACCACTGCGCCACCAGGGAAGCCCCCAGGAGTCTGGTTTTTTTTTTTTTTTTTTGAAAGAAAAAGAACATAGTTGGTCAAAAGGAAACCATGTTTCCTGCAGCGAGAGCCTCTCCTGCCACCTGCTGCTCCTGCCTCCGTCTGGCCGCCCGGAGCCTGGCCTCCCCAACCATTTGATCCTTTTAAACAGAGATCAGGTTGCTCACTCCACATTTTGACGACATAGCAAAGTGCTGCCATGGCCTCTAAGGTTCCGCCTGGTCTGACCGCCTGCCAGCCCCTCCGCGCGGCCACAGAAGCTCCGTCCCACCGTAGGGCCTTTGGAGTTGCTGTTTCATCCGCCTGGGATGCTCTCCCTCCTGCTCTTTATAGGCGGCGCTCCTTCACTTTGTTCAGATTTGGGCTCAAGTATCCTCTCCTCAAAACATGCGCCCCGATGACGTTCTCTCTCCTCCGTACTCCCACCCGGATGAGGAGGTCCCTGTGGCCACTGGGACAAATTGCCCCAAACTCAGTGCCTTAAGACAATGCACATTTATTCTCTTATGGTTCTGGATGTCAGAAGCCCCAAATCAGTTTCACTGGGTGGAAGTCAAAGTGTCAGCAAGGCCATGTTCCCTGCAGAGGCTCTAAAGGAGAAACTGTTGGCCTGCCTTTTCCAGCTTCTAGAGCTGCCTTGTGTGTATTCTGTGTCTCAGGGCTCCTTCCTCCATCCTCAAAGCCAGGAGGGTAGCATCTTGCTTCAGTTATCACATCGGTCTCTGCTGTAGTCAAATCTCCCTCTGCCTTCCTCTTACGAGGACACCTCTGATTGATTACATTTAGGGGCCACCCAGATAATCCAGGATAATTGTAAGGGAAGATACAAGTTAAAACTAAGAAAAGTAAGTTTTAATTCTCCCTGGTACAAAAAGGGAAAAACTCTCCCCGCCCTCCACTAACAGCATTTTCTTTATAAAACTTCTAATTGGAAGTTCTTTCTCTGCCCCTTTGAGGTGTATATAAATCTTTTTACAGCTCACTAAGCCTCTTGCTGGCTTTACAACCCAGGACCGTCTTTCTCGAGGACCTGGGAGCCATCTCTCCGAAATGCAAACATCAAGGGAACAGCGGCCAGTGTCCCCTGCCTGCGGGAGGTGGGAGCCTACCTCTCCAGCAGCACCAGGCTCCGGGCTGCAAACCACCTCCCGTCACCAAGATACAAGAAGTGGATGTTTCCTTTGCATAAAGGCAATTAGCTATCACGGGTGGCCACCCAATTCCAGGAGAATTTAGGGTGAACTCTGTGTGACAAATGGTCAAGTCCTCTTACCCGAGGACTGGCTATGCTTTCCCTGGAGAACACGTGTGCAGTGGGGTCGCACCTGCTGGGCTATAAAATAGGGTGAGGACTTCCCTGTGGCGAAGTGGTTAAGGATCCGCCTGCCAATGCAGGGGACACGGGTTCGATCCCTGGTCCGGGAAGATCCCAAATGCCACGGAGCAACTAAGCCCGTGCGCCACAACTACTGAGCCTACACTCTAGGGCCCAGGAGCCATAACTACTAAAGCCCGCATGCCTAGAGCCCATGCTCCGCAACAAGAGAAGCCACCACAATGAGAAGCCCGTGCACCGCAACGAAGTGTAGCCCCTGCTCGCTGCAACTAGAGAAAGCCCACGCGCAACAACGAAGACCCAACACAGCCAAAAAAAAAATTAGGGTGAAATTTCTTTCTGTCTTTGCCATCTCTTAGTGCATTGCCTGTGACGTGCATCTCTTTCTGGCACAATGCTTATCCAATAATAAAACTGTTTTCTTTCTCTTCTACCTTTGCGCAGGGCTTTTCTGGGTAGGCAGGAGATTTTCTTTTCAATTTTATTTCCCCGACATAATCGCCCCATCTCAAAATTCTTAGGTTAATCACATCTGCAGTCCTTTTTGCTATATAAGGGAACATTCACAGGTTCTAGGGATTAGGGCCTGAGCAGGGACTAAGGCCTGGACAGGGATTAGAGCCATTATTCAGCCCACCATCCACTCCTACCCCATCACCTTCTAGCCCCCCTACTCAACTTTATTGATCTTCATAAAGATCAATATCACTTCTTATCACTTACCTGAAATTATTTGGATGTGTATTCAGTTAGATAGTTTTTGTGTGTGTGTGTGTGGTATGCGGGCCTCTCACTGCTGTGGCCTCTCCCGTTGCGGAGCACAGGCTCCGGACGCGCAGGCTCAGCGGCCATGGCTCACGGGCCCAGCCGCTCCGAGGCATGTGGGATCTTCCCGGACCGGGGCACGAACCCGTGTCCCCTGCATCGGCAGGCGGACTCTCAACCACTGCGCCACCAGGGAAGCCCAGTTAGATAGTTTTTGTCTAGTTACCCAGCACAATATAAGCCACGTGAAGGCAGGGATTGAACTGTCTTTTTTAACCACCACATAGCCAGCCCCTAGAAAGGTGCCAGCCCCTGGCAGGAACTCCATGAGTGTTTGTAGACCAAATGGAAGAGGAAATATGAGCTCTTGATCCCATGGTGAAGCGAGCTGGATTAGAGTAGCCACTCGGAGTAGCCGAAACAGCAGCCCCAGCCAATTATCAACCAGTGAACTTCAAACCTCCTCCCTTGGCTACTGCTTGTTAAGCAGGCGATGGAGTCGGACAGAGCTTTTAGTGAGACAGAAAAAAACACTTTTTCTTACAGAAAAATTCCAATCAGTATGTGAGTGAGGCAAAGAACAAGGAACCTGGGAGAAAACTTCAGTCCATAGCTCTCGCACTGGAAGGGCTCTGGTTGTAGGCAGCAGTGCCTTGAACATATTCCTTTATCTGGAACATTATTCCAGAATAACTGGAGGGCAGGAATCCTTAGGGAACCTCTGGCTCTGAGGGGGACTGACATGGCCAGTCACACGTTCAGCAGCGGAGAGGGTGCTCCATGCTCTGGAGACCACGATTACCACCAACTAGGGATTTGGTCTTAGGACCACACATTGCCCGGAGAAGCTGCCACAGATCATCTTGGTGTCTCAGCCGAGAGAGAAAGTACTCGCTTTCCCCTAGAAGTCGACATTTTTACCCTTTCAAGGTCAAATCTCATCTATGTCTTTTGTACTCCAGACTGGCATCAGGCTGTGTGTTCTTCAACTAAATTCAAAAGATGGATTTAGAGGCCAGTGTGTAGCTGTTCTTGGTTTAAAATCTACTAAAAGCCAAGCTTGATTTGGAAACACAAGACAATTCTAAACAGAATCTCTGTGAAGCCTGTGATTTAGCAGAAGCAGGTGTATTTTCAAGTGTTTTGTTTCCTGTGAGTGCCACGTGCTGCTGTTTATGAACTCCATCTGTACCTATTTACCAGGTAACAAAAATGCTGCCTCTAACCTTAGCTCATTCCTACCCAGACTCCTCTTGAAAAAAACCACTCGAGGTAGTTGGAGGAATCAGAGTGTAAACCTGGCTTCAACTTGATGCCTTCTGATCAGCTCCAAGATAAAATCTGGGTCACAGGGCTTCCCTGCTAGTGCAGTGGTTGAGAGTCCGCCTGCCGATGCAGGGGACACGGGTTCGTGCCCCGGTTCGGGAAGATCCCACATGCCGCAGAGCGGCTGGGCCCGTGAGCCATGGCCGCTGAGCCTGCGCGTCCGGAGCCTGTGCTCCGCAACGGGAGAGGCCACAACAGTGAGAGGCCCGCGTACCGAAAAAAAAAAAAAAAATCTGGGTCACAGTTAGATTTGGTGCCTCCGGAGTTGGCCAGTGAAGTCTCTGATTTTCTCAGAACTGGTTTGCCTTTGCTGTCTTAAAACATGAGAAGAGAGTTTCCCCTTACCAGGATTTCAGGTTTATTTTGGGGGTGTTATTAGAAATTAAAACAATATAGCATGTTTAACTGCTGCACAGTAACATTCTATTAAGTTACTACATCCAACAAATAATATACCAAGTAGAATTCATTTTAAAAAAGAACACTTGAAAAGTATTTAATTTCAGGGATTCCCTGGCGGTTCAGTGGTTAGGGCTCCGCGCTTCCACTGCCAGGGGCCCAGGTTCAATCTGTGGTCGGGGGAACTAAGATCCCACAAGCCACGCGGTGTGGCCAAAAACAAACAAACAAACAAACAAAAACTGTTTAATTTCATAGTATCTAAACTACCCTATGTGCCTTCCACTGGCTTAGATGCGGCTTATTATCCCTGCTGGTTTACGGTCATAACAAACATGCATGTGATATATGAATACAAAACCACTGCAACAAATTGGCATGATTTATGGGTCAGATGGAGTTAAGAGAAGTTCTTAGGATTAAATCAGGGACCAAAAAGTGATGATAGGGCTTCCCTGGTGGCGCAGTGGTTGAGAGTCTGCCTGCCGATGCAGGGGACACGGGTTCGTGCCCCGGTCCGGGAAGATCCCACATGCCTCGGAGCGGCTGGGCCCGTGAGCCATGGCCACTGAGCCTGTGAGTCCGGAGCCTGTGCTCCACAACGGGAGAGGCCACAACAGTGAGAGGTCCGCGTACCACACACACACACACACACAAAAAGTGATGATAGGCTACCGCAAGTATGTAAGAAAAATAGTTCCACAGCCTTGTTATTTTAAAAAATAGGGAATTGTTAAGGGCAAAGACCTAGCTTGTGCTCACCATCGCCATCTAGTGGTAGATCATGGAGTGACGTCTAATGGGCTCCTTGGCATCTGTTGGACATTCAGCTTGATATTTGCCTTCTGACCACTTCGATTTAGGAAAATATTTTGCACTCAGGAAGCGTCTTTTTAAATGTATTTGATAAAGGTGCAAGTTCCTTTTGTTAGTTTGCTGAATTTCCTTTAAAGACTCATCATAATGGTATGTTACATTAATGGTAAAGTGCATCCACTGATTAAAATCCAAGTTTCATTTCCGGCCACATTAAAACGTTAAAGACGGCATCCTGATTTCTTATCCTTTCCTTGGAGCTAAATAAGATTCATATGTTTATTCTCAAGAAGGCAATTTTTAGTTTTTCAGCTTAGCACTAGCCATCCTAGCTTTGTCCTTTTGATCACAAAGCACCTGATTATCGTGTCACAGACAAAAACTTGCTTCTTCAAATAATCAGGTTGAGTGCATAGCACCAAGTCTTAGGACTTGGACTCTGCTGGAGACCAGAGGCTTTGCTCTGTAAAAATGGAATCAGGTGAGGGCAATGGACCAAATGAGAGCAGGAGGGCAAAGTCAAAGTCCCTGTGCTAATGATGACTCTCAGCCCCCTGACCCCACTTGGCACCCAGAACACAACCAGCCTAGCACTACTCACAAGCAAAAGCTCACAGGACTCTTGGAAACATTGGACGGCTACAAAGAAAAGACCTATGGATAATACCAACACTGGAGATCATTCAAACAATAACAAAAAATCAGGCTTACTACCTGATCCCCCTACAGTGCAGCCCGCCAGTTGACAGGGCCCCAGACTTTCCACAAAACTTTCAACTGGGCATTTGAGGAATGCTTCCGACCCGAAAGACCAAAACCATGAACTGAAATAAGGAGCAGATAGAACTTTTTAAAAGAAATCCCATAATTACAGCATGGTATTTTTAAATAGGAAAGAGCTTTTTTTTTTTTTTTTTTGCGGTACGCGGGCCTCTCACCGTTGTGGCCTCTGCCGTTGCAGAGCACAGTCTCCAGACGCGCAGGCTCAGCAGCCATGGCTCACGGGCCTAGTCGCTCCGTGTCATGTGGGATCTTCCCGGGGCACGAACCCGTGTCCCCTGCATCGGCAGGCGGACTCTCAACCACTGCGCCACCAGGGAAGCCTGGAAAGAGCTTCTGACACTAAAAAACACAACTGAAATTTTAATTTAAAAGTTCAATAAAAGGTATGAAAGATAAGGTCAAGAATATCACATTACTAAAATCAGAAATGAAAGTGGAGACATTACTACTGATCTGACAGAAATAAATAGCATTATGAGAGTGCTATGAACAACTGTATGCCAAAAAATTGGATAACAGATGAAATGGACAAATTTCTAGAAACCTAAAACCTACCAAGAGTAAATCACAAAGAAATAGAAAATCTGAATAAACCTATAACTGGCAAGGAGATTGAGTCAGTAATCAAAAATATCTCAACGAAGAAAAGCCTAGGACCAGATGGCTTCACTGGTGAATTTTATCAAACATTTTAAAGAAGTAATATGAATTATTCTCAAACTTTTCCAAAACATTGAAGAGGAAGAAACGCTTCCTAAATGATTCTATGAAGCCAGCATTGCCCTGATACCAAAGCCAGAAAAAAAAAAAAAAAAACTGCAAGAAAACTATAGACCAATATCCCTTATGAACATTGATGCAAAAGAAAAAACCTCAACAAAATATTAGCAAACAAAATTCAGCAGCTATTAAAAGGATTATACACTATGACCAAGTGAGATTTATTCTTGGTACTTTCAAGATATTTCAACATATAAAAATCCACCAGTTTAATAAACCACAATAACAGAATGAAGAAAAAAAATACATGGGGAATTCCCAGGCGGTCCAATGGTTAGGACTCTGTGCTTTCACTGTGGAGGGCTCGGGTTCAATCCCTGGTCAGGGAACTAAGATCCCACAAGCCGTGCAGCGTGGCCAAAAAACAAACAAAAAACAAACAAAACAAAAACCACATGATCATCTCAACTGAAGCAGAAAAAGCATTTGACAAAATTCAATACCCTTTCATGATAAAACCACTCAACAAACCAGTAATAGAGGGAAACTATCTCAACTTAATAAAAGCCATATATGAGAAACCCATAGTGAACATCACACTCAAATGGCAAAAAACTGAAAGCTTCTCCTCTAAGATCAGGAACAAGGCACTGCTGTCTGTTTTTACCATTTCTATTCAACAAAGTACTGGAAGTTCTAGCCAGAGCAACTGGACAACAGAAGCAATAAACAGATAAGCTGAACTTCAAGAAAATTGAAAACTTTTGTGCATCAAAGTACACTATGAACAGAGTGAAAAAGCAACCCATAGAATGGGAGAGAGTATTTGCAGATCCTATATCTGATAGGAATTAACATCCAGAATATAAAAGAACTCCTACAACTCAACAACAAACAAACAAACAAGTTAAAATATGGTCAAAGGAGTTTCATAGTGATTTCTCCAAAGAAGGTATACAAATGGCCAAAGAGCACAAAAGAGTATCCAAAAGGAACAGGAAGATTTGAAAAAGAAGCAAATAGAATGTCTAGAAAAATTTTAATGGAACCTAAAATTTAATAGAATGATTAAAAGCAGATTACACATAACTGAAGCAGAAATTAGTACACCTGGTAAATAATGAATGAATGATTTAACCAGAATGCAGCACGTAGAATAAAGAGATGAAAAATAAAAAAATACAAAAGGGATTAGGAGATAAGGAAGCTAGAGTGAGAGGGTCTAACAAGCATCTGATCAAAATTTCAGAAGGAAATATTAGGAAGAATGTGAGAAAGGAACTATAAGGAATTATAAGGCATAATTCAGAGAGTATCCCAGGTTTTAAAAACAAGAGTGTGTGGAACTTCCCTGTGGTCCAGTGGTCAAGACTTCGCCTTCCAATGCATGGGGGTGCTGGTTTGATCCTTGGTCAGGGAGCTAAGATCCCATATGCCTCGCGGCCAAAAAAAACAAAACATAAAACAGAAGCAATATTGTAACAAATTCAATAAAGACTTTAAAAAATGGTCCACATCAAAATATAAATAAAATAAATACATAAAAAGAAACAGAAGGGTGTGAACTCAGAATTCTTTAGAGTAATTCTTCAGGCGGAAACCTGGAATTCCCTCCTGATACCCCTCTCCGTGGAGCCCACGTTTGGTCTATCACCAAACCCTTTTACTTCCCAGGCGCTCCTCTTATCTGCCTGCTTTGCTCCATCTTCACCGCCCCCATTTCTGCCACGTTCATTGACAACTGTCTTTGTCTCCTACCGAGGGCGTCCCGCACCTGGACATGTCCCCTCTCATCCACTCTCTACATACTTGCCAGGGTGAGTTTTCAAAAATGCTGTTTTGTGATTTTTAAACTTCTAAAAACGAATTTTACACTTTAAGCAACAAATTACCCAGACGGTATGAAATTGTAAAAATACGAAGGGCAGGCAGTTTCCTCTTTCCCCTTTACCTCAGCCAGACAGTTCCTCTCCTCAGAGGCAACCATTGCTACAAGTTTTTTGTTTTTCCTTCTAGAAATATCCCATGCATTTATGAACATATATAGACACCATGGTTCATAATGAGCCATAATGTGGCCAGTGTGACTGAGGTGCTGGAATTTTCAAACAAGAGACCGATGTTTCCCACATTGCTTCATTCACTGAATATTGAAAATATTTGGGCTCACTTTTCTCAATGGACTCTGTGCAAGTGTCATGGACACAGTTGTTAAAATTGTTCGGTATTTAAGTGCAAATACTATGAAACATCAGCAGTTTAGGGGGCTATTGAAAGAAGTAGGAGACCATGAATTTAAGAAGCTTTTCGTTGCCAACACTTATTGGTTGAGTCATGCAAGGGTTTTACTAAGGTTTACTGCACTGTTAATGCCAAGATTTTCTTTCTTTTTTTTTTTTTTTACTCCAAGATTTTCTTTTTTTAAAAAAAATTTATTTATTTATTTAAGGCTGTGTTGGGACTTCGTTTCTGTGCGAGGGCTTTCTCTAGCTGAGGCGAGCGGGGGCCACTCTTCATCGCGGTGCGCGGCCTCTCACTGTCGTGGCCTCTCTTGTTGCGGAGCACAGGCTCCAGAGCGCAGGCTCAGTAGTTGTGGCGCACGGACCCAGTTGCTCCGCGGCATGTGGGATCTTCCCGGACCGGGGCACGAACCCGTGTCCCCTGCATCGGCAGGCGGACTCTCAACCACTGCGCCACCAGGGAAGCCCCCTCCAAGATTTTCTTGAAACAAAAAAGAATGTTAACCAAATATTCAGCAAAGATTTTAAATGTCAGTGTAAGTTTTCTCACCAATATCACACTACGTATGATCAAGGTACTTCTGAAGCTCCAAAGAAAGGAAAAGTTCATTTGTGACCTGTCCAGACAAATGTAAGAATTTCAAATTAAATCTTTTACTAATAGAGATCAATAATTATGACTTTGCATACTTTTCTCACATGAATCAGTATGTAAAGGATTTTAATTACAGTAGACAGCATGATATAAAGTGGCTGCAAAATTTACAAGAAAAATTTGAAGAATAGTGTGTTGATTTGATACATTTATAGTTGCTTTTGAATTTATGCAATATTCTTTTGAATTTATGTCAATTATACTGAGTTGATACAAAAAGTAGTGAATGTACCTAACTCAGACAGGTGTAGTTTTGAAACTGATATGCTTTTGCTTCAAGGTCGAATTGATTCTCTGAAAAAAACATATACTAGTTTGTCCCTGTGGTAGCAAATATTAAAGGAAAATGTTTTGGGTACTCAGTTCGGTTATTGGAAAACTTTGCTAGAATGACTCGGATATGTGAATCTCCACTTTCAACTGTGATGCCCGGGAAGATCATTAACCACTAAGTAGCTAAGTGTTGTCACCGCTCCCCTGGGTTGGGACGTGTCACCTGGTGCTGAGCTCATGAATGTGCGTTAAGTAGCCCCTTCACCTGTGACAAAGCGAAAGAGAGGCATGGACATATATACACTACCAAACGTAAGGTAGATAGATAGTGGGAAGCAGCCACAGAGCACAGGGAGATCAGCTCGGTGCTCTGTGACCGCCTGGAGGGGTGGGATGGGGAGGGTGGGAGGGAGGGAGATGCATGAGGGAAGGGATGTGGGAACAGATGTATATGTATGACTGATTCACTTTGTTATAAAGCAGAAACTAATTTAAAAAATTAAAAAAAAAAAAGTAGCCCCTTCACATGTCCCCACCCGTGACTGCCCTGCAGTGGGTTGCCCGCCCCTCACGTTCCTTTCTCCCAAAGGGAACTTTGTCTCGCTGTGTGACCTACACTGTATTTGCACCCAGCGCCCAGCCTCCTTCCTTGCCGGCTGCCACCACGCTGCACCAGCCTCCCTGGCTCCCCCAGGCCTCATACAGACCCTACCAAAGGCAGGAGGACTTCTATCCCAGCTTGTCCTCAGCTCAAAGTTTTCTCTGGTCACCCACCCCCAGGACGTCCCCGGCACAAGGCCCTGGGCTGGGAAATGTGTTCTGCATGCGTATTGTCTCTCCAGCCCCCACCCCAGAAGCTCCTGGAGAACAAAGACCCCAGCGCTCATCTCTGCTTAACGATTGTCACTCACAGATGGGACTGAAATGTTGACGGTGGGATTTCAGCTGCCAGAACCGGCTAATTGAAGCCAAGGATCCTTCTGGCGCCCCCAGAGCACATTTCAAAGGAAGCTTTCAGCTCCACGTGGAGAATCCTGGCAGGGGTACATAGGGAAGGGAAGAAAACCTTGGGCCAAACACTGGGTCATCTGTCACTTTCCACTTTCCACTTTGCTCGTTTAATCCTCAAAACAACCCCTAAAGGTAGGGTCTCTGACCCCCCCATACCACCACCACAGAGAAGGGAGAAGAAGTTCCAGGCATCTGGGCAGGTAACTGAGGTCCTCTCTGTGGGAGACCAGCCCTGGTGACGGACACACCAAGTCCCAGAGCTTGTTCTTATTTGCTCAGGACCAGCAGGAGTTGGACCCCTGTCTTCCCTGACCCCCCATCAGCCTTATGAATCCCACCTCACCCTTCACCCACGTGAGACGCTGCAGTCTGTCGCCACCATGGGTGGGACGTGATCCTTCACGACTGTACGTTTGCTGGTGTTGGAGGTGGTCAGACACCAGAGTCACCTCTAAAGGAGACGCCTTCCCTCTCAGAGCGGCTTTAGGGCGCGGGAAGCAGGGGGAGGGATAAATGACTCCTCAAGGTCTCATGTGGTTTTGAGGATGTCTGTGTTTCTGGCAAGAATTTCCTGAAATCAGTGTCTCGGGGACGCTAGGGACTGGTCGCCCGGGAAGGGCCTAAGGAAAGGGCAGCCCTACCTGGGGGGGCAGGGCAGTCCCACATCCCACTGAGAAGAGGCCTGGTCAGCCAAGCCGAACCGAGAAGGCCAACAGCTGGGGCTCCTCTGCTGGGGCAGCGGGAGGAGAGGGGAAGGGAGGGTGGGATGGGGAGGGAAGTCCCGGGAGGGCTGGCAGCCCTGGCGGGTGGGGAGGAGCCTCAGCTGCTGGGAGCTGGAGGGGGCCCAGGAGGTGGGAGGGGGAGGAGATGGGGGCCGACCCGAGAGAGACGCCGGAGGGGGTGCCGGGAAGAGGCTGACAGCCTGGCCAGGAGTGGGCCTCGGCCGTGGCCTCGGGAGGGGAAGCGTAGGAGAGACCCCAAGGCGCAAGAAAGGAGGTGAGGAGGGGAGAATGGCAGGACAGCTGGACGGGAGGATGGGGCGGGCAAAGGGCGCAGCTCCGAAGGGTAAGATTGGGCAACTTGTCTGTGAGCCCTCTCTTCAAGGCAAGACCCTGGTAGCTTTTCACTGCGGGGGTCTCAGTTTCCACATCTGCGGCTTTCTGGTCCCAAGAAGACTGTACAGGCAGAGTTCCCGGGGAGGGTCCAGCCCTCAGGAGACCCCAGTCATGGATTGGGGGGGGGGGCGGGATCAGAGGGCTGGGAGAGGGCTGGTGGCAAAGGCTCTAGAAAAAACAGCCAGGGAGGGAGGGTCTGCTCTGGAAATAAAGCCCTGGTGGGTCCGAGGAGAGGCCCCCATTTCTGGGGTGGGGGGCTCGGAGGGCCAAGCGCACCGGGCCATTTCAGCACAGGGAGGGTTAAGCATCCTCCCACTTCCCACCGGCTCTTGGCCCCTCCCTCGTGTTTACATCCTCTCCAAAATATTCAGCCTCCAGCTGGCCTCCATTCTGGGTCTGCCCCTCCCCACCTCCAGTTGCGGGCCGCATGCTGAGGGTCAGGGCCCAGGACTCCACAGAGCCAGCAGTCTGGGGACTGGGGTCAGAGACAATGGGAGAGAAGATGGGCCAGAAAAGCGGGGGAGGGCTGGAGGGGCCAACAGTGCTGCTCCCCAAGCTGCTGGCCTGAGGACTACAGCCAACTCAGCACCTACCCAGGACAGGGCCAAAGCTGCCCTGAGCTGGACCTGGGAACAGTGGGGTCAGGGGAGGGGGAGGGGAAGGGCTAGGGGAATACCAGGGCAATCTCAGCAAAGCGCCACTCCCTGTCCCTCCACCTTTGCCCAGAGCTCTACCAGATGTGGTCCCCAAGCCACAGGGCCCGGGAGTTAGTGGCTCCGTGGGCTGGCACATGAGCTGAGGATCCACACATACCCTTCGCAGGGTCAGGGTGACTAAGGTGAAGCAATGTGGCAGCTGTTGCTCCCGCTGGCCCTGTGGCCGGGTGCCATGGGCTTGGGCAGGGCGGAGCTCACGGCGGCCCAGCACTGGGGCCTGCAGGTGGCCCTGGAGGAGTTCCACAAGCATCCGCCTGTGCAGTGGGCCTTCCGGGAGACCAGTGTGGACAGTGCCATGGACATGGTGAGCGACACCCCAGGGAGGGGAGGGGGATGGTCGGCACGTTCCCAGGGTTCCCAGGGAGGAGGTACAAGGGCGCTTGGGCCCCGGCGGCACCCAGCTCTCCAGAGAAGGGCCAGCCAGCCCAGCCATCTCCTGGGATGCGCTGTCTCATGGCGGGGAGGAGGGACAGGTCACGTCCAGGAAGGGCGCTGCGTGCTCAGCTGGCTGGCTTTCCTCTGTCTGTGGGTAGCCCTTCCCGGCCGGGACCTTTGTGAGGCTGGAGTTTAAGCTCCAGCAGACGAACTGCAGGAAGAAGGACTGGAAGAAAGCTGAGTGCACGGTCAAGCCCAGCGGGGTGAGTGAAGGCACACCCGTGTGACGGGGCATGTGCTCCGTGCGGGGGTGTGCGACTGGGGTTTAGTAGGAGATCCAGCGAGAAGCCTCAGGCTGGAGACCCCAGGGCGGAGCAGCCTCCCTGGCAGATGACTTGCCTGTCTCGGCTGGTGGTTGTGATGGTTGCAGGTGGGCTGGGGGCCTGGACAGGCAGGAGGAGGGACGGCTGGGCTACCCCGAGGACACATGCTCTTCAGAGTGGGTCCACCTTCCATGCCATCCAAGTTCCTCTCTCAGGTTTCGCATCACCGGTGGAAGAAGGCCATGGTATGGGCTTCGGGTGGTCCCTACCCTAGGCCTGGTGAATTCCCCATTTCCTGTGTTTTCAAGTGGAGATGGCCCAGCCCGGGCTGATTCATAACAGGGCTTGACTGTCATCAGCCACCTTGGGGTCAAAGTCACTGCCATGGGGGCGATCCTGGGGCCGGGAGCGCAACCATCTGGTGTCCAGTCTCAGCTCTGCCAACCACCAGCCCTGTTACTTCCCAGGTTCTTTGAAGGCCTCAGTTTCCTCCATCTGTTAAGGGAGGGACTGGATTATACTAGTGGTTTTCTAGACTTTTATACCAGGACCATTGTGTTCAATTCAAATCTTACAAGAAAATACAAATAAATGTAACAGATGACGGCACAGCGGCTCAGGTGGAAGTCAGGTGGGGAGAACCCACCTGGACGAGGAGTCCCACCTACACACACGCGCACACGCACACACTCACACACTCAGGGTTCCGTTTGAAAACTGCAGGGTGGTTTGACTTCCGGAATTTCCCGGTCTGAGGGTGGGCTGAGCCTGGAACCACCTGGCCTGCCAGGGGAACCCCCGTTGTACACTGCCCCCCAGTTCCCACTCTCACCCTCGGGGCCGCAGGCCTCCCCTCACTCACCCCTTTCCTCTCTGAGCTCTATGCCCCCCTCCCCAGAGAAAGCGGAAATGCCTGGCCTGCATCAAGCTGGACTCTGAAGATAAAGTCCTGGGCCGGATGGTCCACTGCCCCATAGAGACACAGGTTCAACGGGTAAGAGTGGGCGGAGGAGGGACCAGAGGTTGGGGAGGGAGCTGGTGGACAGAAACTGGGCCTGCGGGAGAGGTTGGAGGCGGAAGCCTGCATGGAGGGGCGAGGAGGGCTCTGGGCCTGGGCCTCCTCTGGGCCTGGGGAATGGGGGCGTGGAGGGGGCACGGCCTGAGCAGCTCGGCTGCAGCAGGAGCTACAGGAGCGCCAGGAGGCCCAGTGCAGCAGAGTGGAGCGCGCCGGTGAGGACCCTCACGGCCACTACTTCCCAGGGCAGTTCGCCTTCTTGAAAGCCTTGCCCCCCAGCTGAGGCCTGACTGGTAGGTGGCCGGCCAGGAGGGAGGACGAGGCGGAGGACAGCCAGGTGGGGCAGGGATGGAGAGGAGGCTGGAGCTGCGGCTGGCCTGCCGGAGGCAGGAGGAGAGAGGCTGGGAGCCTGAAGACAGCTGGGACGGGGCCCAAACAGCCTCCGTCATACCCAGTCTTAGTTTCTCTTCCCTTCCCTCTAGAATTTCACCCGGCTTCCTGGAAGCAGCGTGAGGGAAGTAACAAGTGAAAGCCCGCCCTCCCTTCTCTCCGCCCAGGTTGGACTGTCCCACTGTCCCTAATAAAAGTGCTCTAGAGCTGCGTTCTCTCCTCCCCTCGCATTCCCTCCCTCCCTCCTGAGAACAGCAGGAGGAAAAGGCCCCAGTGCTCCGGCCTCACAGGGAGAAAGCAGAGCCGGGAGGGGGAGCAGGACGCCTCCCGTCAGGACGACACCCAGAAAGCTGCGCTCCTCCTTCCCCAGGAGAGGCCAGAGGCAGCGGGGACCCAGGCTTGTTGTCAGGGGCCCACGCGCAACGACAGGCAGCGATGCAAAGGAACACACGCGTATTCAATGAGGAGTGTACGGGTGGGCATGGCAGTGGAGGCTTCAGGGAGACCCGGGACCGGGGGGCACAGCAGAGGGTCACGTGGACAGGCCAACCTGGAAGATGCGGCTTCCACGCTCCGAGCTCTGCCGCGTCCTCTCCCAGGACGGGCTGGGCAGGAGGCTCGCCATCCCTGCCTCTCACCGTTAGCCTTAGGACCAAGCAACTTTATTCCACTAAGCCTCAGGCTCAGGCAGCCAGGAGTGGCAGCAGCTATGGACACGAGGAGGCCGTGCCTCCTCCCAGGAGCACAGCGTAGGTACAGGACAGCCTCACACGGTGCCAGCTGCCTGAGGAGGGTCCAAGGGCGGTGTGTCCCTGATGGATGGGTGGGGAATTTTCCTTGAGGGAGGTGTGAGAGGGAGGGGAGGTGTGAGAGGGAGGGGGGCTGCTCTTAGGCAAGGAGGCCTGTGTGCAGGGCCCATGTGCAGGGCCAGTGGCCAGCATGATGAAGCCATGAAGACAAGCAGGGAGGCCACAGCGTGCCAACCCCAAGGGCCACGGCCACAGGGTGCATTCAAAAGACAAAGGAGGTGGCGCGGGCGGGGCTGAGCGCCTGCTCGGCCTGGGCCAGGCTGTCCCTGGCCTGGCAGTCCAGGTCGTGACACTCCTGCAGCGTGTCCTGGAACTGGCGGCAGGCCTCCTCCAGGATGGAGCTGCTGCGCGTGGGCCAGGACTCCCAGTAGCCGGGCTCCACCCAGGGCTGGGCCTCCACGGCTCGTGGGCCGGAGCCGGAGCTGGGGCGCAAGGAGCTGTCCAGGTCCCGGCACAGCTGGTAGAAGTCACTGCCACGCCCGCTCACGCGCTCGCCGTCGATGACCTTCAGGCCGGGCAGCAGCTCTCGGACTGAGGCCCAGTAGGAGGGGCTGGCGCACAGCGGGTTGCTGAGCCGGGCCAAGGGGTCGCGGAGCCGCAGGCGCTCGAGGCCCCGCAGCGCCACCAGACACTGCAGCTGCCCAGGGCCGGCCAGCAGGTTGCCCGCGGCGTTGAGACTCTGCAGGTTCTCGCAGGCGGCCAGGGGCTCCAGCCCCGTCAGCCGGTTGTTGGCCACGTTGAGCACGGTCAGCTGGCGCAGGGAGGCCAGCGGGCCCAGCTGGGTGAGCGCGTTGCCCGAAAGGTCCAGCCACTCGAGGCCCAAGCACTCCCCCAGGCAGCCCAGGTCCACCAGCCCCAGGCCCTGCAGCTTCAGCAGCAGGATGGACTCCAGGGCAAACTCGCCTGAGCGCGCCTTGAGCAGCTGAGGGGTGACGCGCACCCCGTCGGCCTCCCCCGACTTCTCACCCCGAGACTCCATGAGACGAAGTGGGTCCAAGTGGCCGGGGCCCCGGCAGCTCCGTCACGGTGATGCAGGTGCCACTAGCGGTCAGGGGGCTGCTCACCGCAAAGGACACCCCGTCCACTCGGCCTGGGCTGGATGCCTGTCTCCGACACCCCCGCTCAAGGGCCAGCAGGTCCCTGAGGAGAAACAGTCAAAGAGTAAGCGGGTCTCTGAGCACCTCAGTGACCGCCCAACCTCCACCGCCAGGGCCAGAGACCTAGACAGCCCGGCGGGACCTGAGGACGGGAGTCCAGGGCGCAGGAGGGTGAAAAGCCCCTCCGAGGGAGGTGGGCCAGGCACAGGCCCTTGCCTAAGGAGGTCCTGGCTCGGCCCTGGTGGTTATGGCCATGCTGGGGGGGACTCAGGCCCGCCGTTACCCATTCTTTCCGTCTCCCGAATCTGCTCCGGAGACACGATCTCACTACTTTCCTTTCTTGGTAACTGCTCACGATTGTCTGTATTAATTCTGAGGGGTTTCCTTCTAACCATTTACACTTATTTTTGAAGAGATAACAGGTCACCATCATCGCCAATCTCTTTTGTTTCCTTCCTGGGAGAGCCATGCATTGGCAAACACAAATGAGAGCACCTGGGCCTTCTTGACAATTTTTTTAAAAATCAGCAATGAATTCAAAGTGGTTTCCACGTTCCATGGGCCAACTTGTGACCTCTGGTGGCAGTTGTGGGGCCTGAGGGCTCAGCCTTCAGTCCTTGATGAGGAAACTGAGGTGAGGGAGGGCGGGGACAGCAGAGGCACGGGGAGTAAGTGGCAACACTCCCAGGCCCCTCCCCTTTGCTCCCCCGACCCTTGCCTGTCAAGACCAGCTCTTCACTGTGGCACCAACTGAACAGCGCCCATCGTTGCCAGCCAGACAGCATGGTTCCAGCTGCAAACACGGGCCAAGGCGGGGTGGGGAGGGGAGGCCGGGCAGTCAAGGAAGCCGTCCTGGAAGGAGGGCAGGGTGGCACCTATGTTGTATCCAGAAAAGGGGAGGGAGGGTACTTTCTAGTCGCCAGTGGCCATGGGGTGGCAGAAACCCAGGTGTCAGTGCAAGACAAGAGCACGAGGCAGGAGGCCAGGGGGAGGGACGCCGGCGATGCCGAGCCAGCGCAGAAGGGTCAGGGTCTAAGAAGAGAGGAAAACAAGCAGACCTCTGCTCCGAGTGGCAGCTCCCCAACCCCACAGACTCTGGCCGGGCCCAGGCCAGGCGGGGTGAGGCCTGCAGAGAAACAAGGAGCCGTTCACTCCTGCTGTGTACAAAACCTGGGGCTCCAGAGCCTCCGCCAGGCCCCGAGGCTGCGTTTCCATAGCAACACCACTCCTCAGGCCCCCTCCAAGGAAATCAGACCCAGAGCCCCTCCCACCCGCCCCAGGGAGCTGGGGAGGCTGCTAACACATTCGACCCCCAGCCCACCTCTGAGAAGGGGGCCCTACATCCTTCCCCAGCTCCCTCTTCACTTCTACCAACGTTTCTGCCCAAAAGGCATGGAGGCACCCGCTAAGAAAACTGGTCACTCTACGGAAGCATCTGCTGGGTTTGTAAGCAGCGAGCGATGCAGTCACCGCCACGTTGGTTAAACCTGCTCTGGTCCACAGGGCACCGGGCACCAGAGATGGGCCATCAAAGCACTAGCCAGAGACCAGGACCCCGCCCGAGGGCAAGGAGCGATGCGATGAGAGGAGGGAGGAGATCGTGTGCCCGGAACCTGGCCATGTGACCGGAGGCCGGGCTCCTGTCTCGCACTTGGGGTGTCCTGTGGCATCGGCCTCAGGAGGCAGCGGCGAGTCCAGGATGACGGGGTCCAGGCACCGTCTGAGAGCGAGGCACAACGGGCCAGCCTCGGGGGGACACCACCTCTTCAAGTATCTGCGGGCCTCTCTCCAGGGGTACGCACATCCTCCCAGCCACTATTTTGGGGGTGAAAGCGGTCAGGAAGCCCTGGTGTACAGTCAGGGGCTGAAGTCGGGACAACACCCACATGCCCTGAGGCTGAACGGAGGGTACTGATGAGCAGCTGGGGGTGGGGAAGACAACACGCCAGGCTCCAGGGAAGAGCCACCAGCCCCGTGTTCAAATGCCCCGCCGCCGCCGCCGGGGGGACGGGCTGGGGGGGAAGCGATGCCCTGAGGAACCCCGTCAGCGATGGGGATGGAGGTGGTGCGCAAAGGGAGGGAAAGAACAAGGGGGCGGGCAGAGAACGGTGTGTGCGTGCCCACGTCCTGCGGAAGAGGACGGGGGAGCGGGAAGATCGCACTGGGACTGGACATCAGGCCTCCTGTGCCCCCAAGGTCCCATCTGGCAGGAGCCACGTGCCCCGCCAGCACTTGGCCCTGTGCCCTCGGCCCTGGGTGCCACGCCCTTGTCTGCAGTTAGATGAACAGCACCGCAGTCCCAACCTGATTCTCCAGCGTGTCCATGACCTCTGCTCGGCTCCTGGGCCCCATCTTACCTCAGATCTGCACACTTCAACCAGGCAGGGGCCCACACGCCTGTGCAAACCCAGCCAATGCAGAGGCCAGCAGCGGAGAGCAGGCTCCGCGTGATGCGAGAATGGCTCGTCCACGTGCAACAGCGTTAACGTTCCTCTAAAAAACCAGAATCACCCTGGTCCTCTTAAGGAAATGAGCGAACAGAGGCTGCTGGCCCAACATGTGTCTGTGAAAAGGACTCGGTCACACGGACAAGGCTATGACTGAAACAGGTGACTCCGGATCTCCGGGGCGGGGGGGCCCACCTTCCCTTGTTCAGAGCCAGCAGTTCTGAGTCTCAGTTTACCTATGTAGGGAATGGGCCAGAAGAGGATGCTGTGAGTCGCCAGGGCAGGGCAGAGCTAAGTCTAGGGAAGAAATGGTTCAACTCGGAGCAGCCTCGGGTGGACAGTCACCTGGCCGCTTCGGTGAACTGGGGCCCCTTCCTCCGCCCCATTCCCTTCCGACCACAACCTGGCGCAGGGTGCTTGGACCCGGCACTGCCGCCATCTGGGGCCGGGGTAAGTCTCTGCTGCGGAGGCTCCTCTGTGCGTCGCTGTCTTCCACCCACGAGAGGACAGGAGCAATCCCCCCACAAGCTGTGACAACCAAGACATCTCTAGGCGTTGCCCAATGGCCCCTGGGGGACAAAACTGCCCCCAGTTGAGAACCACCGCTCCAGAGCCCGAGCCCCCAAGCTCGGCTCGGGACCGCCACGCTTCTCAGCTCCTCCCTTCCACTGCCCTCGTCTTCCTCACACGCCCCCACCCTGCTGCAGCACCGGTCCAGGCCTCCCCTCTCCGAGAACAAGGAGAGCCGCTGAGGGGAGGCCACACAGCAAGGGGACAGTGCCTCTCCCAGGAGGAGCTCGAGGGGTGGCAGCACTGACCAATGCATGGCCCCCAGGACAGCTTTCGTTAGGGCACGTGACACCCCTGCCCCCACCTGACCTACTACACCCGAATCTGCGAGAGAGGGACAGGACGCCTCCGGTTTAAGATGCTCTCAGGCAATTCTCATTGAAGTCTGAGACCCACGTGCAATTTAAGGCAGGGAGGCAGGGAGAGGTCCAGGGCCGGGCCCTGATCTCACCACCCAAATGCACCGGATGCAGAGTCCAGACGTTAAGGGGTCGCAGCCCTAGTCTCAGCCTCTCCCCCAGGGGCGCTGGCCTCTCCTCACAGGGAGCCTGTGCAGACATGCCCTCCAGCAGCCGGGGAAGAAGACACGGCCTGAGCAGCGCGGAGGTGAGACTTCACTTCCTATCATGGTGCTCCAACCACTGAACACAAGCTGTATAAAGCCTTATTCAAGAAAACGCCATGTTACACTGAAAATACAGCATACTAACTAGCACAGAGGGTATGATCTCAAAGTAAAAAAGGAAGTATGTCAAAGTATTCACAGAGGCTGAGTGAAAGGATTACGGTGAATTTTCCTGCTTCCTTACATTCTCAGTAACTTCCGAACGTCCTACAGTGAATTAGTCGCAGTGACACAGGGGAAGCGAGGGGACAGGCTCCCGGGCTCAACCGCACGGCCAGGGCCAAAGTGCAAGTTAGGCCTTGGTGCCTCTATGCCCCCCCTCCCCTCTCAAAGTCCCTCTCCCAGCGGCCCAGCACCTCGGCAGAGCTGGACTTGGGTCTCCTGAGTGTGCCGGGCCTCGCCCTTCCTTCTTTTCCCACTGATCCCACCAGAGCCTGGGCCCCATGCCCTCAGGTCCTGCACTCGACCCTAAAGGAACTCAGGCCGGTCTGTCACTGGGATACATGCCCTTTCTTGCTTCCTGAGACTGCTTTCACTGTAGAAAGAAGAAACCCCAAGGCTTCCAGTAGTCTGGAAACAAACTACAGGTGACAACGGCCACGTGATGACTGGGCGTCCCAGCTCTCCTCGATCACACGCCCACAGGAGCTGGGCGGTGCCCTCCAGCAGGGCTCTTGGGAACCCCGGGATCCACGGCAAAGTACAGACCCTAAGAAGACCCGTGTGTGTGTGGGCCCCTCCCTCTTAAAGTGGCTACTCTATCATATTAGGGTTTCTTTCCTGTCCCGGAAGAGCGTCCATGGCTTACCCAGGCCCTAGGTGGCCGAGGATATCCCGCACGGCGCCTGGCTGCTCTGAGAACGCAGACCTTGAGGGCCTGCCGCCCCGACACACACGGACAAGCCGCGTGTAGGGCCCCTTGCCCACCGACACTTTAAAGGAGCACCGCGGTCCATACGCTGCGTGGTACAATTCAGAGTCACCGATGACCAGAGCCCACCCTCCCGCCCACCTACCGCCAGCAGTGACTCCAGCAGTGGGTAGATAGAAGATGACATCTCCGCAAAAACGAAAATGACAATCTGTCAAGAACTGAGAAACTGTCCTCATTCCTTTCAAACAAGTTTTGGAGCCTGGCTGTCCCTGCCTAATGTCCTAGGATGCGACACTGTGCCCCCTCCCGTCATCTATGCAGACTTCCCACAGGCAGCTTTTCAGGGCATCGGACCCTGCAGTCAGACGCACCGGTCTGCCCGCCTCGGCCAGGTCTCTGCTGGGGAAGACAAGGGGCGCGGGTGTAGCTCGGGAAATGCTCCAGGTTGGTCTTCAAGAAGAGAAGACGCTCAGCCGTCTCCACTGGGAGAGGGCAGTCATGCTCCATGATGGCGGGGCCGCCCAGGGAGGCAAAGACACTTGCAGAGAAGGCGCCCGTCAGGGGGTAGGATAGATAGATGGTGGCCAGTCTCGCCAGGTCGGGCTGGACGTCCCGCCACTTTTGCCAGTAAGCAGGGAGTCCTCCTGGGCACCCACTGTCTCGTTCTCACACAGGTACTTCTTGTGGATGATGCTGGCCAGGTGGCTCTCCGTGGAGAGGGAAGCGCCGCTCCGCTCCGAGACCAGCAGCGCTCCCTGCTCTCCACCTGCTCCGGGAGGCTCCGCTCCCTCTGGCCTAGCAGCAAGGACCCAGAGGTCCCGCTTCTCTGCTCGGGTGCTTGCCGGCCCTTCCCTTCGGCCCCAGGGCTCCCGGCTCCTGTGCGGCTCAGGGGCGTCCACACGCACAGCAGTGGGGCCCTGCAGGGAAGGGGAGGGCGGCAGGAGTACTCAGACACCACGAGCTCCTTTACCTCGTACACGAGAACTTGCTTCCAACGGTTGATGTCGGCCCCCTCGGGGAGGGTGGCCTCTATCCTGCCCTTGAAGCGGGGTCCAGCAGGGTCGCCAGCACGAACTGCTCACGGTGGAAGAGCTCAGGGAGCTGGTGGTCTGTGGAGAGCTGCAGGGCCAGGCCCTCGGCCAGCCGCACGGCCGCGCCCATCTCCCAGCTGCTCCGCTCCTCAAAGCACCCGCGAACCTGCGCCGGGAAGACGTGCAGGTAGCGCGGCTGGGGCAGCACCAGGCTTAAGGCGGCCTGCGCGGTGCTCACCTCCCGGACCACCATCCAGAAGGGCTGCGGGAGCTTGACCAGACTGTCCGTCAGGCTCCGCAACACGGCCGACAGGGCCGCCCCTGACTTCCCCAGCTGCTGTTTCTCCAGCCACTCCAGCAAGGGGTAGGCGGACACCCAGGGATGCGAGAGCCCCAGGAAGGGCTGGTGAGCTGGGAGGCCGCAATGCCGCTGCAGCTGGGAGGAGCCGCCGGGCTTCCGCAGAGCCTTGGAAGTGGCTGCAGATGGCCCTAGCCGTGCCCAGCATGATCTGGACACTATGATGGTGACATAGAAGTTTCCCACCAGGGAGTCGAGGCAGTGAGCGAAGCAAGGGGCGTGGGTGTAGCCCCCCATCCTCACGGCCTGCTCCAGGCTCGGGCAGCCGCCCGACACCAGGAAGCCCAGGTGCAGAGAGCTGTGGCCAAGCCACACGCTGAGCTGCCCCTGCAGCTCCTGTGGCCAGTCTCTGCAGCCCTGTCCAGGGGCAGGCGTCGGACCCAGGCATGGCCTGCCTCCTCAGGCTGCCTGACGCCACCTGCCGGCCACCCAGCTGCGTCACCCCACAGTGGGCGGTGACAGCCACGTAGTCCACGTCCGCGACCCGGGCTGCCACAGAAAGTGAGGTGGACGCGGCTGCTCTTGGCCCACTGCATCCCGACGCACCTGCTCGCCCATCGCCCCGTGCAGCAGGGGCAGGGCTTCACGGGAGAAGGCGGCTGGAGATGGCAGGCGGTAGCGATGGTCCACCTGGGCCATAAACCTCCTGAAGAGCGGGGCGAAGACAAAGGAGAGGGGCCGCGCCAGGCTGCAGAGCAACTCGGCAGTGCTCTGGTTCCAGGCCCGTGCTCGGAGCTGGCTGGGGGCACATACGCCACCTCAGTCCTCCCCAGCTGCCGTCGGTGGGAGTAGGCAGGGGAGGCCGAGCCTGTATCAGCTGCTCGGGCCCGCCTATCCGTCACCATCTTCCAGAGGTGAGGCTTCCGGTGGCAGCATGGTGATGGCCGCTCCTCGGGGCACGGCTGGTGGCCCCCGTGGGCAGGCCCTTCTGCTTCTTTTCGGGCACCCCTCCCCGCTCCTCCCCAGGGCCGGCTGCAGCTGGCTTCCTCCCCACCTCCTGCCCGTGCTTAGGTGCCAAGTGACGGACCAGAGCTGAAGGTTGGGACCACCCCTTAATTTTGCCGATGCTCGGTGGCACAGAGTGCACGTGACACGGCAGACATTCCTGCGGTTGATGGTAAAGAAGCATCTCACGTCAGGCACGGGTCTCTGACCCAGGGTGTCCAGGGGGCCCGGGGAGTGCCCGGGACCCCAGCCTTTGGCCTCGGCCTGCGCGGTCCTCATGAGCTTCTTCAGGCAGAGTGGCTTCTGGAGGCTCAGCAGGGGCGGCTGCTCACCCTCACCAGGAAGCAAGTGCCTTCTCTTCCGTGTCTTGAGGTGACGCACCTCTCCGGCCAGATGGGCTATGAGGATGTCGGCTGGCCTCGCCTCTTCATCCTCGCCAGGCTGGCCCGCCTCCAGCCTGTCCGGGCTGGCCACTTGGACCAGCAGCAAGTCAGAGGGGACCTGACTGGAGCTGCGCACCGGGTCCCTCGACTTCCTTCCTGCCAGCTCCCCCTCCTCTCGCTGTCCATGGGCCTTCCACTTGGACACCTTCTTCTCAGGCTGCACGGGGGACTCCTGCCCCAGCACGATTGGAGGCCACAGGGTCCGGAGTCTCCCTCTGGCTTATTCTGCCCAGCACCGGGGTGGCAATTCTCACAGGGGCAGCCAGGCCAAGACCAGGCGTCTCCAGGGAGCAGGCTGCTCTCTTCTCCCCGCAGCCCCGCAGCCCCAGGAGGCCTTCCTCCTGCTCCTCCAGGAAAGCCTGGTCAGGTGCAGGGACCCACAAGCTGCTGCGGAGGCGCAGGGTAGTCTCTTCCCCTGCAGGGATAGGTCCCTCCCACTCCTCTTTTTTTTAAAAATAAATTTATTTATTTATTTTTGGCTGTGTTGAGTCTTCGTTTCTGTGCGAGGGCTTTCTCCAGTTGCGGCGAGCGGGGGCCACTCTTCATCGCGGTGCGCGGGCCTCTCACTGTCACGGCCTCTCCCGTTGCGGAGCACAGGCTCCAGACGCACAGGCTCAGTAGTTGTGGCACACGGGCTTAGTTGCTCCGCGGCATGTGGGATCCTCCCAGACCAGGGCTCGAACCCGTGTCCCCTGCATTGGCAGGCAGACTCCGAACCACTGCGCCACCAGGGAAGCCCCCCCTCCCACTCCTCTTTTGGGAGCCGGGGCTTCTGATTTTCCCGGGGCCACTGCGGCCTCCTCCCCTACGCGTACAAACTCAAGTTTGACCTCAGTCTCTGGCAGGTGCTCCGTGGCGCCCCAGCCAAGTTCAGAAGGGGTGTTGATAGCTCCGGTGTTGAACCTGGAGCCAGGAGAAGCCAGCATGGCAGGCGGGCTCTGATCACGGAGGAGTCAGCACACACAGGGGGCTCTTGCCCCCTGGATCCTGAGAGTGTATGTTTCTTGTGGGGCTTTTTGACTTTTCCGACTTCTGACGTGCTTGGGAGCTTGGGGCAATGAGAAGACAGGCCCAGGCTGTCCTCTGGCAAGATGACAGAAGACACGGCAAGATCTAAGGTAAGATGAAGAGAATGGCTCTCAGCCAGCTGCCTACTCACTTCGAGGCCCGCTGACGGGACAGTGAGGCCGGAGGGGAGAGCAGAGAGCAGAGGACGTAAGGCGTAGTAACCACGTGAAATCAATCCCAGACGCCGACCTCCCGGGTGAAGCCTGATATTCACTCCTCCAGACCCAACGGAGCAGCCCTTGACCGGAGCCCCCAGCCCTCTGCACAGGAGTGGTTTCTGTGTCCATCTTCTTTGCCACGTTAACTCACATCTTTTTTCCTTCAATGCTTATCCAGAGCCTAGTAGGCACTGGCAGTCTTCCTGTGCGATGGATACAGTATAAGGTAGGCCAGGCCCCTGTGTGCACGTGGCCCCCAGGCTGGCAGGGGGCAGATGAGAATAAAATGCTCCCACACACACGGCAGGGGAGATGAGAGCCAAGGTGCAGGGCGTGCAGGGGCGCTGCAGGGCTGGGGGACCCCGGCGGGAAGGACCTCACCAAGACGTCAGGCAGGCTTCCCGGGAAGAGCTGCGGACGCTGGGGCTGTCAGCACAGGCCACGGGGGTGTGGAGGCTGGTCTCTGTGTCCTGGGCACCTGGGCCATGCCTGGCACCCGCAGGGCCTCATAAACAGGCAACGTTGCTCGGTACCGGGGAGCGACGCGGCCCGAGGCTTCCTGAGCCTCTGTCAGAGGACGTGGTACGGGGCAGCTCCTGATGCCAGCGACGCAGGCCCCCCGCGCCCCCTCCCCTCGAAGCCCACTCCTCTCTGGCTCCGGCCCCTGCTGCTCCCTGGCAGTGCCCCCGCCAAGGCCCCAGGGACCCCTGGTGCCCCACCTCAGCGCGAGTCTCCGCACTACAGCACCTGCCCACGCCCCCCACCTCGAATGCTGCTGCCCACAGCTACGGGACAGCACATCTCCTTGGCTTTCCTGTCACCTGCGACTCCTTTTCAGTCTCTGTTCCAGTCCCTCTTCCTCTGCCCGCCCCTTAATGGTGTTTCCCGGGCTTCCTCGTCTCCAGGCCTCGTCTCTCCTCCCACACCCTCTCCCGGACCAGGGCCACCTTCACCGGCTGAGCACCGCCAGCCCCTCTCGGCTCACCACTCCCTCGCAGGCTTCCCCTCACCTGCTCGGCCTACAGTCAACTCGAGCTCAGTAAACAAGACTCCTGTTCACCCAGATGCTCAGACCGCAAACCTCAGCACAACCCTCGACTCCTTTCCCCACCCCCGTTCATTTTCCTGCAGATAAGGTCAAATTCAGGGCTCTCAAAAGAAAAGACACATGAAGAAGTCAGAGAAGAAACATGCAGAAAGAAGAAAAGAAAATGAGAGGGAAGGAAAAGCCCAGTGAGCTAGGCTGTGTCTCCTTGGGAAAGAGAAGATTCAGAGTAAGATGGCATAGATCCTGCCCCAAACAGCTGAGAGTGAGGAGTGTGCGTCTCTTCAGACCAGAGTGAGATGCAGCTTAAATGAGGAGGTTTAAACCAGAACATTCTGACACTGAGTGATGTTAAACATTCAGAAGGATCACCAGGGATGGCAGGACGGCCTTTACTGGGGACGAGCCCGCCGGGCGGCTCAAGCGAGACTCGGCTGTGACCCAGGGTGGACAATGAGACACCGAGGAGCCCCTTCCAGCCACAGGGGCCTCAGAAGAACCGAGAGGCAACCACCAAAGCCCATCACTTGACAACCCAGTCAGCCACCAACGAACCAGGGGTCTGAAGCTCAAGGGAGGTGACGTGGTGGAGGGGCTGGATCAAGGTGTAAATGAAGTACAAGACACTGTCGTGGTCCAGGGGAAGGGCTCTAGATGTCAGAGCCAGAGGGGACTAACCTTCGCTCTTATTTTGATTGAAGAAACAGAAACCCAGAGCAGCAACGTGATGCTCAGTGGCAGAGCGGAGGACCAGAGCAGTCCATAGGCTTCACTGCTCCCGAGAACACAGAACAGGGTACTGAAACCAGGCCTGTGTCCCACCTGCTCTCACTGATGAGGGCAGAGAAAAAGAAAATACCTGTGAGTTAGGCTGCAGCCTGGGCTACACCCCAAAGCCTTCGCCTGAGGACGCACTAATTGAACCCAGGGCACCAACCCTGTGCTGTTCCCTGACCAGCCCTGTCCCACCAGTCCATCTGTATTCTGCAGACACCCCTGAGCCACTTGACCATTTAACAATAATTCGTCAAATATCTACCATGAGCCAACACCGTGCCTTAAACATACAAACACAGGATAGTCACTGCTCGGCTGGCACATGGGGCTCAGGACGAGAAGACAACTTGGAAATGGCTACCGACACCAGGGCAAGGCAAGCAGGGTAAGTGCTGTGGAGCCAGGCCACGGGCTGACCGAGAGGCAAATCGAGTCTATGACACGGGAGTTTAGACTCTGTCTTGGCAGGGTCACTTACCCCACACTACTGCTTGAGGAACCTCATCCCCTGACAGTCCCCGGGGCAGGTCCGGTATCTTGGGCAATGACTGGCACCCCTTGCTCTTCACTGAAGCACACCAGGATGACAGCGGGGTGAACGCTGTGGAGAGCCAGCCTGGAGTCTACACGAATCTAAAATGTAAAATTTAAAAAGAAAATCACCCACAGGCTCCAGGGCTTTTGATTATTAGTAAGAAGTTGTTTGTGACACTTCTCATAACAGCTGATACACGCACCTGATACAGCGACAAGGTGGAGACTCAGGGGCCGCATCGGGTGGGACCACACGAGGCAGGTGCAGCCCTGGGAAGCAGGCGGGGAGGAGGGCAGGAGCAGGTAACGGAGGCGGGACTGGAGGGGAAGGGACACTCTGGAGAGCCATGCAGGGGGCAGATGATACTTGGGTTGCAGTGTGGAGGAGGAGGGGATACAGAGGGACATCCCAGTCCCTGCTAAATACAGTTCAGTTACAGATATAGTGATTTTGAGGTTCTTCTGGAACAAATCTTCAGGAGTAGATGTGACAGGTACAGGGTCAGGGGATAGAAGTCTGAGCTAAAGATACAGATCCGTGTAAAAGTCTCCGTAGAAACTGAGGGGAAACACCGGTGGGAGAAGAGAGTGGAGGGTGGTTGCCCAGGCAACACTGACACTGTGGGGAGGGTAGAGGATGAGCAGACTCCAAAGATGCCTGACAGGCAGAGGACAGAGACACAGAAAAACCTAAGTGATGTTAGGGAAGCCAAGGGAAGACTTTCCAGAAAGGACAGACAGGGTCCCTTCAGCAGATGAAGCAAGTGGAGCCCCGGGGCTATGCAATGAGAAAGCAGGGGACACAGGCACTTGCAATGTCAAAGGGTCACGCTTTGGGGTGGGAGGGAAAAGGCTTGGCTCTCTCTCAAACGAGAGAAAAGGTACAGTGGGAAAAAAGGGAGGACGGATGGCAGGAGTTCCTGAGGGAGAGGGACTCAAGGCACAGGTGGGTGGGTTTATCCTTGCAGATGAGAAAGAAGCCTTTTTTTTTTTTTCCCCTGACACAGCAAAGAAGGACGGCTATGGTGGCAGGCAGGTCCGTGAGTGTGGGCAGGGGGAGGGCCCAAGGCAGTTACGCCCAAGAGCCTATAGATTCCTGAGGGGTTAGCAACCGGCTGGCTGAGCCTGAGACAGGAAGTGCCTCAGCACTTACACGTGTGCTGGCTCCATGGATTAGAGATTTCCTCCTCACTACACTCACCAGGCCTTTTCCCACACGCATGCCCAGAAGCGCAGTGGTCACTTTTCGGTTTCTCCTGGGCCTGCGTCACCCTGGGGCCTCATGCAGAGCTCAGTCCACCCTGGGCATGCGATACCTATGCCAGACCTTTCTCCGAGTTTTCCCTCTGCCCAGTGCCACCAGCCCCCTCTTCTCTCAGCCCCTGCACTGGGGGAAGAGGAGGTGGTGCCTGTCTGTCCATCAGACCCCAGGAGACTTCAAAGCACTTGGTGAGCTTGCAAGTCCTCGGCTTCTCATTCCCCAACCCGCACACCTATGAGGAGATGGAAGATGAAGAAAAGCATGGGACCAGAGGAATGTGTGGAAGGAAAAGAGTACAGCAAACCACTACACGTTTTGGGGTTTTGTCCCACATGCAAATTTGGCTACTTTTAAACCCTAAGGGAGAGATTTTAAATAACCAAGCTTCGTTTAGATTTCACAATATGCAAAAGTGACATAAAATGAGATGTTTTAAACTACACACCAGCAGAACCCTTTGCTCTTTTCTGCGAGGCTGCTCTCCACAATGGATTGAGACCATGAATTCCAGAGCCGGTCTATGGGGTTTAAATTCTGGCTGCTACCCACCAGCTGTGTTCGTCTGCTACGTGTCTCGGTTTTCGAGCCTATACAACAGGGATAAAAGCATCCACCTCGCTGGCTTGTGAAAGATTAACGGAGTTAATGTACGCATATAGCAGTGTTTAAGGGCACTTCTTGGCACAGAGTGAGTGAAGGATACGAACCGCTGTCCAGTTCTGGCCTCACCGGGTGTTTCACGTGCGGGGCACTGGGAAGGGGAGGGAAGCTGGGAGGGGGACACCTGGGCCGCCCGATGGGCAGGGCAGGTCAGGGAAAGCCGCCTCGCCCCCAAGTCTACGTCTGTGACCACAACGCCCCCTCCCCGGCTTACCTACGGCCAAAGGTCTGGCTGGCTAGTGGGGCTAGCGAAGCTGTGAAGCCGGCGCAGCTCCCACGCCGGCCGACCGCGCCCCCGCGGCGGGTAGTAAGGACACGCCATCCGCCGTCCCGCTTGCTCCCACCCCCGCGCCGCAGCGGGACCTACCATGAGGCGCCAAGGGCCCTACAGAGCTTGGTGGCCGGTCCAGGTTCCGGAGCGACCTCCGGGAGCGACAGTCAGCGGGTCCTCCGCGCCCACGCCTCTCCAGCGGTTGGTATGTTCCTCCAGCAGGCAGGGAGCGCCGAGTGCGCAGGCGCAGTGCGCAGTGCGCAGCAGCCGGAAGCAGTGGTGTTACACCGCCTCCTCCGCCGGAAGTTGTGCGCTTTTCTCACCGGACCGGGACTAGTTCATGCACGTTTAACAGCGCTGGGTTTTTTTTTGTTTTTTGGGGGTGCGTGGGTGTGGGACTTTGTTTCTTTGTGTTTAATAGTGCTAGTTTAGCTGTGTGGCCTGGGAGGAAGCACTCGCAGGCGCTCCGGGCCGACGGTGGCCTAGTCTTCCTAGAAAGCCCCTTCTATCCCCGGCTCTGCGCTGCAGCAGTCTGACCGCCCGAGTGCAGCCCGGGGCTTGTGCGCACGTGCGGACGGAAGGGACCACGGTAATGCTAATGATCCGTGTGTCGAAGTCTCTTCCCGCCTTGAGGGCTCACCCAACATTTCATGACACCCACCCAGGGTATCTCCTGGGGCAAATTCCCGGTGACACCGCGAAGGCCTCGCCGACAACCCAGGGGTCGCCCTTGTGCGCCTCCACCGAGGTGCTCTGCCAACTCCCCAAACTGAATTGTCCCGGGGCCAAAAAGGCCGCGTTTCCCGGGCTGAGCGGAGAATGCCTCTCCTCACCTGGTCCCACCTGGACACCAAAGTACCCAACTCTTGTTTCATAGGCTACCTTGAGCTGCTTTCCACCGCCAGAGTCAGACAAATCCAAGGGCCTGGGCTTGGGCACCAGCGGGCCTTGGGCAGTCCTCCCTGCTCACCTTCCCAGGGCTGATCTCAGTTCTCTCCATCTTCCAGCACCCGCGCTCTGGGCCCATCAACTCCAGGCTGGTGCAGTCTTCCAGCTTGAGCTAAAACTAGGGCCCCTGCAATGAGAGTATATATCTTTGCCCTTTATCAAAGTTATTTTTAATCTTATTTGATTCTCTCCATGCCTCAGAGATGGAGGTATTGGTTTCTCCATTATACAGATGAGGAAACGAGACTCAAGTCACACGGAGAGTTAAAGTAAGAGATGGAGGGAGCCACAGATGATTTCACAGTTGTACTGTCGCATGAGGGTCCATATAAAATGGGCTCAGCTGGTCCCTTTGCAGTGTTAACCCAGAGGCACTCTAGAACCAAGGATGACTTGATTGCAAAACTGGGAGATACAAATAATAAACTGAAAAAACTGTTGTGAAGTGTGGGTTCAAATTATTTGCCCACTTTTAAAAGCTGGGTTTTATTGTTGAATTTTTTATATTCTCTATATACTTATATTTTGTTCAGTCCTTTATATATATTCAGGATACAAGTCCTTTGACAAATAGGTGCATTGCAAATATTTTTTCTTAATTTGTGATTAGCTTTTCATTTTTTAAACGATGGTTTCAAAGAGCAGTAGAAAAGATGGGGCTGTCTGATCTCACCACCATCCCCTCCAAACACACCGTCTTCTTCCCTCTCTCTTCCTGGCACTAGATTCTCTAGGATTAGGGGGACTTGTAGCTAAAATACATAAAGAAATTCTATAAACCAATAGGAAAAGTACCCCCCCAAAAAAAAATAATAGAAAAGCAATCAAACAATATGAACAGGCACATTAGAGAACTGGAAACCCAAATGGTCAACAAACAGATGAAAAGAGAGTCAGGCTCACCAGTGATTATTAGGGAAATGCAAGTTAAAACAAGATACCATTTCACACATATTATCTGACTGAAAAAATAAAAAAGGCTGAATAACAGATGAAGTCCAGGAGTTCATATAATGTTAGTAGGAGTGTAAACAATCACTTTGGAAGGCCATTGGGCAATATCTTGTGATGTTGAAAGTAAACATCACCCAGAACTGCGCTCTTTACATGGAGACATACATCCTAAAGACGTTCCAGCACATTTGCACAGACATATATAGGGATGCTGTTTATAACAGGAAGACCTGGAGTAATGCAAGTATCAACAAGGGAGTAGAAACGTAACATGTATATCACCCTGGGCTAGATCCATCTGTCATAACACTGCATCAGTCAGCTACATCACCATAATCCTGCATAATAAACACCTGAAAACCCTGACTTGGAACAACAAGCATTTATTTTTTTGCTCATTTGACTCTGCTTCTGCTGAGGTTTGGCCAGACTTGGCTCCAGGTCATTTTGTGATTAGTCTGCTCCCCATGTTTCTTCTCTGGGTAGGCTGCCCAGGGCACGCATTTCTCATGGTGAAGGCAGAAGTGCAAGCCATCTGCTCTATGGGCGCCTGGAGCTGGAGAAACCCTGGGAGCACGTACATACAAGTCCCATCAGTCATTGGTTGAGGAGTGTGCTGATGGCAATAATTTCCTGACAGCACTTCCAGCCTTCGGCACAGGACATGAAGACAGTGCTGGCAGTTGGAAGTTGGCTGGTATGCATGGAAGTATTCAGAGCATGGGGAGATGCAGGGGACGTTGACTATGGCTACTAATATATGTATCTACTCTAGTCTATTACCAGTTTTGATCTTTGCTAATATAATAGGTACTGCTGGGGTTACATTGTTGTTTCAATTTGCTTTCCTTGATTATAAATGATGGGAAGCATCTTTTCATGCTCAAAAGTCATTTCTACCACTTCTTTTGTGATCTGTCTGCTTGACTCCTTTTCTATGTACCTACTCTGTCCTTTCTATCTTGTTGATGACCTCTGTGTCTGTCATGAGTTGTAAATCGTTTCCCGTTTGTCATTTATCTTTTTTATTTAATTTTTTTCTTTTTGCCTTGCAGAAAATCTAAATTTTAATTTAAGTTTATCAAACTTCATCTTCATCACTGCAGGATTTCTTGTTTCCCCTTCTTAGTTAGATCTTCCCCATTACAAGATAATTTCTTTTCTTTTTCTTTCTTTTTTTAAGCAAAGGAGGAACAGGTTCAGAGCAGTTATTGAACTGGGACCCAAAGTCGCAGTTAGCAAGTTGGAGGGTCTGGATTGAAGATTTTACCCGACTCCAAAGCGCATGTATCCTATTCAGTTTATATGATTAAAAATTCAGGGGTCCAATCTGTCACGGTATCTTCGACTCAAACAACAAACAAACAAAATGCAAACTTTAACATACTTGTTAATCACATTAGTGTACATGGTCGCCTTGCTCTCACCGTAATTTTCACCCTTTCGTCCACCCTCACCACCATAAATCATTCAGCGTCTAAGGGTTAGCAGTTATGCTAACAGTTGATCAGGAGAACAGGCTGGCTTCTAAATAAAAATAAACAGTTAAAATCTGCGGTGTGGGACTAACTCCGAACACCTCAAGAAAAAAAATGAGCTCTTTGGGATGGTAATCCCTCATTCACGTCTGGGCGGGAGGGAAGCTCCCCACACGCTGGTCCCGAGGATTCCCAGCGGGCGCGTCCCTCCGTCCCTCCGAGCAGCCCGCGGGTTGGCGCAGACCGCGCAGGCGCGAGCCCCAAGATAATTTCTTTTTAATTCCCCTGTGTTTTCTTCTGGTACATTTATAGTTTCATTTACATTTGTTAAATCTCTGATCCAGCTGGCATTTATTTTGTTGCCGGGAGGGAGAGAGTCCCGACACTGTTCACTGCCTTTATTCATCTTTTCCTCACGGATTTGCTTTGCCATTTTTATCAATTTGAATTTATTTCTGGACTCGTTTTCTTCCATTGATGTGTCTATTCATGTCCCAGCACCACTGTCTTCATTTCTGTAGCCTTTCATATTGTGACTTTATAATACTTTTAAATATCTGGGAGGGCTAATGTCCCTGTAAATACTCTGCTTTTTTCAGAAATTTCCTGTTTCTTTCTTTCTTTCTTTTTCTTCCTTTCTTCTTCTTCTTCTTTTTTTTTTTTTTTTTGGCCGTGCAGTGAGGTTTGCGGGATCTTCGTTCCCCAACCAGGGATCGAACCTAGGCCCTCGGCAGTGAAAGCTTGGAGTCCTAACCACTGGACCGCCAGGGAAGTCCACCTGGTTCTTTCTTACATGTTTATTTTCCCTGAGAAGTTTAGAATTCAGCAGATCTAATCTAGTACCCATTCTCTCTTCTCCCCTCACTCCCCCAAAGCATGTTTTCATCAAGAGATCACTACATTTATGGATTACATTAAGGACATTTGACATGAAGCGTAGAAATACAGATGCATACACAGGCCCCATATATTTTTCATGGCACTTATTTCCCAGGTCCTATCGCACGTCAAAGTACTCAGGGGGCTTGCCACTTCCTTTTCCACAGGGTGGATCAGTGTGGTGTCCATGGTGGCAACAAGAAAGGGTGAAGGAAGCTGAGATCCTGGCAGAATGAAGGGTGCCACAGAAGTAAAGAGTTACTATGTAAAAGTCGTGTGATTTATTGATGGCATTTTTTTTGACAAGGCAGGCACTTTAATCCATTCCCTCAGCTCACAGTGAAAACCTCTACGAAGCAGGCACTAGTGCTCTTATAAAACTGAAGCTCAGAAAGACTAACTTTCACTCAACTAATAAGCAGAAGGAGCTGGACTTTGAACCCAGGGAGCCCAGGGCTCGATTCTCTATCTCAACCTCGAATCTGAGCTGAGGCTGTTCAGTCAACAGCTCCTGGAAGGCCGGGCAGAAAGAAAAAAGAGAAAAATATGTTTGCCAAATCAATTGCTGCAGACCAAGGGCACGGCCGTTGCACCTAGGATCACGACGGATCAAGGCTGCAGCCTCTGCAGTAACCCTTCCGGCCTCCCGTATTCCTGCTTATGAGACGGAGAGTGGGTGGGCACAGAGAATCATCTCCCTAATGTCTGCGGGGCTTTGTCAGGGGAAGAAAGGCTGACCTTTGCAGCAGGGGGGAAGCCATGCTACAATCCCGGCCCTTAATCCTGAGGTTAGGAAGCTGAGGTGGGGCTTCTGCGGGTTTCTGAGAATATCTGTCCCAGCCCCTTTCCGGGCAGATGCTTGCAGGGTGAGCCAAAGTTCTACTGGGCTTGCGCTATGCTTCCCCCGCCCCCCCCCCGCCGAGCCCCCCCCCCCACCATCTGGCCTCTGCTGGACCACATGGTGCTGGGATTAGAGTCCGCTCAGGCACTCAATAATCCTCTAAAGCTTTGGTGTTTCCTTCTCCCCAGGGCATGGTCTCCAGGTCAGAAGCTCCAGGTCCTGCTGGGAATGGCTCACAGGGAAACCTGGTGCTCAGGATACCAGCTTCCCTCAAGGTTCCCCAACCTCCTGTCTGGGTTGATAAACTGATTAAATTTTTATCAATCACTTGAGGGGTTGAGATTCTAGAGTAGTGATTCCCAACGTAGGGGTGGGGGAGAGGGACTTGGACCCCCAGAGAACATTTCAAAATGGCTGGAGACATGTGTGACTGTCAGAGCCAAGGGCAGGGAGAGTGGTTCTGCTGGCATCCACTGGGCAGAGGTCGGGGTGCTGCTCAACATCCTACAGTGCACAGGACAGCCCCGCCCCCAATGGTGCCCAACAGAGAACTACCCAGCCCGAACTGTCAGCAGTGCCGAGGTAGGGAACCCCTGTCCTAACAGACGTGGCTTTGGTCCCAGCATTCTATGGGTTTGTTTGCTCCGAGTGATTCTTACGCAGGTTCGTTACATGGGGTGTGGCCTGAATGAGCACAGACTTTGGTCACCTGCCCTCACTCTTCTGGTTCCAAGTCAAGCAAAACGGTGGTGGCTGCCAAGTGACTTTATTCCTGGAAACCCCAAGGTTTATAAACAGACGTCACGTCCAGCACATGGCCAACCCCCCTTTATTTCTCTGCTTCTCGTATTTCCAATGTTATCAACGAACCAACTTCTGTACAAAGCAACCCAAAGGTCCTCATCAAGGGCGTTGCTTTAGGTGCTTTATCAGGGAGGGGTGACCTGCGGTCTGCAGTAACAGCCATCTTCTGTATGTAACTTTTCCTCTCCATTGAGAATCTGGGCTGATGGGTGTCCCTATTATAGACTGGAATGTACCAGATCTCAGGATGTTGAGGTGGGAAAAGGTCATGGAAGATTGTTGGGAAGCCTGGCCTCAGAGCAGCATCCAGTTGGCAAGGCCCCTTAGTTCTTCGCCCTTTGGATTCCCCGAGCAATACCTGGCCCCTTGCTGTTGTCATTACACATCCTTCAAGGAGGTTTCATCCAGGCTCTGGTACCACCTGGAAAACCATCCCTGTTCCCAATAAGGGCCACCCTCTAAGGCCACAACCTCTCACATCAGTGCAGTGCGTTGCCCTCCCAGTGGCGGCACCACCTGGTCTGGAGGTCTCCGTCCCTTGGGCGGCACTGCCCTCTGTCGGCCACCTTCTGTACGTGCAGCTGAGCTAACCTCACCTGCCTCGTCTTCAGTCTTGTCCGGTCAGTCCCAGGATGGTCTCCCAGGCTGCTTCCCGCTCTGCCACTAGGGGTGGTGCAGGGGTATCCCACCCCCAGCCACTGCCCATCTTCAGGGATCTTTTGCTACTTGTAGTTGCTCTGAGCATCTATGTCAGAGGCTGACATTTACTGATGTGCCTCCCACTTGGCAGGGGAAGTGGGGGTGGGAGGTACTTCTTGCCTGAAACAAACAATGAGTCCGTCCACACCAGGCACTAGGAGACTTGACCAGCCTGGCCTGGCTTCTGGCCGCCTAAGGCCGTAACCCTGGGACGACCTGGCCCCATCGAGTTCCTGTCTGACCAAGCTCTGGGCTGTCAGAATTTACTGTTTGTTCTAGCCAATACCTGACCATAGGCCTCTGACGCCTAGCCCCTCCACCCTTTCCGAGCGCATTTACGACTGTGAATCTTTCCTCTGTCCCTCTGGGATGTAGATGTATCTCCTGCAATCCAGGAGCGGCTCCCAAGGACCCTTCCTCTGATATGAAATCAGGAAGGCTAGGGTCTCTATCCCCCAGTCTCTGTGGCCTACTCACACTTATGCCAACCCATCCTTTGTGACTTCTCACTCTCCTGGCTCTACTTGGCCCCGCTCACCCCTCCCCTCCACTCTCATTCTCCTGTTAAAGTGCCCAGTCACCCTGCAGGGGCACGGACCCCACGGAGCTCACATTTCCCTACTGTCAGTCGTTTCGGAAGAAAACCTGATTTCCCCTCTGTAACTAATGTCTGGCTGTGTTCATTTCTGACAAAACCTGCTCACCCTGCAGTCCCCCTCGGGGTGGGGTGAGAGCTTTGAGAGGAGCACCATCCACGCAAAGCGGGTGGGCACAGATCCTCGGAGGGCGTCCCAAGCTCCGCCTCCCTGAACGGCTGCACAGGCAGAAAGGGAGGATGGGAGATAGTGTGCTGGGAGGGGGTCTGCCAGCCCTGAGCTGCAGCAGCTGCCCAGAGAGCAGGGGGCGCGCCCCAGGACCCGGGGAACAGAGGCCGCCACCAGTGGTTCCATGAGAACTCAGGGACAGACATACACCACGTGTCTTCAGGCCACATCTTCCTCCTGAAGACCCAACCCACGTATCCGACCACTAGCTGGGTGTCTCCATGGGGATGCCCCGGACACAACCAGCTTACCAGGACACACAGGAAACCCCAGGTCATCACGTGCCCTCTGTGACCTGTCACTGAGAGGTTCCAGCCACCAGGTACTGGGCACCGCATCTGCCCACTGCTCACCACAGGGTCCACCCCGCCTCACCCTCCCCCGACGACCAAGGCACTGGCCCCCTTCAGCTCCTAACTAGACCTTCCATGCGCCCACTCGTCCCCATTCTCACCACCACTCTCATCTGAGGCCCATTATGCACCCTGTAGAGATCATCCTGGAAACCAAGTTGGGTCACATCACTCCCCTGCTTCAATCCTTCTGTGGCTCCGCATTCTCTCTGGATGCACTCCTCAGGGCTCAGGGTCTCTCCTCCAAGCACCTTCCACCCCCAGCTTCCTGCAGCTCCTCCCAGGAGCTCTCCCCTCCGCTCACTCCATCCCCCTGCCCCAGGCAGGAAGCTGATCCCCGCCCAGGCCAGGCACCAGCCTGTAGGAAGGATGCAGGCCACGCTCTGGAATGTTGGGGGCCGGCTTTATTGCAGAGCCCCGGGGGCCACGCACTCTGTAATCTGGGGCACAGATGGGTGGTGGGCAAAGTTCCACTTGAACGAGTCCTCCGTCTTCCTCCTCCTGCCTGGCCTGGTTCTGGGCAAAATCCAGGACAGCGGTCTTCTCGCTCAGGTCTCAGGATAATGCAGTCTCAGGGTCCACATCCCAGAGCTGCAGCTCCAAGCAGCTGCCAGTCCCCTTTCCTGGGCCCCAAATCCACCCACCGAGGAAATGGGAATCGGGTGGGCAGGGGAGTGGAAGCCAGCAAACTTGGCCTCGGCCAAGACTTCGCCACCAAACGGGAATTTCCTCACCGCTCATTAATCACGAGACACGGGTCAGGCTTCTAGCCGCCAATCGAGACTCAACAGCCCCACTCCGGGGGTGCCCCAGAGGTCAGCACAGGAAGGGAGTTGGAAAGGGGGTGGGTGGGATGTTAAAGGGAGGCCCCGATCTGAGCAACAGGCCAAGCCCAGAACCAAGAAATCCAGGTGAGACATAGCACGTTCTGCCACCGCTCCCAAAACGATGCCAACTAAACAGAATGCAATCAACTCAACAGGCAATAAATACAAGCGACTGGCTTCTGCCCCAGGGAGGCAACACGGCACAGCAGACGGGGGGACTCCAATTAGCTCTGGGGCTGCGGGCAAGTGTCTGAGGTCTCCACCCCCACTCTCCTAGGAGAAGTGAGGCACGGCTGGGGCCCCAGGTTCCCTGCGCTCCGAGGCCTGCAGGCTCTCCAGGCGTCACCAGGCCGGGGGCTCCCCCGCCCTGCAGCGTCTCAGCGGAGCCCAGCCCACACCTGGCCCTCCTCGCCCTCCCTCGCTCCAGATGACCTACGTGCTGCTGTGAGGGGCTCTGAAATCCACCCTCACCGCTGCCAGAGTCTAGGCCTGGCCTCAGCAGGAGCTGCCTTCAGTTTCTTCAGCTCCTGCAGTGCTCAGGCTGAGCCTCTGGGAAGGGAGGGAGGTGATCCAGGTGTGGAGGAAGGGGGAAGAGGGTATTCTGAGGAGATACCACTTCCTGAGCAAGCCAGTGTAAGTGACTTCGTGACTAGAAAGGGTGCGACACATACATGTTTCGATCCTGATCCAAATTACTGTGATGCTTTGGATCGTAATGTTTTGTGGGACTGGTTTTCCATTTCGCCAACAACTCCAGAAATTTCACATCGAAACATGTCAAAAATTAAAGGAGAACTCCAAGAAAGGCCTTTGCCACACCTGACCGAGCCCCTCCGTCTCACAGGTGAGCAGGCCCACACGGGCAGACGCTTCCTGGGTCACACAGGAGGACAGTGGCAGGGCCCTGCCTCTGCCCCAGGGCTTCCTCCCTGGCCTGGCCCACCCGAGGCTCGGAGCATCCTGGGCTGAACGGCCTTCTCCCGTTGTCAGCTCCACCCTTGTCAGCTCCTGGCCTGGACCTACTCGGGAGCGGGCAGTGGGAACTTGAGGGCTGGACATCTGCTCCAGCCTGGCTCTGAGCTCGGGGCTTCCTGAGGCCCAGACTGGCTGGGGAGGGCGGTACTTTCCAGAACCAGGCAGGTCTTGGGGGAGGGAGCACGGAGGGACTGGGACACAGTTGTAGGGGTGACAAAAGGGTCATCAGGGACAGTGGAGCCAAGGTCATCCAGAGAGCTGGGGCACCTGAAAAGCACATCACAGAACAAGTCACGGCCTCGCTGTGGAGGCCCTTCTCCCCCAGCCCCGCCCTGGAGAGCCTGTGCCCGTCACCCAGCTCACCTCAGACAGCCCCCTACCCAGTCGGCGTCTCACCACTCCCTGCCCCCGCCCTCCCCTCACTCAGAACAGATTCTGCAGCCGGCCGCCTCCTCTGGGGCCTGCAAACCCACAAACAAGGCTGGGCCCACATGCTCCCCCCAGGACCCCAGGTCTTCCGTCCATCCCTGCCGCCCAGCGCAGCACTGCGCAGGAAGGGATCAGGTGCTCAGTATTTTTTTTTTTTCATAATAAATGAATGCCTGAATCCACATGCAACGTCTTACAACCCTGCCTGACCTCGTCCTCCCCCAGCCCCGGGCCCTGCCCCACCCCTGCCCGCCGCCCAGCAGTACCTGGGGCCGAGGAGGCGGCAGTGGTCACTCCCACAGGAAGTGCACATACCAGATGGTCTCATTCTTCAGCTGGGGCCCGAACAGGGGGTTCAGCTGAGCCAGGATGGCGATGAGCCAGCTGCCGGGGACAGCACCGTGAGGGTGAGCCCAGACACAGGGAACTCTGCCCTGCACACCTCACCCCACGCCTTTGGTCACATGACTGACCCAGCAGCAGGGTCTGGGTCCTGGAGGGAAGGGTCTCACGGAGCCATCCACGCTGCGGCCGGCACGGGGGCTCAGTCTGGGGCGTGTGGGTTTGGGTTTCGGTTTGGTTTGATCTGATGTTTTGTAGATTTATAAGATCCCTGTGCTGGGGCTGGACCCTGGGATTAGGGAAGAGGTAAGACGGTCTCCAGGGGCACAAAGGGAAGCCATACCAGCTTAACTGAGCATGAGAGAGGCCTCCCTCAAAACCAGAGCTTGGAATTATTCCTCAGTTTGGCAGCCAGGGTGATTTACCATGGAGCAACCTAACATAGGAGGACTGGGGAGGGATGGCAGAGTGCCTTTCTTGTAAAAGGGGAGGGGCGACCACGAATGGCAGTTTTAGAAAGAGAACATCTAGACACGACGGACCTGGAAATTGATTCCCTCACACTGTCCAGGCACTCGCATCTCTTGGAATGTTTTCTATATCCCAGGGACCTTTTCCAAGTTTGAAGACTACTGCTCATCCAGTGGTTCTAAACTGGCTGCATCACAATCACCCAGGGGCATGCATTAAAAATATGGATTCCCAAGTGCAGATCATGAGAATTGTGATCTAGTGGGTCCAGGGTGGAGCCCTAAAAGCTGTGTTTTTACAATCTCTCCAGGCGATTCTGATGTCCCATCAGGTACAAAAGGCACTGAGCTGGCCCAGCTCACTCATTTTGTAGATGAGAAAACTGTAGCCTATGAACATGACAGAGCTTGTCCAGGTGCTACATTCAGAACCAGAACCCAGAGTTCATGACTTCCAGCCCATCGCTCTCTTTGCCTCTCCAACTGCCTCCTCTTCTGTGCTTTACAGCCTCAGCCTTTCAAGAGCTGAATGTGCCAGTACCAGGACAGAGGGGAGAGCAGGGCAGGGAAAGGAAGAAAGGAGGGAGCACAAAGGCCCCAGCTGACGTTGAGCTGGGAGAGCAGTACTTACAAGAGGTAACAGCAGACAGCGGTGGCCACCAGCATGGTGATGGTCACTCTGCAATGGAAGAGGACGTCAGGTCAGGACGGATGGAAGCACGCCCTCAGGAGGCCTGGCCGAGGCCAGAGAAAGAGCTCCTGGTGCCAGCCCCTTTCCCGTCTGATGCCACCTGAACACAGGGAGGCTGAGTTCTACTCAGGGTAAGAATTGCTAGATGGAAAATAAAAACGCCAAGTGTCACCTCTTGGGGAGGCCAACCTTGATCACATCCAAGTTACATTATGAATCTTTCCCTTCACCTATCTGCCTTCTCAGTCACCCACTGTTTCTCCATCTTAATGCAAACATGTTGGGAAAAGACACTGCGCAGAGCTGCATTTGCAGCCACCCACCATGGAGTGGCCTCTGGAATCCAAAGTTCATCGGGCAAAGGGAAGGAAGACAGAAGACCAGAAGACAGGGCAAGAGGCAAGGAGACCGTGAGCCATCTCTGAGGCCCAATGAGCAGTTATAATGAGAACAGCAACTGGCTACCTTGGATCTACTCAAACGCTGGAGACAGAGACTTTAAATGCAGGAGGAAAACTTCAGAAGGAAGAACTCACCAAGGTTTGCAGGAGAGGCGCAGCATGCAGGATCTTAGTCCCCCAAGCAGGGATCGAACCCGTGCCCCCTGCAATGGAAGCCTGGAGTACTAACCACTGGACCACCAGGGAAGTCCATAGCCCTGCAGATCTTTAAGAACAGAGGCAACACCCAAATGCAGCCTCCAGCCAAAGCTAAATCTAACCCAGACCAGGCCCTAGGACCTCTGATCTAAAGTACTTGAAGTTGGTGCCAGAGCAATTAGCATTTGATCCATTCTTTCAACATGACCAAGCACCGTGGGCCAGTCCTGTACTGGGCAATGGGGTCTACAGTAGTGAACAAGACAATCTTCCACCTCGAGGAACTTGTAATCAAGGGGAGAGAGCGCTTTACAGCTGAAGATGATACGAAGCAGAAACTGGTAAATGGTGCAAGAGGTAGAGAAGCCTGTTAGGGAACCTTCAAAAAATAATGATACTGGCTAAAAATTATTCAATACAATATGTGCCATGCACTAAGAGTCTTATATACATTATTTCGTGTAATCCTCAAAGCAGCCTTAAAAGGCAGGTATCATCATCACCCCCAATTACCTAAGAAGAAATGAGGCTTGAAGGTGTGACAGACGCTCAAGGTCACAGCTGGGCAGGAGTGGACAAACTGCATCAGTGTCTAGCCATAGCCTTTACCTTTACAGGCTGGAGGGGGTGACCCGTTAACTGTCTCCACCTTTCTAAAGCACGACCATCTCTGCCCTTTGGCCCCGACAGCCTGCCTGTTCCCTGCTGAACGCGGCCCAGCACAGACCGGGAAGGAGGAGTGGGGCGCCGTGCGCGCGCCTGGACAGTGCTCGCTGCACCGCCGGCCACCGCCGCCGCCCGCGCAGCCGCCGGGGGAGGGGGCGGGCGCGGCCGCGAAGGTGTCCACAGGGAGGCCGGGCCGCGCGCGATCCCTTACCCGCGGTTGGGTCCTTTCGGCACGAACCAGGGCCCGGCGATGCCGATGAGGCCCCAGAACGTGGTGAAGATGATGACCGGGAGGGCGAAGGAGTGCGCCGTCATGGCCCGGCGCGGGATGCCCAAGCCAGGATGCGAGTCAGAATTGCAGATGCTCCGGTGCGCGTTGGTCCGGCCGGGGCAGTGAGCGCCGAGCATGCGCAAAAGGACCCGGCCGCCTAAGAGAGCCCTTTCAGCGAGGCCGACCCGCGCAGGCGCTCCAGCGCGTCACTCGGGGTGGGGGCGTGGGCGGGCTTTGCTCTGACCCAGAGATAAATTAGCTTTGCGCAGCTCCTCCAGTTTGCTACTTTTGTCTACGGGATTAACAGGACAGAGGCATGTGTCGAAATAAACTCTGCTTTATTCAAATAGCAAAAGGCTGAGAATCAGACATGTTTTTTTTTTTCTTCTTTTTTTTTGCGGTATGAGGGCGTCTCACTGTTGTGGCCTCTCCCGTTGCGGAGCACCGGCTCCGGACGCGCAGGCTCACCGGCCATGGCTCACGGGCCTAGCCGCTCCGCGGCATGTGGGATCTTCTCGGACCGGGGCACGAACCCGTGTCCCCTGCATCGGCAGGCAGACTCTCAACCACTGCGCCACCAGAGAAGCCCCAGACATGGTTTTTTAAACCATGTTTTGAACATCTTTGAAACCAGAGGAGGAGAGAACATCCCTGGGCCAATCACCTGGGGTGACCTCGGCTGACAGACACTTGGATGAGAGAAATGGCCCATCTTCACACTGTCCTGCTAAATGCTTAGCGCCCTAGTAACTGAACATGGGCTTCGAGGGAAGCAAAGGGTCTGGAGTAGATTACACTCCAATGTGTCTGGCTAGAACAGGGGGTCAGGGGTCCCTCCTTCCCGCCTGGTCTCTATGGTTACTGAACTCAAACTGTCAGTTAAAATGCTGGTCACTCAGAATGTCAGCCCTGTGGGCAGCAGTCTATGGAGATCACAGGTAGGGAACGAGGGTGGAGGCACGGCTAGGACTCTGGCCAAAGGCAGAGAGCTTGCTCCTTCCATCCCCAATGCCCTTCAGCTTGTTTTTTTGTGAGGCAAAAATAGGAAGGCTATCCAACAACAGGGTCTCCAGGCCCTGGGGTCTGAAATGCTGCAAGTCTCTTGAAACAAAACAAGATGTCAGCTTGGGCAAGGGGTCTCACCACAATTCAGCCTGGGGTCCTGCACAAAAATGGTTAGCGTCCTCTCTGCCATTAGTGAACAGAGGGGACCCAGGGCATGCCTGTGCCCCTCGAGAAAGTGGATAGTGCAAATCCCTGTGATAAATAGCATTTTCAGTCGCCCCCCCAACAAGGGGCCCAAGTTTCTCACGAGCTGGCATCAGAGGCTTCCTCAGAGCACAGATGTGGAGAGGCAGGGGCGTCCCTAGCTGGCCTCCACCTCCACGCCTAGACTCGCACAGGGAATTGTGCGTGTGGCACTGAGGCATGGCGCTGCTCACAGGACTAGCCTCTTGCTCTGAGGATTCTTAAAGGATGGAAGGTGCCATGGGGAGGATGCCTGCGAGAAAGTCACCTCAATTTGAATCGCTACGGATAGGGTGGGGACTATAACCCCCACTTTAAAGGGCCCTCCTCTCTTCCATCCCACCAACTCACACCCGCGGCGCCTGGCCTAGTGCAGATTCCTGAACTCCCCACGGTGACCTATGCGAATGGGGGAGGGAGGCCTGGGCTCCATCTTGGCCACATGGACAGTAACACCGCCAGGGTTCAAGCTCCAAGGGCCCGTGGTACACCTCAGCCCCCAGAACACGGGGCTGTCAGGGAGACAGTGCCACAGGTGAAAAGACAGAAAGCGAAAACGGAATTCCTGGCTCGAAGCTGAAGAAACGAGGAAAGCGATGGCGCTAAGGCTAAGTGCTAAGGGTGGGGTGCTGGGAAGGGAGAGTCAGAGACACTGGGAACCAGGGGTTCTGCCAGACAGTGAGACACTCGGTACCAGCATCTCAGGGGCTCTCGGCACCTTCTAGGAGTGGGAAGTGGACAGATGGCTGCTTGAGGGTCAGGCCGGAGCACTACTTCCTGCCCGTCTAAAACAAGAGAAAGGCAGCGGCAAAGAAGCCCGTCCCTCTAACCTCCCCTCGTTTCCCACCTGTGGTTAGGAAGGCGGGACCCAGACACTACATCATCCTCAGCCAGATGAGCAGCCTAGGAGCCTGCCCAAAGCAGCTGCCCTGGAAGGAAAAGTGCTTTACTTCAGGGTGGAAGAGGAGATGGGGTGATGGGGAAAGGGCAACGGGAACCAAACAGTGTGGGACACCCTTCTGTGCCGCCAGGGTGGTGGTTCTCATGCTTGAGTGAGACCACGAAGTTCCTGGGGGGCCCTGCTGGAAACAATCCCGGGGATCTGATCAGGTGGGTCTGGGGTGAAACAGATTTAAACAGACAACCCTAGTGATCCCCAAGCTGGTCCCCAGAGCAACTCTGGGAAGAGTGGACTGGACCATTATGCTGAGGGCATGTCGAGAGAGCACCTCTTCCCATAATAAGGACTCTGGTGGCAAGGGACAAGGACAAGGGCTGAAGGCAGCCTGAGGGTCGTCTTTCAGAGCTGGAGGCGCTGTCATCCATCAGTCCTGTGGCAGCTGGGGTACCAGCAGGCACTTGGATTCTCTCCTGCCACTTCATGGAGAGGGACACCAAGGCACAGAAAAGAGGAAGGGATTAATCATGGTTGAACCACTGCCTGCAGCAGAGTTGGGACAGGATCCCAAGCCCCCCAAGTGCAAACTTGTCCTGTCCGCTCTGCTCTGTAGAAGACCCAGGCTCAGCACAGCACAAGGGCTGCGACTGGTGGAAAACGCCAGGCCCCCTCCAGGGAAACACTCCTCCCCTGTCTGGGAGCTGCAGGAGGATAACCTTTCTTGATTGCTCTGTGCCAAGGGGTTCTGCTTGCCTCATCCTAAAGGAAGGCCCTGGGAGGAGATAGAGAAAGTCTCTGATGCGAGTCTCCCATTTGACGTTGAGGCTCCCCTGCTTCTGCCATGGAGCCCGGGGATAGATCCCAGAGCCAGGCCAGCTGTTCCTAGACCTGCTCATCCCATGTCCCTCACCATGTGTCTACCCCACGCCACTCAGGCTGTGGGCAGCCCGCTGGGACGCTCCCCAGCTACCCAGGGGCTGGAGTGCTCCTTTAAGCCCCTTACCCCCAACCGTCTCTCCCACTTCAGAAAAGTCCTCCTGCCACCAAAACATGGGGCAAAATCTTTCATGATGGAATTATCTCCTGAAGCACCTTAAAATGAGCTTGAGATGCGAACCCTTCTGCATACTTAAGTGCTGTGAGGTCGGGCCCAGCCTAGGGGGAGCCTCGGTAAGCAGGCTGTGCGCCTCCTGATCCCCCTGATCCCCCGCCTCCCTGGGATGTGGGCTGAATTATCTTGTCACTGCCGCTTCCCAGTGCTTAGAGAGTCCCCACCAAGCGAAGACTCTAGGGCAGCCTAGAATCCCAGGGCCTGTCACCATGATCACGAGGGCCAGGGCATCAGGGGGTCTCCAAGGCAACCCCTCAGAGTCCTGCTCTTACAGGAGCGCTTTATCAGGACAGCCCAGGGCCTCTTGGCTGGGGTGGGGACACAGGAGTCCGTGGCGCGGCTCTAGGACGCAGTCCGTCAGGACCTCCACGGGTTCCCTGTAGGACGGGATGGGTGGCTTCTGGGTCACGGCCTCCTCCACGCAGAGCGCTCCCAACTTCTCCTTCCTGAGTCCCGCCCCTCGTGCGGGAGGAAATGGAGGGTACAGTCAGACAGAGGAAACAGATCAGGTGATAATCCCCTCCCCACAACCAACTGCACCCCAAGGTATGTTCGGTGAAGAACCCCTGGCAGAACAGACTGGAGACGGACAGGGACTGCTCTCTGTAGGCCTGAAGGAGTCCCACTCTGCTGACTCTCACCCTGGGGCAGCGGAGCTCATGGGGTGGGGTGGGGGGCAATTTTGCTCCCAGGGGACATTTGGCAGAGTCGGAGACCTTTTTGATCGCTACAACGGGGAGCGTGCTACTGGTACCCAGTGTGTGTGTAGTGGGAAAGGCCAGGGGTGGCCAGGCGCAGGACAGGCACCCACAGCGAAGAACTACCTGGCCCCAAACGTCAGCAGTGCTGAGGCTGAGAAACTGCCTGGGAAAGAAGGCTTTATCATATACAGTCTGGCCGTGTTCTCTGTTTGCTTCAGACGTACTAGTCCCATCGCCCTGTGATTACAACTTGCAGAAGCGCACAGTTGATGGTGTCTTCTTCCACCCTCACAGGTCGGGCGCTGAGAGCAACGCACTCACCAAATGCGCGGGTGAAGGACTCCCGCGTTGGAATCACCCTCGTTCCTTCTCTCCACTTCTACTGCCCCCGCCCTGCACCCACCCCCCAGCTGCAGGTCCAGGGCCACCATGCTTCCTACAGAGCGTCTGTCGACCCTGAGGCCAGTCCACTGCTGATGATCACAGACCCTGGGGTAAGATGAAAGCAGAAGCAAGAGGACAGAGACCCGCTATAGGAAGACGCCAAGAGAGAAAAACCAGGGCTCTGTCACTGTTCAGTGACACAGGGGCAGCCTGGAGAAGCTCTGGTTTTCTGTGGTGTTCAGTGACGACTTGAAAAGAGGAACATTTCTTACTTAAGATTTCCAGTAACTTGGCCTCCGGGATAATGTCACTTCCCCCTCAAGCCCAGTCCCCACCTGGCCTTCCAGGCTAGGCGGGAGGCTTTCCGCATGGACCCCTCTTCCCTGCCTGACACCCCCAGCCTTCTCCTCCACACAGCACCGTCCTCACAGCCCCTGTGACCTGCACCGACCTCTTCCCTCTGCAAACAGGGTCCGCACAGCCCCACGGGAATGTGGCGTCTCTGCCCTCGCTGGTCCAGTCCCCGAGTGGTTTCTGGTGGTCGTCTGAACCTTTAAAGAGCCATGGGCACTACTCGCCAGACGCTGTTCTAAGCCCTTCACATCTGTTAATTCGCCTTACAGGTGAAAAACCACAGCACAGAGAGATTAAGTTGCCCAAGGTCACGTGCTAGACAGCGGCAGGACGAGAATTTGAACCTTGGCAGCCTTGCTCTGGAAATTCCTGCTCTTAGCTCTATGCCCTGTGCCCTGCAGCGTGGGCGTCCTGCCTTCTAGCTGGATCATAATCTCCTGGAGGGTAGGTGTCCCGTCTTGAGCACCCACTGGTCTAGCAAATGGTTGGGCACGTAACACCCTAGAGCAAGCCCACTGTGACAGCTGACCAGAGCAGACTCTACCAGGCTGTGAGCTCAGCATGGGGCTGGGAAGCTAAGATTCTCTTCCTTTGCTTCCCCATGTCCGGGAACTCTGCCACGCATACTTACTTGTGTGGGAGCGGGGTGGCACTTGGGCACAGGTGTAGACGTGGCTGAAACGCCGACCTGAGGAGGTCAGGTACCAGTGCTGGATGGCGGGCTGGGGGTTGTACTCTGTGACCGCCACACCATTCACCGCTGTCATCATGAGCATGTTGATCACCTCGTTGGAGAGCTTGGTCCTCTCATCGGTCCTGATCCGGTTCATGGCACTGAATCCGCGCTCACAGCAGGAGGTGGAGACGGGCACACAGACCACCACTGCCACGAGCCTGCTGAGCAAGGGGAAGCGGCAGCCCTGGGCCAGGGCGTTCCTGCACAGCATGGAGAATGGCATGTTCTTGGCGATGGCTTTCAGGCCCAGCCACTCCTCCAGCAGTGCTTCCTCGCTGTATCCTGGGGGCAGTGAGAGTTCAAAATATCTGGCCAGGGCAAGAATATCATCATTCCCAAAGCCGGCCAGTTCCACCCCACTTGGCCAGGCCACGGCGTCAAACACCTCCATGTTCTTGAGCTGCGGGGGGCGGTCCACGTCAAACCTCTGCTGGAGGTATTGAGTCCCAGTCAGGATCATCCTCTCCCTGTCCGCCTGTTCTGTCCCAAGAACCCAGCAATGCCGTGGAGCCGCCCCCATCCTGAAGCGGCATTGAACTCTTCCTTTTGACGCGTGCCTGGCCGAGTGGGTGGAAGGCTGGCAGGGTCTCCAGTGCTACTTAGGCCCGTCCAGCGTGGAGTTCACTTCCGTAATCAGCAGAACACTGCTGGAGGAGTGGCTCTGGGACAAAGGCCTGTAGACGCTCAGGAAGTCCAAGAGGAAGTGGCAGAACTTGACGAAATGGAAGCCCTTCATCAGCTTCAGCATGCCTCTGGCCCTGTGCCCGACCTGGCCACCTGCTTCCGCCACGCTCTGGAGGTGCCTGGCCAGGGCGGGCCAGCTCACGATGAGCGCGTGCAGCGTGCGCCTCTTGCTGGCCACCCACCTGACAGCGTTCAGGTCCTTCAGGCGGATGATTTCCTGCTCCAGGGGGGCCGCGCCTTCCTGCAGCTCATTCAGCCTTTTGTTCGAGGACTGATAGAACTTGAAGACAGTTCGGATGTGCCGGTCACACTTCTTGACCAGGTCGATGCCTCCACAGGCGTCAACCACGGCCAGGTGCAGCCGGTGGGCCACACAATGCACCGGCAGCAGCTGGGGGATGATCTCCTGCAGCTTCTCCACCAGACCTCCTCTGCAGCTCAGCATGGTTGAGCCGTCGGTTCCCAGGCCCACCACCCAGCCAGGCTTCCGGAAGGGGATGTCCAGTTCGTCCAGGGCAGAGATGATGGTCTCAAAGTATCCATCCACCGTCTCGCTGTAGAGTGGGGCCAGAGTGATGTAGGACTCCTTCACCTCCATCCCCTTAAAGTAGCGGATGTAAATACCCACACAGGACTGGTCGGAGGTGTCTGTGGCGCTGTCCAGCAACACGCTCACACACGGGGAGTTCCGGACGTCCTCAAGGATCTCCTTCTTCAGAGTCTCAGAGATGTATTTGATGAACTGAGTGCAGGCGGTGCGATTTCGGTACTTGCCCAAAATCATGGTCCCAGTGCTTTGGAGGAGTTGCAGGATCTTCTCAAAGTCGTTCAGGGGCCTCGAGTGGTACGCGATGGAATAGGCGGCATTGAAAAAGTGCTCCATGTCGGCCATCAGGTCACTGGAGATCTCGGGGACGAGGGCGGCCTGCGGGGTGTCTTCCTTGACTTCCAGGGTGTTGACACAGAGCTTGTGTGCTTTGCTGACTTCATGGTACTTTAAAGTCTCCACTTTAAAAGGACCCGTGTAACCTCGGACTAACCGGGATGATCTATCGTGGAGACTAGGTCTTTCTTTGCAAGCTGAGCAGAAGAGCTTGGTCTCTTTGGGGTCAATTACTAACCATGGGAACTGCCCAAACCATGACCTCTGAATTGAGCGGGGTCTGTAAGTCCTCTTGATTTTCCTCCATCCATCTGCTTCTACTTCACGAAGTCTGGGATTGCAGGAGGAGGTGCACGTCTCCATGGCAGGAGCTGGGAGCAGTGCAGATTCTACAGCCGAGGCCTGTGTGTGTGCCTCTCTAACGGCCACCGTCGTCTTCTTCCCTTTGGAGCAAATCAAACTGTTCGGTTTTGCTGCCCAAAACTCTGCAGCCTCCTCTCAGCTAAGACACCCCAATGCAATAAGTACCCCTTATGCAAAGCAGAGAAGATGAATGTGACCCACCTTTCTAGAAGTCAGTAGTGGCTTCTATTTAAACCCTTTCCCATTAGTTTCTCTGAAAGCCAGTCTGTCTCGCCAAGGGTTGTCTGCTAATCCCCGTGGCTTCTTCAGCCAGCCTCCCCATCCCTATCCACATAGCTACCCTGAGATCATGTGACATCAGGTGCTAGTAAGCTTAATTAGCACCTTGGCCACAGATGCTATTGGATGGTTTTTATCCTCTTTCGAGGCACCACAAAGAAATGAGGCTAAACATCCAAAAGTCTTCTCATGAGCCTTGGAAACAAGGGAGGCACAGAAGTGTACACAGTAGCTACTAGCCAGTAAGTTACTGACAGAGTTCCACGAACTGCTAACTCTCACAGACCAACAGTCCTGTCACTCAACACCAGAGGAGCGGGGAGAAGGCAGCAGAGGCTCCAGCCGTGGGTCACGGGGCTCCTCACGGCCAGCGTCCACTACGCGCCTCCCCCGTCAGCTCTACCAGTCTCCCCATTTCACTTCTGCTCATCAAAGCTCCTTGTTTTTCCCAAACGGTCCCAGTTTCTCAGATCCTTCTACACTGTGAAGGCACAGTTAGTTTCTTATTCACGTTTTTCTACCAATACAGGGCCTGGTGCACAACAGCTCCAGCACGAGGATGGCGGAACGAGCACTGTGTGACTTGCCACAGCTGCCTGGGCCCCCGGACATACCCTTCAGAACCCAGCAGGTCAAGACCCACCTGGAGGACGGCCTTTCCCCCACTTCGGCCCGTCTGGGTCCTTGATCCAGGGTGCAGCTCTCCGCTCCAGTTTTGAGATCCAGTCTGGTTTGGCAGCAGCAGGCCCTGTTGCAGGGATGAAGAGTCACAGCGACATCACAGCTCTGCACTGTCCAGTCAAGCAGCCCATCTGAGAGGTCCAGGGAGGCCTCCGGGTGCATTTCCTCATAAAACCTTTCCAACCAGGGGCGCGATGAAAGCATACCCATCTAGGGTGCCAATTTAGTCTTAAAACCCAAAGAGGCGCCGAATTAGGGTGTATCCCTTAGCTCCATGGCTCATCTATGGGAGCATGAGTCAGCTAAATGAACCTAGAGGGGAAAGGGTGAAAACAGGAAGAAATACAGAGGACAAAACAGAAGGAGAGAGGACAGGGATGATAAAGAAAGCCACACGAGGAGTGGGAGAGGGCCACCACCAACTGTCCCATGCATGTGCCCCTCAGCAACACCCACAGCTGGCCTTGGTGCAGGTGGCTAACGACACGGGGCACCTGAAAAGCCCCTTAACGCTGTCTGCCACCTGCAGTGGAACCTGAAATCCGACTAGAAGAGATTCGTGTCTTTGGGTTAAGCACTGCCCTTTACTGAAAATATGAATAGTCTTCAGGGCTATGCGAAGAAATTGCTTTCTTGATTTAAAGTAAAATCCATTCATCTCTACTTACATGCTTTGTATGTATCTATGTGAATGGGTGCATAACCTTTCTTTGGAAAGACATATACAAGCCACTGGTAACTGTGGGCACTTCTGTGGAGGAGCTGAAGGACAAGGTAAAAGGGAGATTATTTTCACTATTCATCTTTGGATCATTCAAATATATTTATACGTTCATGTGTGTGTATGTATCCACATATTTACTACTAATAAAAACATAATACATTATCAATCTGTGGTAGATTGAACACTTATTCATCTTCAAACATCTCTAAAATGAGGGCAAAGGGATAATAATAAAAAGAAGCGTAAGCCCAAGAGAAACATTGTACTAGAAATGTTAACACATTTTTACAAGAAGGAAAGGAGATAAAAGAGAAGAACTAACAGAGCTGGACACCAAATGCCAGCAGAGCGGGTAATAAGGAGAAAGAAGTGAACCTGACCCCAGAATCCCCAAAAGAGCCAGGACCTGGAGGCACCAGGTGCAGCAGAAGGCGGTGGGTAAGGAGAGACCGGTTCAAGGCCAGGTCCGCTCACCTATTCCAGGAAGCCAGAAAATACCACCACCCTCCCCCAAGGAGGAGAGAGAGGTTGGTCTACAGAAAAACTTAACCAGAAAGGTTCTGGGCCCTGGGATGGTGGGGTGAGTGAAAGATGAAGGAGAAGAGCTGCCATGCAAACAGATGAAGACAGTCTACAGACCAGAAGCTGTGTTACCCAGCTCCAAGAACACCAGCTTGGTGTACAGCCAAGCAGGAGACTGGAAGTTTTCTTTGGAGAAATGGAATTGCCCCTCCCCAACCCTCCTCCCCAAAAGACCTACGGATCCAGACTTTGCCGGGCTCTTCAATGAAACATCCAGGTTCACAGGATGTAACCTACCCCTTGAGTCCCAGGCATGCACACAGAGCTTCCAGCCAGTTTTTAAGGCTTTACTCTTAAATGTGAATGAACCTAAAGATATTTATTTAAGACAAACTGCTAACAAGTAGGAAAAAGGATTGAAGGAACTAGAGATACTGCAGGAAGCAAAACAAAATTTCAACCCCCTCCCCTCAAAACTAGAACATTCCCACAGAGAAAAGTCATGATAGTTATCCATGAAAAGAGCAATAAGAGCTCTTAGTTTAAAATATGACAGAAAAAAATGTTTTAAATTAAATAGGATTGTTAGAAAATAAAATGGAGGAAATCTCCAGGAAAGTAGAACAGAAAAGACAGAAGCAGGAAATAGGAGAAAAAGAAAAAAATAAAACAAAACCAGAGGCTTAATTTAAGAAGTCTAACATCTAACTAATAGGACTTTTTGGAAGAAAGAAAAGAGAAAATATAAAGGAAGAAATAATACAAGAATGTTTCCCCAAAATGGAAACTGTGAATTTCCACGTGGAAGGGAAGCACCAGATATCCAGAACAAAAGATGAAAAAAACATCCGTATCATTAAGCACTGAATACTTCAAAACACTGGAATAGGTCTTAAAACTTTTCAGAGTGGAAAAACAGGCTGCGTTCAAAGATTTAGGAATAAAAATGTATTTAGACTTCCCAACAGCCCCTGTAAAACCTAAAAGCAATGCTTTCAAAATGCTGAGGAAAGTCATTTCCAACCTGGAATTCTATACCCAAACCAAATTATCAATTATCAATTCTGAGAGCAGAATAAGGGCATTTTCAGATATACAGAGTCTTTAAAAAACTTCCTCCTATGAACCGTTTCTTAGGAAGTTACTGAAGGATGTGCTCCAACAAAATGAAGATATAAACCTAAAAGAACCAATAGATCCAGGAAATAGGAGAGAGACGAAGGAAAGTCTAAGCCCACAGCTGTGCAGCAGGCCTAAAGTAGAACTAGTTTAGATAGAGCAGAGGAATGGAAGACCCAGTGAACAGAAGTTTCCAGAAAAAAAAGTGAAACCGATAGGTCACAGGATGTTTGATCATGTGGAAAAGACTCTTCAAAGGAGTTATATAATAAATACCATGGAGAGTTTGAGAAGAATTGGTTGATAGTACAGAAAACTAGCAAAGTAAAAAAATAAGAAAAAATTTCAATTCCTGGGGGGAAAAAATCCTACAACGAAGGAAACATCATCATAATATGTCACTTTGATTAGAAGTAAATAATACATAATCATAATTAGGCAAATAATTTACATTGAATTAACCAAAAAAGTATGATATACCTGTTCTGACAGGATGGAGGGAAGAGAAGTGGGGGCCTGGGGTGATGTAAGAGGGCCATATCTTCATCCTCCACAGTAGGAATCAATAGATAATATCTAAAATCAATAAATCAGGAATAGCAATAAACATATGCAACAGGATATTAAAATGTGATTCTGTCTGCCTGTTTTGGCTGAAGGCCCCCCAAAATAGGAGCCAACTCTCCCCCATTCCAAAGCTAGACCACCGAAGCCAACTTGGAAAGAGTGGCTGACACACTGGGCTGTAACCCAAGCACTTGCCACTAAGAGGGAGTCAAAGCACTGGGAGTGAGGAGGTCAGGAAGCTGGATATTAGAGATGCTTTGCAAAGAGCTGTCAAGTGTACTGTGAGCCATCCACACCACCATGGGGAGGGGTGGGGTGGACTGGGCTACTTTCCTCTGACCTTAAGCCTAATGGGAATGACATCCTGACCTGTATTTCCTGGAGCTGTGGGGCTGCTCAGGAATCCAGGCCTGGAAAATACTAAAGGCATAAACTGACCGATGGTTCCTTGGTGGTGGCCATGTTGGGAAGAGCCTACATTCACAGGGCTTGTCAGAGCAAAGGATATATAAGTGTTTTCCATGGTCCAGATGTGAGCCCTGGAGGGAAAGAGAAGAGGCCCAGAGCCACTTAAAGGGACCGCCCCTGTCTGCCTATTGGTGATGCTCCCCTAAGGAGCCCCTATGGGGCAGACTGCCAAAGCAGACACTACCCACTGTAGTGAGAGATCTCCAGTAACGGGGGTTTGGGGGAGTGCAGAACCCACAGACACACTTGGAGAATCAGCTTTCAATTATCCCAGCTACATGTAACTGGTATCAGATTACATGGATGTAATTCTTGTACCTCTCCTCCCCACCTACACACCACCATTCCCAGCCAGGATGGAGGAGAAATCCTGGGACAAGCTGGGAGGTAGGAGGAGAACTTCTTTCTTCCTATCACAAGATTCCAGATTCTAGACCTAAAGCAGGTTGAGGTGGGAGAGGCAAGAAACTTCCGCTTTAAATGAAGTCCAGATTTTTAACCACGACACAAGGACTGGACTTCTGTTTCCTAATTTTTTTTTTTTTTGGTCAATTTTTGATATCATTTAAAACCTATAGAAAAGTTTTAATAATAAAACAAGGAACTCCAATCATTTGCATTTTGTTCCACTTTTGCTTTATCATGCCCATGTGCCCTCTCTCCCTCCCTCCTTTTCCTCTCTATATATGTATAATATATAAATACATATATATGTATATGTGCAGGCTGCACACTGGAGTTACCTGGGAAGCTTTAAAATATATAAGGAATATATATATATATATATATATATATATATATATATATATATATATATAATATTTTTGGACCATTTGAGGCTAAATTGTTTTCATTCCTCCCTTTATCCCTAAATACTTCTGTGTGTATTACTCAAGAAAAAAGACATTCTCTTAACCGGGTTTGCAAAATTCTAACACGAGCTCCATGACCCCAACCCTTGCCTAATCCCTGCCCCTTGGAGTGTGACTGAAATGTGTGAACTGATATCACACCCATAATTACATTACATAGCAAAAGAGATGTTGTCTGGGTGATTACTTAATGTAATCACACTAGCCGCTTAAAAGCAGAGGAAGTCAGAGAATCAAAACACCAAAAAAATTCAATGTATTATTGCTGGCCTAAGGATGGAGAAGGCCATGTGGAAAGGACCTGGGAGCAGGCCCTAGGAGCTGAGAATGGTCGGCAGCCAGAAAGAAAATGGGGACCTCAGTCCTACAACCACAAGGAACTTGATTCTGCCAACAACTCAACAACCCAGTGATTCAATCCAGAGCCTCCTGATAAGAGGCCAGTCTGGCACACTTAATTTCAGCCATGTTAGACCCTAAGCAAAGAACCCAGCTAAGCCCACCTGGACTTCTGAACTTCAGAACTGTGAGATAATAAATGGGTGTTTTTTAGCCACTAAATTTGTGATAATTTGTTATGTGGCAACTGAAAACTAATATGTCTTATATAGTCAAAGTATAATGATCAAAATCAGAAGATTTAACATTGATATAACACTATAATTTAATCCACCATACTGTTTTCCACAGTGACTTACCATTTTATATTCCCACCAACAGGGCATAAAGGTTCTATCCTCAGCAATAGTTGCTGTTTTCTATTTTTTTGATAGTAGGCATCCTTATGGGTGTGAGGTGGTATCTTACTGTAGTATTGATTTACGTATCCCTAATGATTGTGATAGAGTATCTTTTCATATGCTTATTGGCCATTTGTACATCTTCTTTGAAGAAATGCCTATTCAAGTCCTTTGTACATTTTTAAATCAGGTCTTTTGTTGTTGCTGAGTTTTAGGAGTTCTTTATATATTCTGGATAGTAAACCCTTATCTGATATATGATTTGCAAATACTTTCTCCCATTCTGTATGTTGCCTTTTAATTATATTTATATGTATGTCTTTTTTTTTTTTTTTTTTTTGCTGTACGCGGGCCTCTCAGTGTTGTGGCCTCTCCTGTTGTGGAGCACAGGCTCTGGACGCGCAGGCTCAGCGGCCATGGCTCACGGGCCCAGCCACTCCATGGCATGTGGGATCTTCCCGGACCGGGGCACGAACCCGTGTCCCCTGCATCGGCAGGCGGACTCTCAACCACTGCGCCACCAGGGAAGCCCCTCGTACGTCTTTTGATGCACAAAATTTTACAATTTTCATGAAGCCCAACTTGTCTATTTTTGCCTTTCTTGTCTGTGCCCCTTAGTCCATCTAGCTAAAGGTTTGTCAATTTTGTTGATCTTTTCAAAGAACCAACTTTTTTTTTTTTTTTTTTTTTTTTTTTGCGGTACGCAGGCCTCTCACTGTTGTGGCCTCTCCCGTTGCGGAGCACAGGCTCCGGACGCACAGGCTCAGCGGCCATGGCTCACGGGCCCAGCCGCTCCGCGGCATGTGGGATCCTCCCGGACCGGGGCACGAACCCATGTCCCCTGCATCGGCAGGCGGACTCTCAACCACTGCGCCACCAGGGAAGCCCCTCAAAGAACCAACTTTTGGTTCCACTGATTTTTCTCTAGTTTTTCTATTCTCTATTTATCTCTGCTCTCATCTTTATCATTTCCTTCCTTCTGCTAGCTTTGGGTTTAGTTTATTCTTCTTTTTCTAGTTCCTTAAGTTGTAAAGTTAAGTTGTTGATTTTAGATCTTGTTTTTTTTTTAGTAAATTTATTTATTTTTATTTATTTATTATTTTTGGCTGTGTTGGGTCTTCATTGCTGTGTGCAGGCTTTCTCTAGTTGATTCACTTCTCTCTTGCTGCTTCCAAGATTCCGTCTTTGTTTTTGAAATTCTGATTATAGTGTGTCTCAGTGTGGGTGTCTGAATTCATCTTACCTGGAGTTTGTTGAGCTTCTTGGATGTCTATATTCATGTCTTTGATCAAATTTGTAGAGATTTTAGCCATTATGTCTTTCCCTTTCTCTCTCTCTTTTCCCTCTGGGACTCCCACAATGTGTATGCTGGTCCACTTGATGGGTTCCCACATGTCCCTTGGGCTCTGTTCACTTTTCTTTGACCTTTTTTGTTTCTGTTTTACAGGCTCCATAATTTCCATTGTCCTATCTTCAAGCTTGCTGATTCTTTATTCTGCCTGCTCAAATGTTTTTGTATTCCTCTAGTTAATTTTTCATTTCAGTTATTGTAGTTTTCAGCTCTCAGTCTTCTTTCTAGATCCTTCTTAGGTTTTCTCTCTTTATTTATATTTCCATTTTATTCATGCATTGCTGTCTTGGCTTTCTCCACATCTTCCTAAATTTCTTTGAGCATTTTTAAGACAGTTGTTTTAAAGTATTTATCTAGTATACCTGCCATCAGGTCTTCTTCAGGGACAGTTTTTATTGATTTAGTTTCTTCCTTTGAATGGGTCATACTCTCCTATTTCTTTGTATGCCTTGTGATTTTTTGTTGAACACTGGATATCTGAATCTAATAATGTGGTAACTCTGGAAATCAGATTCTCCCCGATCCCCAAGGTTTGCTGTTTTTATTGTTTTCGATTATTGTTATTATTTTAACATTTTTAATCATTATAGGCTATCTCTGTGCCAAGGATCAGCCTGGGGTGTAAGCTTAAAGTCTTCTCAGATCTTTTGGAGTCTTTCCTTGGGTATGCAAAATCACTTTCTAATTTTCCTCCTATATGTTTTTGAATGTCCTAGTCTTTAATGTCTGGTTTTCAAAAGAGGGAAAAGAGAAAAATTAAGAGGAGGGGGAGGAACTTGCAAAAATGGGGGAGGTGCAATAACACTGGCTGCTTACTTCTTTGTCTGCACCTCTGTGATGAGAAGCAGAGATCGGTGATCAGAGCACTGATCCCTGATACTTAGAGGACAGCATCCTTTTTGCCCACCCTAATTCCTGCAATCTGTGTGCAAGCCGCTCCAGGAACATGGCACAGCATGGTACAGCTGCCTGCACCATTGTAGGGGTGGGAGATGGGCAGCTGCTAATGTGTTAAGAGCTGAAATTGACCAAACTTAACCACAACTTACTTTCCAACTCTTCTCCTGTAAGTTGCAAGCCTTTGACAGATTTCAGAGTTCCAAAATAGTTACATCAGACAGATTCTACCAGTGCAATTGTTGTCTAGGTGAGGAGACAGATGCCTGGTGCTCCACCATCTTCCCAGAGTCCTCCTCCTAATCAGGAAATTTTTGAAGAGTACTGTACTGGACATTTTATTAATTGAAATTAGATCACTAATGTGACTAAAAAGTGACTGGAGGACTTTCTGTTTACCTGAGTGTGACAAGTCAGGCGCCCTGCCCCAGGTTTCACCCTGTAAAGAGAAACCAGAATGGAGGCCACAATTTGAACAGACCCCTGGACAAACACTCATAATCACATAACCAAATCTTAATCTGTCCTGATTTCCTCAAAATGCTGACTCTGGTCTTAAGCAAAATTTAAGTTTCCTTCATGTCAGTGTGACCTTACAGCTTCCAAGCCAATCAGCTACACACAAGAAAAGGTACACAGTGCTACGACCCTAAAGAGAATATAATCACAATTAAAAAACAATGTACTTCTTCATTCATGCTTTACAAATTGAGCTTTAATTGCTGAGAGCCAAGTTTTTAACCACTTTGGGTTTGAAGTCTCCCAGTTCATGAACAGTTTGTTTCTTGCTCAATAAAATATTCATATCAAGTAAAGCTCTTTGAATTTTCTTTTGGCAACCCAAAGGGTGAGAAAGAAAGAAAATCCCCAAAGAGTTGCTCCAAACAAGTGGTGATGGAAAAGAATGAAGCTGTTTTATGACTAAATACTACTGAAGTTCATGCTTTTAAAAATAATGTATACATGTGTTACTCAGAAATAATGAAACAAGTTACTGGAAGAAACAGCTCAAAAATTTTGGGGAGGAGGACTTGGCAACAGAGAATGGTAGGACAGGGAACTGTCATTTTTTGTTATATGTCTTATGAGAACTACTTTGATTAAAGAAACATAATTATGAAGAAATATTTTTAAAGATTTACTGAAAACATACATGATACTGAGTATCTCTGGATGTGTTTGCCTAAGTTATATTACCCTGGGGATTGGTCACCTTTGATTGCCCCTAGCACCACCACACTGGCCCCAGAAGTGCTGTACCCCAATCACACCTCTCTGAAGCTATGGCTGAAATGTTGCCAGAAACCTTTTCTTCTTGTTCTCTTCAGAACAAGTGAAACAGAAGGGAATTTTCAAACAGATTTTCCTATGTCTTAGTAATGGAAAAGTGACTAAGAAGACATAACTATAGCACGGCCATACACACACACACACACACTCTCTCTCTCTCTCTCTCTCTCTCTCTCTCCATAAAAGCCCATAAAGATGGCTTGGCCTACAAAGACAGATTCTGATCCTTCCAGGCTAAATTCAGCCCAAGGCTGGCAGGCCTGCCAATGAATCAGTTTGGAGACGGCCACTCTGGCACCTTGCCTGGGTTCTTCTCTCTCTAGCTCAGCATGGCCCCCACTTGGAGGCCGTATATGGCTCACCATATAGCAGCTGGCCTCCTAGACATCATATGAGCCATTCTAACTCCTGCTCATCTCACTGAGGGCTCTCCCGCTTAGTTTTGCTTTCCACTTAGTGACATGACTTCTTCCCCCAGCTATGTGAGGTCTAGCTGTAGTTGATGACCTCACATGGAGAAAAGACACTGCCCACCTGAAGTGAGTGACCTGCCACTCAGCATATGATGACACCTTTCCTAGTAAAAACGAGGGTTACCACATAGTCCCTATATTGGCTTTTCTGTTTCTGACAAATATTAGTTTCTTAACAGTGGAATGTAACTGAGTTTTCTTTTTTTGCAGGGGAAGAAAGAGACATCACCAAATATGGCCAAAGTTTGAAACCAGAATTTAAAGTACAGAAATAAAAGAACAGTTGGAACTCTACAGAGTGATAAATAGTTCTGAGCAAAAGCAAGTCCACAAAAGTAGAGGTTGACACAGGAAAGCATTAAAAACAACATAAACCTCTTCTTTTCTCCATAATCAAAATGACTGTCCTCTGCAAGTTCAGTCCTATTGATAAGAGAGCTGGTGAGGCCAAGGAGGCTGTTGACAGGTAAGTGGACCTAACCTGGAAACTACCATCAGTTGAAAAGCTTTAGTCGACGCAATTTAACTGCCACACAACCGACAAATTAATATTAAATTTGACTGCATCAAATTGAGACTGTCATTTTAAAAGCAGGTACAATAATTATAAAACCTAAAAGAACAAATCTACTAGTTGTAAATCCTAATAAGAGCAACAGAAGAATTAGCTGGGTTTCCTCAAATGATAAGAGCAAAAGGAAATCAACAGCATGAATGTGCTGCAATGTAGCGTGATGACCACCAGACCACAAAGACCCATGACCTGACCTGAGCTGGGCTGAAGCAACCACAGCCTCTCACCCCAGGGCATCAGCCCCTTTCTGCATCTCAGTTCTCATGGAGGCAGAGGCAAGAGCACTAACAGTGACCTACAGGGACAGTCTGAGACAGCCAGACCAACTACTAACCCTCTTGCTAGGGGGACTGGGGATAGGAGTGGAGACTTCTAAAAAATTCTAATACTGCTTGAATTTTTAAATAATCTTATATTATCCTTGGTGCCATTGTTATTTTAATATTAACAATGATTAGCACAAATCTTGAAACTAAAAGAACTGGAGTCCAATTGGTAATAAACATATACAAAGCAGGAATTTTAGCCGAGTCCAATGCACATGCAATGGGTGGAATAGTAAGAATTTCAGTTTAGCCATTTTCCAGCTAAATGGGTTGGATTCTCAAAGCTGTTGGGCTGTTTTCTCACCTGAAAATACTACTACTACCTGCTTTACAGGTTTCGTTTAAGGATTAGAGAGCAGATATGCAAGACACTCAACATAGCCTTTGGTAGGTGTTCAGTCAACAGCAAAAGCGCCTATTATTATTTCCAGACATAAGAATAAAAGAAAACATAAAGGCTTCCTGTAACACCCAATATAAGCAGATCACAGTACTTCAATTAAAAGATAATAAATGTTAAAAATGGATGCGAGTGGACTTCCCTGGTGTTCCAGTGGTTAAGAATCCGCCTTCCAATGCAGGGGATGCAGGTTTGATCCCTGGTCAGGGAACTAAGATCCCACGTACCGTGGGGCAACTAAGCCCGCGCACCTCAACTACTGAGCCCACGCACTCTGGAGCCCGTGTGACACAACTAGAGAGTCCACACACTGCAACTACTGAGCCCGTGTGCTCTGGAGCCTGTGCACCACAACTAGAGAGCCTGTGAGCTGCAACTACTGAGCCCATGCGCCACAACTAGAAAGCCCACGTGCCGCGACTACAGAGCCCACGCACTTTGGAGCCCGCAGCCACGACTAAAGAGCCCACACACTGCAACTACTGAGCCCGCATGCTCTGGAGCCCCTGCGCCACAACTAGAGAGCCTGTGTACTGCAACTACTGAGCTTGCGCCGCCCCAATTAGAGAGAAGCCTGTGTGCTGCAACAAAGAGCTCGCCTGCCACAATGAAAGACCCATGTGCCGCAACTAAGACACAACGCAGCCCAAATAAATAAATAGGAAGGAAGGAAATTAAATTTAAAAAAACAAACCAAACAAACAAAAAGAGATATAAAAAACTGGATGGGAGATTTTTTTAAAAAGGCTAATAGAACTTTTCTTGGCTGCAAGAATTATGATGAGGTTTTCTTTTCCAAAAATTGAGGTCACTCCAAGGAGAAGTTCTATTTACAAAAAATAATTAAAAGATAATGCCAAATAATATTAGATTTTCAATTTTTAAAATACTTGTCACAGGAGGATAAAGTATTGGAGGAAAAAAACCTTGTCAAAGCAAAAATAATAATTAGGTCCACTATATTTCAACACTGTTTTACATCCCAATTATCAGCTTGAGGCCCTTTAAAAGGTTATTTTTAAACATACAAATCATTTACGTTTGGCCCCAGTTATATCCTCAAGGCTCCTTAAAACGCTTTTATATCTCAAGCATGAAAAATCATCTCAACTGGAGGACAGTTAAAGGATAAAAGCTGGAGACCTAATTAAAGTAGCGAGGACTCACACACATGCAATTCTGTTCCTAGACCCCTGTACCCATTTTAGTTCCACGGACAACTGAAGAGGACAGCCCCATCCTCTGTAAAGCCTTCCCTGATTCCTGCCCTCAACGCTCAAGCAAAATTAGTTACCCCTCCCGTGATTATACTTATTGTTCATCCAAACAACACTTAACTGAGGCTGAACTGTCCCTCAATTTCCCCAGTTAGTTAAGATTTCCCCACTTCCTAACATACAGAAGTTAAAAAGAAAATGCTGCTGTCTGGCTGAACAGTCCAAGTCAGGCCCAGGATGTGGGAGACACACTGTTACACCACTAGTCACCCACCACTTTCCCCATGACTTCCCACAGGGGTCCAAAGGGCAAAGGGCATCACTGCTGCTCACTCCTTCAAAGGAAAACCAACCTCTTGTAAGTGGGTATGTATTTCTTAAAAACAAATTTCCCTCTCGCTCTTTCTCTATTTTTATTTATTTTTATTTATTTATTTATTTTTGGCCGTGCCACATGGCATGTGTGATCCTAGTCCCCCAACCAGGGATCAAAGCCGGGCCCCCTGTATTGGAAGTGTGGAGTCTTAACCACTGGACCACCAGGGAGGTCCCTCTCTCTCTTTTAAACACTGTCAGTGGTAGTGATGCCCTCTGAAGGTGCACTTGGTAAAAGTGCCCCGGCCCAGAACACGATTACAGCACCTCTCTCTCCTCATAAAAGAAACAATTTTTCACAGGCTTTCTGAATGTTTGGGGAGCCATTTAAAAATTGTGAACGGTGATAAAAACAAGTAGTATATAGGTCAAGTATGTTCAGAAAATAATCCATATCTCAGCTGCACATGAAAGGGCAGTGTGTAAGCTGGGGATATGACATCAGGTAAGCCACAAATACCCCAATTTCCTATTCCGTAGAAGTCACAATATAGGTCGCTGTGGGAATTCCTAAGTTATGTACAGCAGCCTGTTCTGCAAGGTTTCTGTTACAATATATGCTAGTAAAAAATAATAAATAACAGCTGTATAAGATGAAAAGTTGTCTTTTTGGTGCCACATGAAAATCCTGGGTGTCTGATAGAAAAAGGAGGCAAAGAGAAGAACAAGAAGCAGATGCAGGAGAGGAGCCTCTTCTGGGAAGGTAATGAACAGCACATGCTGTTCTTCATTCTCCAGCGCCTATAACCTAGCGACACCCAGGCCGAGACCGCCCACCATGCTGGACCCTGATGAAGCAGCCGTGGCACAAAGTAGAGGGCGGAATCCAGGAGTCCTCCCGGAGGGCCCTTCTCGCCTCCCTGCCTTTGCTCACGCTGTCCCCACCTCTGACACGTCCAGATGCCTGTCCCTGTGCACCTGGTTTCCAACTCAGTTAAAATATTTCATACTCTGTAAAGACTGTCCGTATCCCTCCCTCGGATGCCTGGCCAAATTAAGTCACTCTTTTCAGCAGCCCCAGGACACTTTTCCTGAATCTCTAATGGAGCTGGCGTTACTGCATAGTTTCTTGTTAAAGTGTCTGTCTCTCCCACAAACCTGCCAGCCCCTTGAAAGCAGGGACCGTGACTCGTTCACGTCCATCCAGCACGTAGTAGGTACTCCATAATGTTTGGTGGAAGATGGATGATGGATGGGTGGATGAAGAGGAGATAAAGCACAGTATCCCAAAGCAGGGAGAGTTCTGAGACACAAAGATATAAGCACTCTCTGCCTAGGCACAGTGAGAGGGCAGAAATGGGAAGACGACTACAAGCCACAGCTGCCCTCGTGGGTCCCCATGTCAAGTGACGGTGGCGAACAAAGGTCGACACGGATCTTTACCCAGGGATGCCGACAGCTCATAATTCATCCGCATCACGTCTCTGTACAGCTCCTTCTGCTGCTTGTCTAGTGTGTCCCACTCCTCCCGGGTGAAATACACCGCCACATCCTCAAACACCACGGGGACCTCCTCAAACAGCCCCTCTTCAGAAGGATCCTGCAACAAAGAGTAGCAGTCACTCAATACTCCTCTCACGTCAGACACCCAGCGGGATACTTCCGGGGTCCTGCTCAAGGCCTTTTTCTCCTGGGAAGCCTGCCAAGAGGTCCCGATGCACTCTGAGGAATTCATTTATCCACCAAAAGTCAAAGAAGCGAATGTGTGTGGCCCAGAATGAGCAGGTAAAAACCAAATGAACCTCAGGGTTATTCCAGAAGGAAGGAATGATCCTCCCTCTTCTTTCCTGGAAGGAAAGGAAAACGCACTGAGGAACAGGCGTCTTGCAGAGCCTCATGGCTGCACCCTGTCCTTTACAGCCCCAAGGGGCGCCTTCTACTCATCCACGACGGCAAAGGTGGCCAGCTGCCTCTAGAAGCCCCTGCTAAGGTTCCCCACCAGGATGGGAAGGAAGAAGCAGTGAAAAAGAACTAAAGATGCTCATATTCAGTGACTAGGTTAACACACACCTTACTGCTAAAGGAATTCAGATTATAAAAGGTTAGACCTGTTTATTAGCTTCTGATACTAAAAACTAGAAGGAACATGAACATGCAGGGAAATGAGCTTTGTCACTTTTCTGGATTCCATAAGAATTCGAGCTTACTAACTTTACGCATGATGGTTAGGCACGCGGAACGTCTGAGCTCTTCTCAGCGGAATACTGGAGGGGCTGCTCAAAATGATTTGTAGCAAAATCCTGCTTACATGCAAGAGTTGAGAAAAGGGGCCAGATCTGGTTACTCAAAGATTCCAATTAATACAGTTTCTTTGCAGGCCAATTTTCCAAAGAATTAGAAAACAAACCTATTTTATTTTACAAATTAAACCTGAGGTGAGAACTAGAGTCTGTGAGGGTCCACCAGTGCTGCAGGGAGTAGAAGGAAAGCACTGGGCTGGCGGTCAAGGGCTCTGGGGGGAGGTCACTGCCACAAGAGCCCTTGTTCTCTGGCTGCGTCACTCCCCCCTAAGTCTTAGTTGTTCCCCAACAAGATGAGTTTAACTAGGTTTGCTCCACCCACCTCAGAGCAGCATTAAAAACATTACATAAAAGAACATGTCTGAAGAAACTGCAATGTTTAAAAGTGCTACATGATTTTGAAGTTAACGTTGAAAAAAAATTTTACATTGATTATTTAAGAGCTCTGTGGCTGTTTTGTGGCTGTGGATTATTTCTTGAGTTCTGTGGTCATTCTGGATTCTGGATAAAGATTATCGTTCTGGATTTAGGTGTTCTCTTTATATTAGAAGTTAGAATATTCTGGTCCACTAATTATGCTTTGTTATCTGCCAAAAGGAGATGATGATAGTAGGGCTGTTGTCATAAATAGAGGAGATAACACACGTAAGGCACTTCAAACAACACCTAGCACGTTATGAGCATGTCAGCTTATGGTAACATTATACCGAATCCTTCCCCTTGGGCAATCATTATAAACATATTACCTGGCCACGGGGTTCAGCAGAGTCGTGACACAAAATGGTAACGTCTGGGGAGCTGCAGATGTCATCAGCAATTTCTTTTTGCCTGAAATCAGGAATGCAGTCTAGGTACAATGCAGGCATTGCTCCACTCCCTCCAGGGGCCTCCAGTGCAGCTCTTGAGCGGGGCAGGAGCTGGGCCATGTTATCGTAGACCCCCAGAGGCCCCTGGGGGTAAAATATGGGATAATCTGCAGTGAAGAGGTGCCCCGGACTGGCCAGTACCTCTCTAGACACATCGCAGATGCTCCGGAAACGGGCTGCCCAGCTGGGGTCCCGAGCTGCCAGGGCCTTGACACAGAGCACGTGGGCCTTGCTCTTGGCGTGGTATTTGAGAGTCTCCACCTTGAATGGTCCTGTGTAACCTTCTATTAACCTTGACCGCTTGTCTCTGACGGACGGGTACTCCCGGCAAGCAGAGCAAAAGAGAGCCGTCCGCTCCTCATTCACGACCAACCACGGGAACTGCGCAAACCATGACTTCTGGATGGACCGGGGCCTCAACGGTTTTCTGCTTCTTCCTGTGCAGTCTCCCTGGATGCTGCCAACCTCTGAGCTGAAATGGGAAGGACAAGCTTTCTTCTGAGGAGGCAGGTAGAGTCCAGCTTCTCTGGCAGGACCTTGCATGTCCATTTCTTCTATGAAGCCCATCTTGCTTTTTCCTTTAGAAAAAAGAAACAAATGGAATTTTCTCTGAAATCCTATAGGTCCAGTCACTGCAACTCACAGAGGTGCTTAGATCCATGGACCGTGAAAGCTGGAACCACACCCACAAAGTGACAGCCTGCACCCGTGTTCTCTTCTCTCCAGCCCCCAACCCGCAGGCCCACCTTGCCTAACACAGAAGAAACCAAACGGGCTTTAAGAAAACAGTTTTTTTTTTTAATATAAAGGACAGATATACCTGGCCAAAAAGAGATCTCTGTAATTTGATCTCTGCAACCTAAAACAGTGGCACAATCTTCCAGAGAGCAGACTTATTTATGGATAAGAACACTGAACTAAGAGAAGGTAGGGTTAAAAAGGTAATTAAAGCAAACACTGCAGCTGCACACTTGGCAGGAATCCCCCTCCTTGGTACCCCTGCCAGACAGGCATCTGCACTTTGCTCATGTACCTTTAGAGCAAGAGAGCAACCTACCTTCCGGGCAGACAGTTTGGTCCCCAGAGTTTTCCTTGAGCTGCAATCCACCTCTGAGTACCTTCCCCTCAGGAGTGCTACTTCAGCCCTCTCCCACACCACAACCCTTCCAGGAAGTGAAAAATCCCATGACGTCACTAAGACTTTTCTTCTTTAAGCTAAACCAGCAGTTTCTTTATTCACTCCTTGGTTGAAATGCAGCTTAGACAACTCTAACTCCTCTGGAGCCATTTATTATGCACCAACAAGTTCAGATGCCCAGTGGGCAAGGACTCAACAGTATTTGCTCCGGGCCAATGGACCAGTCAGTCTACGAAACTGCAGCCAACCACGGAAGCACAAAGCTATGAGTAAAGAGTCAACAAGCTCAAAGTTAAGAGCCAAGCACAGGAAGAACCAACCAAAACAAATTCGTATCTGTGAAGTCTAGGGCTCCTTGTGGTCCATCTGAGATAAATCACAAGGGAGAACAAACATCCGCAATTCGATTCATGGGGAAACCTGTTCCACCTCCCTTTTCTCCTGTAGAAGGGGCTGGGTTAATGCGGTCATCTTACACAGTGACAGAGGCCATCTGGCCTGGCTCTGGGCAAGCCAATCCCTGAATAGGACATGCTTATCAAAGGAGGAAAGCAAACATCAGTCCCTAGGATTCAGCAGCCATCTGTTTATTCACCCATTCATTGCATGATTGTCTACGACACAACTACGTGCCAGGCATTGTTCTTGGTACTGGACTACAGTAGTAAGTAAGACCAAGTCATGCCTTCATGGAACTTAGAATATATAATTATATATAAACGTCTACTCTCAGGTAGAAATAAAATAAAGGGAGATGAGAGTTTGGAGAACGACATTGGGGGAGGTGTGTATATCATAGACGGGGTGACAGGTGGGGGAAGAACAGCATTCGTGTGTAATTGCTGGGGAACAGGGAGAGGCAGAGGATGAGACTGGAGCCTTGGGACCCAGCTTCCTGCTCCCTACCGCCAGCTAAGGACCCCTCCTCCCGGGCGCAGGTCTGCACTCACCTTGGTGGAGGCTCAAGAGGCTTCTCTGGCCCTGGACATTGGCTAGCCACTGCTCTGGCCCTCACTCAAATTTATAGAACAGCTCTGGGTTGGCAATAGTTGGTCCTGAGTCAGGAACAGAGAGATGCACTATGAGGTCGGATCCAGGTCACGCAGGCTAAAAAGGTATGAAAACTATTGGTCCAGAACAGAGGCTCAAACTCAAATGCTGAGGGGGACCAGACAATAATCTGAGGAAACCAGGCAGGGGTGGGAGGCTGTGGATCTGAACCCAGGTGTGGGGTGGCTACTCAACTCCAGGAGGGGCCGCCAGCTGAATACAGGGTCAGCATGGCCAGACCATCCCAGTTTCCAACAGAGGCCAGAAATCATATTTCTATGTGAAAACCCCCCCATGGCGAAATATTGACAACTTATTTAAATATTTTAAAGAAGCCAAAGAAAAGAGATGAAAGAAAGAAAAAAAAAAGGTGTAGGCCAAATCTGGCCCACAGCTGCTACTTTGCAACTTCTGGTTTAAAAGAATCATTGGTTTTCAAACCATTTTTAGTAGATGGTAAGAGCACAACCCCTCCATCCACACAGAGCTGAGACTGTTGCCCCCAGAACCCTGAGGGGTCAAGATGAAAAGAAGCAAAGAAAGGCATGGCGGATGGTCATCAAATTGAAATCCGAAAAGAGTACATATGCACGTACACACGATGAAATACAATCCTCTCTGTCCATGGTCTAGGAAGTCTACCCACAGAAGCAGAGAAAGGACATTCAGAAAATAGAAAAGATGAAAACTACCTACATGGGCACAAAGTTTCAAGTTGTTTTATTTCATTGAACCTCTGTGACAAGCCTGTGAAGAAAGAAACCAAGGCTTGAAAAGGATAATGGGCTTGGTCCGTGCCACATGGCAGAGCTGGGACTGAGACCAGATTTCCAGGCTGCAGATCTGATGCTCGTTCCACCACCACCCACCACCTCCAATGTCCTCTGGGCACTGAAACAAAATCCACCCTGCAGTGCCACAGTCCACAGGTGGGGCTGCCCTTCTGGCACGCTGGGATATTCTGAAGCATCCAGGTCTAGCCTTGGCACGCCCAATTTCCCCACTTCTCTTGGCTAATTTAAGTGGAAAAGAGAAAGGGTGATGTGAGAATCCGTGTGCAGTTAAGTCAGATATGGGACTAAGTGGATAAATAGTATAAAGATGCCTGGAAAAAAATGGTCAGATTCCAGAAAATTCTCAAGTATGTCATAGTCAGACACGGTTGGGAATGCTGACCTAGATTCAGGCAGTGGGGAAGTGAACAGGAGTCCATACCCAGTGGTGCCACCAGCTCGCCAGAACCACAGATCTCCTTCTGTTGCTGACTCAGCAGCATCCACTCCTCCTGAAGCAAATACACTGTGATGTCATCAAACGTCACAGGAGCCTGCAAGGAAAAATGACACCAGCTAAGCACCAACTTCTTCCTTAGTCTTCCACACCTCAGCTCACAACCACCTGAGGACACCCCTACTCTGGGAACAGATCAGACTGGGGGAGGGGGCATTATCAATCTATGTACAAGACCTACACCGCATTACTCTCACCCCCTGGGTGCAAGTCACAGTGGGAATGAGACCCATTCTTCTAGGAACAGCCACACACTGAAACAGAAGTGTCATAAGGAAGGCCAGCTCTGGACTCTCACACTCCTCTCCCTGCACGTTCCTCACCAGCCTTCCCACGGGATCCATTACTTCTCAGCCAGTGCGTCAGCAACAACCAACAGCACTTCTTTTGCAAAATCTTCAACGTGGTAAATCCTCACTTAGGAAGATGTATCTGATTTCTGGAAGTAGTCAACCGTCACTGAGAACTATGTCTGTGGATGTGGTCAATTATCAAGACAGGCAAAGCTTTAGAGCTGAGAACTATATTCCACGGGGCTTATAAAGGAGCTCTCTCTGTTCCACCAAAAAAGGGCGAGGAAATTCAGAAAATGTTTCGGGGAGTTCTGGATTAAGATGGCAGATTGAACACGTACACTGAATTTTGCTTCCTCCTGTGAGTTTAAAAAGACACTCTCCCCCCGAAAAATACTCCAAACAAAGCACCCTCTAAGGACTTCCCTGGTGGTCCACTGGTTGAGAATCCGTCTTGCAATGCAGGGGACGCCGGTTCGATCCCTGATCGGGGAGCTAAGGCCCCACATGCCGCGCAGCAACTAAGCCCAGGAGCTACAACTACTGAGCCTGCACACCACAACTGCGCACCGCAACAAAGAGCCCACACACCACAGCGAAAGATCCTGTGTGCCGCAACTAAGATCCGATGCAGCCAACAAATAAATAAATAAATGTTTTTAAAAATTGTTAAAAAAAAAAAAACACCCTCTAGGATGGACAACACAACAAGGGGACAATAGCAATACAATTTTGTTAACTGAAAAGCAGATGAAAAAGTAATAACTGAGCAGATCCAAGAAAATCATACCCTCACCCAGCAGTGGGCAAATGGAGAAATAACCCCATTTACATTGCTAAATCCTCAAAAGACTCAGGATCTGGCAGCCCCAGGAACCTCTGGCCTGGGAGTGAACGCAGTGAGGCTAAAATAATAAGAATTTGGGGGAAGCTGTTCGGAACAAGTGCCTGCCCAGATCCCCTACACAGGCTCCAAGTTGGCAAGTCCCTCCCTTCCACACGCTCAGAGATTCCAGTTAGAATTCTGGTTTTCCACTGTTAAGCGTCAGCAAACAACTGGACTACCAGACATCTGAGGAAAGGCTCTAACAGGTCTGATAGAGATCAAAACAGATAGGAGGTGAGCGAGGGTGAGGAGGAACTGAGGAAATGGAAGTGGGGCATGGAGAAAAAAACCTTTAAAACACAAAACTATCATCAATAGCCTCAGAGAGGTAAGACATTGCAGCCATGAAAAAAGCGGTTATAAAAGAAATAATCGGAAAACAGAATCTGTTGCTGTTTACCCTTTTAAATTTCATACCACCACCATTTATCAGCTAGTCAAAGAAATAAAAAAACAAATAAAACTATCAACAAAAAGGAAATCCCTGGGTTTCCCTGGTGGCACAGTGGTTAAGAGTCTGCCTGCCGATGCAGGGGACACGGGTTCGTACCCCAGTCCGGGAGGATCCCACATGCCACGGAGCGGCTGGGCCCGTGAGCCACGGCCGCTGAGCCTGCGCGTCTGGAGTCTGTGCTCTGCAACGGGAGAGGCCACAGCAGTGAGAGGCCTGCGTACTGCCAAAAAAAAAAAAAAGGAAATCCCCGAACCCCCCAAAAAACAACATTTTGGGAAATAGCATCCTTGGAGTAAGTATAAGTCCTTCCAAAGTGACAACTCTGAAGGGGACACAGTCATTTCCATTTGTAACAAGTTCTAGTACATTTGTTTAAAATTGCCTGTAATTTTATACTCAAACTTAAAGCACATGAAATATCTACTTTAACTTCAACATAGAAGCTTCCTGAGAAAAACAATACAGATAATTCTTATCAGTCACTATTGATTTGTATATTTTAAAATAAGTTGAGTATTTTTCTTATGAGTCAATATATGTTTACTGCAGAAAATTTAGACAATAAGCAGAAAAGATGTTTTAAGATCACCCACAATCTCCTTACTGAAAAACAACTACTATTGACATTTGGTATGTAACCTTCCAGTTTTTTGTCTATGAATATGTATAAATGAACAGTCTTAAAAACAAACATGGGGGCTTCCCTGGTGGCGCAGTGGTTGAGAGTCCGCCTGCCGATGCAGGGGACATGGGTTCGTGCCCCGGTCCGGGAAGATCCCACATGCCGCGGAGTGGCTGGGCCTGTGAGCCATGGCCGCTGAGCCTGTGCGTCCGGAGCCTGTGCTCCGCAACGGGAGAGGCCACAACAGTGAGAGGCCCGCGTACCACAAAAAAAAAAACAAAAAAACAAAAAAAAAACATGGAATTGTACTGCCAACGTGTATGTGCCAATTGTATGCCAATGTGTATTTTAAATAACTATTTGCTCTCAGAGTGTCTTCCAAAGCAAAATGTGATTATAATTCCAGAAACCTGCTGCAGGATGGGCTCCCCTGAGAGCGGGCGGGTGGACAGGAAAGAGGCACACACAGAGCTTCCCTGGTGGCGCAGTGGTTGAGAGTCCGCCTGCCGATGCAGGGGACACGGGTTCGTGCCCCGGTCCGGGAAGATCCCACATGCCGTGGAGCGGCTGGGCCCGTGAGCCATGGCCGCTGAGCCTGCACGTCCGGAGCCTGTGCTCCGCAACGGGAGAGGCCACAACAGTGAGAGGCCCGCATACCGCAAAAAAAAAAAAAAAAAAGAAAGAAAGAAAAAAGAGGTGCACACAACATATGGCCTAAGGAGAGCCAATGTGGGGAGGGGGCAAGAAAACCCTCACGATTATACTGAAGGCAGATCCTAGCAGGATGACTGTATACCAGGACTACAGGGCAAGCTGTTCCGATCAGGGCAGGTTAGAGTTTGTGACCAAGGGCAAGCAGGGTTCCCTATTCATTCCCACCCACACTGTCTTCCTGAGGGAACAGGTGGGCATAATGAAAGCCAACAGACCCATCACTTTATGAGTGCCACAAGGATGAAGAGTATGGCCAGGGCTGAATGTTTAGATAATGAAGAACTGTCTCCCCAATGAGTAACTACGCTAAGCCTTGCACCTCTCTTTTAACCAGTATTATGGCAAGAGCCTTCAGATGACTGCAATGTAAAGAAAACACAAATCTGCTTGAATAAGAGGAATTTCTTACCTACACAGAAAGCAAGGAATATCTCTGGATGTTCTATTTTACTGATTCCCACTGTCTATAAGGTAGAGCTCCGAGTTCTCAGCCCAGCACCAAGTCCCCTGGATCTGAACCTAACTTACCTTCCTAACCTCTGCTCTGGGTATTGCCCCACCTGGAATCTCTACTACAGCCAGATTAGTATAACTGCAAACACTCGGGGACTTCCCTGGTGGTCCAGTGGTAAAGAATCCGCTTTCCAATGCCGGGGACGCGGGTTCGATCACTGGTCTGCACGTTAAGATTCCACATGCCAAGGGGCAACTAAGATAGCGTGCCACCACTACTGAGCTGGCGCGCCTCAACCAGAGATGCCGTGTGCCAAAAACTAGAGCGCACAGGCTCTGGAGCCCACGTGCCACAACTAGAGAGAGAAAACCCCCACGCCACAACTAGAGAGAAGCCGGTGCACCGCAACGAAAGATCCCATATGCCTCGATGAAGATCCTCCGTGTGCTGCAACACCCGACGCGGCCAAAAATAAAATTAAAAAAATTTAAAATTAAATTGCAGCCACTCAACGTATCTTGTACCTTTCCTCCCTCTTCATACCCAGTCTTTACATTCCCTGACTCTGCCGACTTCCTCCCACTCACCCATCAAGTTCCTACTCACATTCCATCTTTTTCTCGCAAGGGACTTGCTGCCCACCTAGCCCAAGCACTTCTACTTCTCCTGAGCAAGGAAGGCTTTATACCCCTCACGGTGCCTGGCCCACAGGAAGCCTATGCTGATCATCTTATTTTATAACCCCCTTCACCATCACCACCCCTTTCCCCACCACTACATTATACAGAAAATATTTCATAGGCATTTAATTCATTTTTTCATTCAACATATTCTATTTGTTTCTGTGTGCTTGGAGATCCTAAGATATAAAAGACACTATCACTATTTGTCAAGGAGAAAAACCCATCAGGAGCTGAAAGACAACTGTGATATAAGTGCAATAATAAAATTGGGTCAGGGCTTCTCTGGTGGCGCAGTGGTTGAGAGTCCGCCTGCCGATGCAGGGGACACGGGTTCGTGCTCCAGTCTGGGAAGATCCCACATGCTGCGGAGCGGCTGGGCCAGTGAGCCATGGCCGCTGTGCCTGCGTGTCCGGAGCCTGTGCTCCGCAATGGGAGAGGCCACAACAGTGAGAGGCCCGCATACCCCCCCCCAAAAAAAACTGGGTCAAGAGACAAACGAGAAGGGAACGATCGCTTCTAAGGGGGGTGGGGTGCCAGCGGTGGCTAGGAACCAGAGATGTTGAGGCAATAAATACATACACAGTAAATACTCCTATTTGGCAGCAATGACAATAGCCTCCCAGAGGGCACATGAGGTGTCAGACTGGTGTTCTTCACAGAACCCACACCTATAGCAAAAGGGCTCCTGTAGAGAAGCTATTTAGAGTCATTCATTCAGAAAATACTGAGAACCTATTACATGCCAGATACTGCTCCACTAGCCTAGCTGGGGATAGAGCAGAGAGTGAAGTCAGCAAACGAATAAATGTGAGAATTTTATATAGTGACAGGGCTGGGAAGAAAGTAAAACAGGATAATGGGTTAGAGTGATGGGGAAAGGTCTTTGTCCTCTATCCATTATTCTGCCAATGGCAAGCAAGATACCCCACACTTAATCCAATAGGCTAAGACCGCTTTTAGTTAATAAATATCACAAAATAGCATCAAAGGAAGATTCTAATAATACACCAAGCTACTACCTCAGGTGGACCCCCAGTCTTCCAGCTTTGAGAGAAAAAAGTGACATTCAGAATGGAACTTTAGAATAGCACAGCTATTCCACCCAGGCCTTAGTTACTGTCACTCATCTGCAATACCTCTTACACCGCTAGTTTGTTTTGCAATTACTTTATTTCATCTTTGGATAATATTCTCATTCCCTAGGTTAAAAAACTGATGTACCTGGGAAGGGTGTCCTTCTGAGACACCTTACAATCGTGATTAGAATCAAGGGTGAAATTTCCAGTCCCCAGTGTTTTCAATTAATGATTGGGCCTGAAATGGACATAAAATTTTTCCTCTACCTCCCAAAATATTTGTATTTCACTCTTCTCACACCAAAGGCTAAGAAAGCCTACAACTGAACAGAATACCTTGAAATCAACCTCAAATCACTAATTCCAATTTTCAGTGCCAATTGTTTTTTTTGTTTGTTTTGTTTTTGTTTTTGCGGTACGCGGGCTTCTCACTGCTGTGGCCTCTCCCGTTGCGGAGCACAGGCTCCGGACACGCAGGCTCAGCGGCCATGGCTCACGGGCCCAGCCGCTCCGCAGCATGTGGGATCTTCCCGGGCCGGGGCACGAACCTGTGTCCCCTGCATCGGCAGGCAGACTCTCAACCACTGCGCCACCAGGGAAGCCCAGTGCCCATTGTTTATAGCCCTTCTTCTACTGCATTTTGCTCCCCCTCTGTCCAAATTCAGGTTCAGTCTAAACTAAACCTCAGGATATTACCTGAGGGTGTGAGCCATTTCCTTTACTTTTTTGGTATCCCCTAAAGTGCTTAGCATGAGGCTGGCATGCAGTTCACCTTCAATCTTTCTCTGGTTAGGTTCTGTTGAGCTTTATTGTCTTGGACTGTTTATAGGTTGTTTCATCTGGAAAATGCATCACTGTAGCTTGTGGATAGGATGGAGTACGGAAGAGATGATTAAGCAAGGAGTAACTTCTTTTGTAATTCAGAGTCCTTCCCAGTCTTTCCAGGAAAAAGTACAGCATCAAAATAACCTCACTATCCTTTCTGTCTTTTGTCTGTTGGACAACCCTTCCAGGCTTGTCCATGTTATTGAAGTGAAAACTGCAGGAAAGCTCCTGGAGGAAAGTAGTCATTTCATATTTATCCTTGTACTCCCGGCGTCTCCATCAACTTAAGTCACAGATCACAAATGTTTATTAAATGAGCAATTTTTTTTAAAGGAGAGACTCAGTATGCACTCGAAAACGTTTGTTGAGGAGATTCCCCTTGTGCCAAAGAAGAAACAATCCTCAAGAACTGGTATCAAATATATCCAGAAAGATCTCGGTCCCCAAAGGCTGCCAGTGTCTCCGAATCAAGTGCCTGCGACCACGCTCGTCTTTGCTGACACTGACTCCGAGCTCTAGCAATCCTGTCAAACCCATTTAACTCTAAGTTCAAGCACTTTCCCCCACCTTTTCTTCCAATTCACAGCCTCTTGCTCAAAGCCTGAAGCAAGTTTATGAAATGTGCTTCTAAGCAATACTCAGAAACTCCACGAAGTAGAGAAGCTAGAAACAGAAATCGGCAAGAAATATGCCAGATGCCTTGTCTTTTTCTTCTCAGCCCTTTCCTGGGAAGGGGGATCCAGGCAGGGCCAAGCCCTCATCCTGCCTCTCGGTGACCCCTATGCCTGGCTCCCAGTGGGGTCCGATCCAGCCTCAAAGCCTTAAAACACGCTGGGCCTCTCCCAAACGCCAGTGGTGGTGTGGGAAAACAGGAAGCACTTTCGCACTACTACACTGAGCGGGTCACCCACCCAGCGTCAACCGGGCGGCGGCTCGGCGGAGGGCTGCTAGGCCAGCCGCGTGGGGAGGGAGCGGAAGGCTGCGCGGGACTCGCCCGGTGTCGGCCGCCCAAGTGCAGAGCAAGAAGCGGGCGAGCGGGCGAGTCCCTCCCTGCAAGGCTGGCTCATCGACGAGGACTCCGCCAGTACCGCCCGCCTCGCCCAGATCAGGGATCTACGGGAGGGGAGTGGGCGGCCCCAGGGCCCTTCCAGGCCTACCTTCCCCGACTCCCTGGGCTCCATGGCCCTGCTTTCGGTGGCCCGTGCTGACCCCGCCACGGCCTCCAGGCCGCCCCCTCCCCCCGCGACCTGGCCTGAGGATGCCGTAGCCGCGACCACCTTGGGGGCCGGGACCCCCGGAAAGGAAGGCGCCCCGGCGGGGAGGGAGCGCGGCCCGGAACCGGCTGTCCCTGGTCAGAAGGGGCGGTGGCGCTCGCGGAGCCAGGAGAGGAGCGCAGCTGGTACTTGCGTCGCGCCGAGCGAGCCGCTTTACGGCAGCAGCCTAGCCCTAGGCGGCGGGGCATCATGGGAAGCGCGGTCCAGGCTCGGTATGCGGCTCCCAAAGCTGCTATTGCTCCGGGAATACGGGGTCCCGATTGGACGAAGCAGCTAGCTCTCCGCCCTTCCCGCCTCCCTCCCCCGGCGATGGTTACTAGGTAGCGTACCCACGACGCTCTCCCAGGCCCTATAGGAAGGGCAAAGTACTCTGATTGGGCTATAAGATTGCTCGTGCTTGCGTCTATTCCCTCGCATTTTTAGGGCGAATGTCGACCTTGAAGATTCCAGACTGTATCTAATCAAGGAGGTAAATACTTTTTGTAACATTCATTCACAAAACATCATTGGTTGCCTGTCATGTTGCCAGGCACTGTGCAAAGGTTTGGGAATGCTCAGTTGAGTCAAACAGAAACTTGGCCTCCAAGGAATTCATAGTCTATTGAGGAAACAGACCATAAACATAACTACAAAATGAAGAGTCAGTGCAACGAAAGAGGTAAACACAAGACTCGATTAAAGCACACTTTGTCACCTTAGGTTGCGGTCGTGGGACGATATGGGGTAGTTAGTCGAGGATTGCCTGAGTTGAATTAAAACAAGAGGTAGGAGTTAGCCATGTAAAGAAGGTGCTATGGTGTCCCCTCCAAATTCATGTGTTAACTCCTATGTGATGGTGTTTAGATGTGGAGCCTTTGGCAGGTAATTAGGTTTAGATGAGATCATGGGGGTGGGGCTCTCATGATGGGATCAGCGTCCTTATAAGACGAGACACCACAGAGCTTGCCCTCTCTCTCTGCCATGTAAGGACGCAGAGAGAAGGCAGCTGTCTGTAAGCCAGGAAGAAAGTTCTCACCAGAACCTGACCATACTGGCACCTTGATCTTGGACTTCCAGCCTCCAGAACAGTGAGAAAATAAATTTCTGTTGTTTAAGTCACCTGGTCTATGGTATTTTGTTATGGCAACCTGAGCCAACTAAAACGGGAGGAGGAGTGTTGCTAGGAAGGGCAATTGGGCATGAGAAACAGCCTCAGCAAAGTCAGGGAGGTGAGCAAACAGTGTGTGTAGGGAAGGTGTGTAAGACAGGAAGTGGTGGGAAATGATGCTGGAGAGACACGAGGGATGGATGTGGAAGGCATTGTGTGCTTCCTTTAAGGGCTGGAAGTAAGTTTTTAGCTGGTGACTGGTGTGGGCAAATTGCACTTTAGTTATTGCAGAGGAGAAGGTGAATATAAAGGGGAAAAGATAGAAGAGAGAAAACCAAACTCTAAATACATATATTTACTCTCCATTCTCTCATCTTTAAAAGTTGTAAAATTATATAAAGTAATAGTAACAATGTGTTGTTTTGCTTATAATATATATGGATGTAATATGTATAATAATAATACAAATAATGGATAGTAAACTGCAGAAACCTTAAATGTACAGCTCAATGTATTTTTACATGTGTACCATATAGTCAACACCCAGAGCAAATATAAAAAATTTCCAGTACTCCAGAAAGTTTCCTTGCGGCCCTCCCACTATGTATACATAGGGGTAAAACTGCAGAAAGTAAGGAAATGACTATCATAAAAGTGTTGTCCCACTTTTGCACAGCAAAGGAAGTCATAAACAAGATGAAAAGACAACCCTCAGAATGGGAGAAAATATTTGCAAACGAAGCAACTGACAAAGGATTAATCTCCAAAATATACAAGAAGCTCATGCAGCTCAATATCAAAAAAACAACCCAATCCAAAAATGGGTAGAAGACCTAAATAGACATTTCTCCAAAGAAGATATACAGATTGCCAACAAACACATGAAAGGATGCTCAACATCACTTATCATTAGAGAAATGCAGATCAAAACCACAATGAGGTATCACCTCACACAGGTCAGAATGGCCATCATCAAAAAATCTACAAACAATAAATGCTGGAGAGGGTGTGGAGAAAAGGGAACCCTCTTGCACTGTTGGTGGGAATGTAAATTGATACAGCCACTATGGAGAACAGTATGGAGGTTCCTTAAAAAACTAAAATTAGGGGCTTCCCTGGTGGTGCAGTGGTTGAGAGTCCGCCTGCCGATGCAGGGGACACAGGTTCGTGCCCCAGTCCGGGAGGATCCCACATGCCGCGGAGCGGCTGGGCCCATGAGCCATGGCCGCTGAGCCTGTTCGTCCGGAGCCTGTGCTCCGCAACAGGAGAGGCCACAACAGTGAGAGGCCCGCGTACCGCAAAAAAAAAAAAAAAAAATCCAGAAGTGATTTGGAAGGCATTCCCAGGAGGTTCCAGGAGCGCCCAGAACGGAGCCAGAACCACAGCTCTCCAGGCTCAGGGCTGGGGGAGTCAGGGTGGGCACAGGGCCCCCGAGGAGGTCCGCACCAGGAGAGCGAGCGAGGAAGGGAGTGCCATCAGTCTTCTGGGACAAGGCTACGTTTAAAATGTGGAAAACCTCCATCCCTCGAGCCTTCACTCGCTGAACGGTGGGTTAACTTAGCTCTTCCGCGCCTTTCTTTGTCGTCCTGGCTTGCCTGCCTTGAGGGGCGCAATGCGCCGAGGGGCAGGCACCAGGAGCCGTGTGGAGCCACAGCAGGGAGAAGCAGGACCAGGGCCCCGTGGCAGGGGCGGAGGCAGGCCGCAGGCTCCGGAGCCCAAGCCCCTCTGCCGTCACCGGACCAGATGGCAGGTGTGCCACCACCTTGGTGAAAACTCACCCCTGGCTCTGATCAGCTGTATGCCGGTGAGATGGGCTTTGTCCCTTGTGTCCTCTGGGCCTTGGCTGGGTTCTAGGCTCACAGCCACAGGCCATCACGCACCACCGCTCGACCTGACTCCCCCAGGCCGGCAGCCCCCCTCTCTGCTCACCTCGGGCAGGACGTTGATGCTGGACGAGCAGTGCCCACTGCAGTAGCTCACTTCCACCTGGTCCAGGTAGCAGGGGCCCTTGGTGAGGTTGTGGAGCTCGGTGAGGCACCAGCAGGAGGGCTGCTCCTCTGTGGGGAGGGGCACGTGAGTGGCAGGAGGTGAGGGAAGGGCACGGAGAAGGCCGTGATGAGGGGATTCTGTGAGGGCAACAAGAGTGTGGCCTGAGCAGAGCAGGTCGGGGAGGGGGTGGCCAGGTTTCGATGCAGCACTGGGGGGTCTTCACTCTGCTGATCCCCATGGTGGGCAGGATTGGAGAAGGTGGGCCTCCCCGGGCAGGCATGGGAGTGGTTTGGGAGAAGGGCCCAGAGCAGGGAGAGGCGCGGCAGGAGGTGCCCGAGGTCCCCTGCATACCCAGAGTCTCCTGGCGGCAAGTGGAACAGCAGCTCCCCGGAACAGCAGCTCCCCGGCTCCTGCACGGCCACTCGCCCTGCAGAGGGAGTGGTCCCCAGTGCTCTCAGGAGGATGGCCCAAGGCCCCACACCACCTGCTTGAGGCTCCGAGACCAGCCTCTGGGGAAGGACCCGGGCAGGAGCCCGGGGAGCCCTCTGAGAGGGCAGCAGGGCTGCAGGTGGGCACCTAGGCACAGGTGAGCAGGGGGCAGTGCTGGGGGCAGACGCTCCTCCTGCGGATGCAGCAGCAGCTCTCACAGGCCTCCTGCCTCTCGGATCCGGGCTGGGGAGAGTGGGGAGAGCCTCTTCTCCGTCCCTCCCCTTGCAGACTTTTCTGTTATCCCACCCCAGCCCTGAGCCCAGCCTGGGGGCCTGGCCAGGGCAGTGGCCTGAGACTGGCGTCGGCAACAAGAGTTTCCAGAGGGGAGGTGGGCCTCCGGGGGCCAGAGACTGTCCCAGTGTGATGGCTGATGGCCAAGCTGCCCACTGCCGCGCACCCGGGTATAGGGGAGGAGCCAGTGGGGGTAAAGGGACAAATCGGTGGACCAGAGGCCTGGGTCAAGAAGGGCTAGGGGGCATGGAGGGCCGTGATGTCTCACCGGGTGGGGACGCCCCTGGTGCCAGCACTCGCAGTGGTCTGCAGGCACGCAGGGGCCCTCCTGGCTGCGGAAGTGCCCGCGCCGGCACACACAGCCCGGGGCCTGCCCCGCACTGCAGCTGCCCTGAGTCTCCGTGGCGTTGGGCTCCCAGCACGTCTGCTCACAGGGCCCCAGCTCCCCGGGGGCCACCTGCTGCCACATTTCTCCGGGGGGGCCTCTGCCAGGGAAGACCACCGAGCCCACCACTCGGGTCAGCCCCGGGTGCAGCCTCAATTCTCCCCCCTCCCACACTGGGCACCCTTGGGTCCCTGCTCCTGTCCCCAGCGCTGCCCACTCGGCTCCAGCAGCCTCAAAACTTCTGGATTTCCGAATATACCTCTCTGCTCTTATCCACCCTCCCAAATACTAGTGGGGCCCAGCTTGGTAAGTGGAGGTAGCACCGCCTAGGACATGCAGGCCCCTCTCCCCTTATCAGGGCCAGCCTGGCCTTGGCTTTGGAGGGACCAGCAGGGATCTGGGCAGCCCACATCTCACCCCGACAGTCAGCGAGGCGGCAGCTGAAGGCTCCACCTTGGCAGACACTGGGAAGACAGATGCTCTTGTTCAGATGCCTGCCGTGCCTTCCTCCCCACGCCCGTTCTCAGCAACCCCTCCCTCCATCCCCACCCACGCTCCCAGCCCTCACCAGCGGGTGCAGTTCTGGGTGAGCAGAGTCCCTGGGGGCAGCTCCCAGCCCTGCTCTTCAGGAGTCAAGCTGAGGTCCCAGGGCAGAGAGAGCTGGGTGCAGGGGCACTGGGTGGGGCGTACACACGTGCCATTGCGCAGAAGTTGCCGGGTGGGGCAGGCTCCGGTTACACTTGGACCATCCCCCCTTCCCCCCACCTGCCTGCTCCCTCACAGGAGAGTCAGGGCATGGTTCCCGCACCCACCTGCCCTCCAGGGCAGTCACAGCCAAGCTGGCAGGGTTCCTGCATGCAGAGGGTGCCAGGCTGCAGATGCGAGCAGAGGCGCGGGCACGAGGTCGCACAGGGGCTGAGCACCTGGCCAGGTGGGCGCTCTGGGGGGAGCGCAGAGAGTGAGGTGGTGTCCCAGGGAGGGGGCTGCCTCGGGACCTGCCGCCGGCCGTGGCGATCAGCTGGGACGGGCCCCCGGGCTCGGCAGCACGGCAGGGAACAGCAGGCACCCAGCGCCCTGGGTGCTCACCGGGGCAGGGCTGCAGGTTACATTCCTGCCGTTGCTCCGTGTCCTGGGCCTGGCACGGTGCCCCCCCAGGGCCTTCCTTGCAGCTCCGATGTCTCTGGGTGGTGCCTCAGCACAGCGAGCAGAGCAGCTGCTCCAGGCTGACCAGGGCCCGAGGGTTGGACACTCATGGGGGCGGCACACCAGGGACCCGTTACCACAGGTGCTGTGGCCGCGGAGTGCAGGAAGGGCTCAGACCCTTGAGAGTCCAGGTGAACAGAGTCTCTGCTCCCCAGCAAGGCCCATAACCCTGACCTGGCCCGAGCCTCCCACCCAGAGGCCGCTGGGGGGCAGCCACACCAGTTTTTGCTGTCCAGCCACCCGCCTCGGCCGGGGCCAGCACCCATGAAGCACTGGGGCTGGGGAGGCCACAGCGGCAAGACTTGGGCACGCAGTGCCCATCCTGTACCAGCTGGCCAGGGGGACAGCGGCAGCCTGGGAGAGCAGGTGGGGAGGACGAGCAGGGTTCGGGGCTGGGGCAGGCGCACGTGACAGATCCCTCTATTAGCCAGTTGGAGTCCAAAGCCTCAGGCAGCCCTGGAGCACCCTTCCTCCCACCCCTCCCCCCACGTGACCTGTTCTCCACCTGCCCTGGGTGTGGGCACCAACCTGGGAAACTTTGAGGCTTCCTGAGAGCATCCTTAGGACGCAGCCTGTCTTGACTAAGGCTCACTCGGGCAGGACCCCCAGCCGGTTGCTGAAAGTGACCCAGAGATCCACTCTGCTGCCCTATAACTCATGACCCAGCCGTCTGCCCGCCCCAGGTCACAAGCTCTCTGGGAGCAGGAGGCAGCGAAGCAGGCGCGGGCTCCCCAGCGTTCCCGGGCTGGGCTGGGGGCGTGGCCTGGCTACCTGGGTGGCACCGTCCCTGCAGACACTGCACGGGGACCCAGAGGTCGGCACAGCTTCTTGGGCAGTGGTCGGCACAGCCCAGGGTGGGCACGGGGTCCCGGGCCTCGCAGCCCTCTCCTGCGGACCAGAAGGTAGGAGTCTGTGTCGGAACTTCGTGAGTCCCGAGCCTTCCCTGGGCACCTCCAGGGCCAGAGGCAGCACTCCCCTCAGGAGCCATAGCCCTGGCCCCTCCTCCGATGCTGGAGCCGGCTACCCGGGCAAGGCCCCGTGTTGCAGCTCTCAGTCTGAGCCCATGGCCCCTGGCAGCCTCCTCCAGAGGGGCCCCCAGCCTCTCTCCAGCGCAGCTGGAACCCCCCACTGCAGGGTACCTGGCAGCGGCTCCAGGCCCCCCAGGGACTCCACTGGCATCAATCTGGGGAGAAGAAACGGAAGTCAGTCCCCAGGCCCGGCTCCTGCCTCCAGCTGAGCCCCCTTCCTCCCCTTCCAGCTGCTGACCCTCCGGCCTCAAATCCAGCAGGCCCTGGGGACTAGCCGGAGGGCGAGCGGGCCAGCTAACTGCTGGGACGCTGAAGTGAACAGCGCGGCCCAGCCCTACCTGGCCAGGCCCGAATCCACCTCATTCCAGGCCCTTCACCCTGTGGCCTCCGCCCCTCCCATCATCTTGGCAGGCTCCAGGGTCTGGGCAGAGACGCTGCTGGCTGAGTGGCACAGTGCAGAGGTCTGGATCCCCGGCCCGTGGCCTCCCCGTCTCGGGGTCCAAACAGAGGTGGCGGCGGTGCTGCTCTGACGCCAGCGTGGGGACCGAGGTGGAGGAGGGGCCAGCTGGGTCCCCGGGCCAGCGCTCCTCTAGGGCAGTCCTGGAGGCAGAGGCCAGCATGCCGGGGAGCAGGCAGGGCCCACAGGGTGACCACTCGGACCAGCAGCTCAGAGGCAGAAGACCTAGAAGACCTAGGCACGTGAGCAGCCTTCCCAGGGACCCTCCCCCAGACCCAGAGACCACAGTAGATAGGGAGAGAGGGGCTCAGGTTGTGACCAGGAAGGTCCAGAAACAGGAGAGGCTGGGGGAGGTGTAGGGGGCCAGGGCAGGGTGACCAACCATCCTGGTTTGCCTGGGACCGTCCTGGTCCTAGAAATGAAAGTTTCAAGTCCCGGAAACCCACCTCTCCACCCTGGGCAAATGGAGTCAGTTGGTCCCCCTGGTCCTGAGTTACCTTGACAGCCTGGTGTGCTGCAGCTCCCCACGCTGGCATTCACTGTGGGAGGGGGCAGTCAGGGTGGGCTCGGGAGGCAGGACCCAGCCCAGCACGGCGGGCAGGGGGCTCATGGAGGGGTAACCTGGGCTCTGGGCTCATTTGGAGCAGGAGGAAGCTGGGACCGGGCCCGTGGGGCTTAGCTTGGCCTTCTCTGCGCGGGGCAGGCTGCCCTGGGGAACCCCTCCCCCTCCCGTTCCACTCTCTGGTCCCAGCGCTCCGGTGCCACCTTCCCCGCCCCCAACACTCACCACTCTTTGCAGCCCAGCTGCAGGTGGTCCCCGGGGGCCAGGGTCACCCCAGCTCCTTCTCCTGAGATGTGTGCTGGCAGTTACACTGCTCTGGGGGTGCAGCCGCCAGCCTGCTCCAGCAGCCCCCGTGCAGAAGGGGACACAAGGACAGGGCTGTGTGGCAATCATTTCGTCACCCTAGTGCCAGCACCGTGCCGGGCCCACAGCAGCTGCACGTGTGTGGTGTGGAGCCAAGGCATGGCTGAGCGGCCACGAGGCAGAGTGTGAGAGCTGTCAAGGCCCCGAGTACCGCAGGTTTGCAGGAGAGGGGTTCATCTTGGACGTCACGGAGGGAAGGAGGCGTGGGGGTGGACAGGGAACCCCTCCTCCTGGGGCGTCTCCTCTAGCTCCACGCCTCACCTCGGGGCAGTAGCAGCCAGGCTGGCAGGGTGGCAGGTCCTGGCAGAGCCGACGGCTCAGATGTGTGGCACAGAGCCCAGGCGGGGAGAGCTGCAGGCCTGGAACTTAGAAGGAGGTGCGCAGCTGTCCTCGGCGGGGAGAGGCAGGCAGGCTGGTGGGGGGCAGCCCGGAGACACCCTCCGCTCCCCAAGCCCAGAGAGCACAGCGCATAGTCCCATCACATCCCCTTGAGGTGACCCAGTAAGAGTGCAAGATTGTCCCCCTGCTACATGTAAGGACAGACCAGTGTCGCCCCGTCCAGCACCCACTCAGCCCCTGTGGGTGCCTCCAGGGATGGGTGAGGACGGTTTGGACCGTAGGGAGCCAGGGAGCTGCACGGGGTTCAGGGCCTGGCACTAGCAGGTGCTCCAGGGGTTGGCAGATGGGAGGCAGAGGGGCAGAGACGAAGGGCAGCTAGAGCAGGAGGTGGGCAAGATCCACTGTGCCTGGGGGCAGCTACAGGCGGACCTGCGGCTGCAAAGTGGGAGAACTGTGACGGCTTGGGGGCGGGGGGCCGGGGAGGAGCAGCTGTGAGGGGAGGGCTGCTGAGGGCCAGGCCGGGGGTAGCTGGGCTGCCGAGGGCAGGCTCAGTGCAGGCGCGGGCAACCGCTCTGGGGTCCTGGGGACGCTGAGAGCATCACTCTAAGGCGGCCCAGTGGGGAGCCCGGGAGGGCCCTGTCAGCGTTCAGCTCCCTGGCTTCTTGCTCCTGGGGCCTCACCAGAGCAGTTGCTGATGAGGCAAGGCCGGAAGTGGCCATCCAGTCATGTGTGGGGGGCCCTCCGGGCGCTGGGCCCTGGTGTTGGTAGCACTGCTGGACCAGCACCTGGCATGAGCATCGCGTCCAGTGCGGAGCGAGGGAGGAGGAAAGGGCCTCAGCCCAGAACCAGGACACCTGAGTCTGAGTCTAACTCTGCCGGTAACTGTCTCCTGACTTGGAGTGTCCCTTCCTCTCCCTGGGGTTCAGTGTCTCCAGCTCTAAGTCAGGAGGCTTAGAGGATGCCAGAGGCCACAGGGTCTGCGGAGGTGAGAGCTGACAGGGAAGGGGAGGGGCATGGGCTCCAGGTAGGGTGAGTTCTAACCTGGACATGGTGCAGGAAGGTGCCCTCGGGGCAGTGACAGCCCTCCTCGCAGTCAGCGGAGAAGCAGCCCACCTGCCGAGTGATGTGGGCGCAGGAGGAGGGGCAGCCCTCGCCGGGCTGGCACTCCCGGTACGGACGCCCGGCCAGGCAGCCTGCCTCTGAGGCAGCACCTGAGTCAGTGCCCAGCTCCAGCCCCGCTGCCCTCGCTACCTCCTGTGCCCACCCTGCGGCCTGCCTCTACTCACCCCGGCGCCCACCCCCAGACAGGCCAACACCACCCTCCCGGGCCTGCCCCTCAGGGCCCGTGCCACGCCCGCTCCTGCGGTCTCCCCACACCTCACGCAGCCCGAGTCTGCTTCCTTCCTCCTTCACTTGTCCATCACTGGCCTGGGTAAGGGGCAGCCTGTGGGGATGGCATGGGAGAGGTCAAAAGGCACCTGTGAGTCAGGGTCAAAGGCCAAAGTGGGAATCAGCTCAGTCAGAGTGTCCAGGGCAGAGCCTGGGCTGGGGCTCACCTCTGCAGACCTGGGTGCAGCAGATGCGGCTCAGGTGGGCGGGCCTGGGGCAGGGCGGCCGGGCGCAGCGCCGGGAGTACAGCTGCTCCCCTCCTCCGCACAAAACACTGCCGTCCTCCCAGGGGCCCCAGGAGCCCTGCACCTCCGAGCACTGGAGGATGCCCACCACACAGGTGCTGGGGACAAGGAAAGCGGCTTCAGAAGACAGGGCCCTGCCCACTTCCCCGAGGACCCTACTGCTCAGCTGGCAGTCCACCCCCTACCTGGCTCACCCTCCTGGCTCACCAGTTGTCACACGGTCCAGTCGCCACCTCCCCGGGCTCCAGGCTCTCCCAGGAGCTGAGCACAGACCCTGCGGACCAACCGGCTCTGGTTCTCAGGGATCCCTGAGGACACAGGAGTGGGGGCGGGCACTTCAGACGGCTCAGCCCCATCAATCCCTCCTCGTACCCTACTGCCTTCTCCCTCCCTCCCTCCCTACCAGACTCCACCCCATGGGGACCTGGATCCTGGACACAGGAGATGGAAGCCCCAACCTGGACCAGCCCAAGGATGCAGGAGTTGCCCATTCCCATCCCACAGCCCCAGGTTGGCCCCTGTGGGCAGAGCGGCAGGGGTCAGGTAGGCGGGTGGTGCCATGCTCGGGGGGGCCGTTGGGAGGGGGAGGGGAGGCACTGACCCATGGCTCCGGGGTGCTACTGGCAGCGGCATTGGGCTGGGGACACACAAAGGCCGTCCCGGGACAGCTGGCCAAGGGGCACCCACAGCTGGGCTGGCAGCCTGTTGAGCCTGGCTGGCACACGACCCCGGGGGACAGGTCCCGGCAGGAGCGGGGGCAGGGCCTCCCACAGGGGAGAAGACCCTAGCCACCTGCACAGTCTACAGCAGGAGGGAAGCAGAGAGGGTGGGTGCCGAGGGGGTCCACCCTGGGGGATCCTGACTGTCGGGCAATAAGCCCTCCTGCTATGCCCACCACCCGCTCGGACCTTCATCCTGCCCCAGTTCCACGGGGTGAGTGACCTAAGGGCTGTCCCTCAAAGAAAGTGACATGCAAGTGTGTATGTGGGTGGGTCAAAGGTCAGAGGCAGCATCTCCTAGCCTTACAAGGGACCCCCCCAGAGCTCCACAGAAGCCCTCACCTGTGCATTGAGTAGAATTGTCCTGGCAGGGGCGACTCTGCCTGTGGCCCCCAGGGCACGGCCGGCCTCCCTCAGAAGTGGGGGGTCAGCTACATGCTCGGCTCCGATGGGACTGCCCCAGGCAAACGTCACAGGGAGACCACGGTCCCCATGGGCCCCAGGCTCCATCCACTGTGCCAGGAAGACAAAATCATCCAGCTGCCTTAGGAGGCCCAAGAGGTCCCAGCCTATTGGGATTGGAGCAACCTAGTGGGACATCTCACCTGGGCACTCAGGGGGGCTGGCGCAGGTCTCCCTCTGATGCTGGGCCCCCACCTCCCCCGCCTCCCTGGGGCACGGGACCCCTCCATGCTGAAGAGCCGGGCAGGTGCAGGCCCTGGAGCGGGTCCTCGTCTGGCCCCAGCAGGGCTGGGAGCATGCCATCCTCTCTGACCACGGGCACCAGCCTCCAGGCACTGTGGAGGCGAATGGCGGGCATTGGGGTGCAGCCATCCCTCCCCCGGACCCAACCCTCTCTGCGCCCCCGGGCTGCTTCTCCTCATCCCCCGGAGCGGGGTGCATACCTGGGCAAGGCAGGTCTGTGCAGGTCAGCCTGCCCTCCGAGCAGGTGCTGGGCGGGGCCCGCAGGCACAGGAGGGAGAGGGCAGTTCAGTCCCGCCGGGTCCTCCGCACACACCCCTCCTAATCGGCCTTCCCTTCCCTCTGCCCGGCCCCATTTCCCTCTGAGGTCTCAGTCACCCTCCCCGTTCTCTAGCGCCTCCAGCCCCTGCTCCCTGTCCCACTCAGGGCCCTCTCAGGTGTCCAACGGACTCTGTCCTATGGGGAAATGATCACAGGTCGCTGCTGCTGACAGGGGCCAGACAGTGGGAGGAAACACCACACCGCCGCCCCCTTCCCCCTCACAGCACATGCCCAGTCCTCCAAAGTCTCCCAGAACTGCGGAGCTGGCTGCCTCAGTTTCCCCACCTATCAGACAAGGGGTTAGGGGGCCTGCCACATCTCCTCAGGGC
>NC_138166.1:95882029-96104643 GCF_964165515.1 Mesoplodon bidens | reverse complement strand
AGAATTGGATTATGAAAAATTTATGATGACAGCGCTGTGACAAATGCTGATGCCATTGCTTCTATTGTTTCACCTGCGCCACAGAATTCTTTTGGATTGCATCAAGACTCCTAACCCGATTCCTGTCACTCATGGTTGAAAACGAAAAGGCCAACGCCAAATAAACAGTTTCCATTGAGACTGAATTTGATATTTCCTCCCTTGCGGCTTTGGAATCACTGAGGGATCACCACCTGAGTGAAAGACTTCTTTAAGGAAAATTGCATGGGTGAGCGGCGGTTATCATTTCCGGCCTTTACCCTTGAAGCTTCATTGCATCCAGGCTGCTTTAAAACCTACCACCTGCCACCATCCTCCTCATGTATCTGCTCAAGAGAACTAGCACACCAGCGGCCGCTAACAGAAGCTCCTCCAACAAACTAGGAAAAAAGCACGTGCTAAGTAGGAAATAAGTAGACTAAGTCAGAGCCTCTGACTCCCAACCTGGGATGCCCACTAACTTCCTATATGGCTGTCTTTTAAAAGCTACCCTTAGTCCTTCATAACTTTGTCATGATCAGAATTAGGATAATTGACTTAGATACGTATGAAATAGTTTAACAATAACATTTATAAAAATACATCAGAGTCAGGGACCAAGTTAGCAAAGCAGAGTATAACCAAGATGATCAATAGACGGAGAGAGAGAGCGAAAGGGAGAGTTAAACTTTGACAGAGAATAGAACACTAACGATGCCCCAATTTCCTGTTGTCTTCTGAAGTGGACTGAGACACTGCTGATAGATGTCAAGTAGATAGGATGTTCTAAATGTCGAAGACATACTGAATATTAATCTACCATTGAAGTCTCTTGAGAGCCATGCATGAGTTGTAAAACAAACAAACAAACAAACAAAAACCTTTGTACCAGAAAGCCTGGAAAATTACCAGAAGTATTTTTAGAGTGATACAGCACTTTGAGAGTTTGTGCAATACGTTCATCATTGTCTCACTTGATTCTCAGCAGCCCTGTTAAGCCTGCAGACAGGTACATTGCTCCTGTTTTTCAGATGAGGAAACTATGCGTAGAACAATGTTGTGAGTGCGTGGAAAATCCATGAACAGTCTAGGGATTTTCTGAAACCTAGTCCTGTACCCTTTGCTTTGTAGCTGCTGTCTGTTAGAATCCCCGCTTCCCTCTCTGAATGGCATTGCACCTTATGGAGGCTCCAAAAGCACGAAGGAGAAGTAACCAGTTTCAATTATCTTCCATGCCCTGAGGGTGGTGCATTTAGGAGCCAGCACTGAAATCATCTGCATAGCAGTTTTTTCTCCCCAGTCAACTTTCTCATTATGAAAATTGTCACATATACAGAGAATTTGAAAGAATAGTATAATGAGCAACACATTCCACCCATTTCTAATTTTTTTAAAGCATTTGATCATGTATGCTCCATCTATGAACAGATGTATTTGGGGGAAAGGTGACCCTTTGAAATTAAATTGCGGATGTCTCATCACATCTGAAATACTTCAACATGGGGAATGGTATTTAGAAACTGAGATCGAGATAATAGATACGCTTACTGCTACTATGGTGGCATTGCTTCTAGACATTTTTCAATGAACAGGACTTAGAAACAAACAAAAAGTTGTGTGTATGCATAAATTACAAGTTTGTATTGATATTTTGAATTCGGTTTTTCTATACTTAACCTATTTTTATTTTATATTTTTTATTTCTTTTGCCCTCCCTCAAAATTCCTGGTTTGAAATAACATACTTGTTTTAGACTATAGTGTATAGTAACCAGTTTCAAAATTATAATATTTAAATTACCACTTATAGTAAACTACTAAAGGACATTTAAAATTTCTTTGCAGGTCTTTCCATCTGTCTTTAAATTATAGCCCAGTCGGAGTATTGTGTCTAAAATTTGTCACTTGAAATAATAAATTTTGTTCTTTCTGTGGTTATGCTACACATTTAACTCTTAGGTTCCTTTGTCAGAGTTTATTTGTAGTTATAAGACTTTATTTTTTAATTACTATATTAAAATATTTAATTACATTGTTCAGAAGCAAAGCTTCATAAGAAGTTATTGTCAGGAGACTTCTTGCTTTCACTTCTGTCCTCTTCACCACCACCACCCTCTTTCAGAATCTTCCAGATTCTGATAGAGAAAAAAAATAAAGTAATAATATATTTTGGAGACTGCGCTATAGTCAGTAATAGAGATCATCTTCCTTCTTTTATTATGGCTGTTTAGGACACTAATTGTGTGTATGTATCTCAGTGTACCATACTTTATCCATGTGTAGCTTTTTGAAAGAACATGTTGGAAATTCCGACAAGGTAGTTCTTTGAGTTGTGGCTTACGGTGTGTTTTGAAAATGTTCCTCAGGTGATTCTATGCACTATCTGATGAGAGAACTGCTTTGCTCTCATAACACCTTACGAGGTGGAGACGGTAGGACCCAATTTTAAGGCCGAACAAACTGGGTCTTAAAAACATGCAGCGACTTGTCAAGAGTTACTCTTCCATTTAACGATAAAGCCATGTTCCAAATCCACGTCTAACGACCCTTTAGGTCTCTCTCTTCCATAATTCTCTTTCCCATTACATGATTCATGAGCTTAGTGTGATGTCATTCAGTGTAGAAGAAGCAATTTTAAGAGGTAAGCTCATTAAGCAAGCATAACATGTACAGACCACATAATTCTTCTCTAACAGAGAATCAGGCTTCACTGCCACCTTTGTAGAGTGTAGATATGTTTTTAAATAGAAAGAAATGAATGGACATAATCAGTTTCCTTATCAAGGAAGAAGAATATTCTATTATAGCTGAGATAGTAATGATAATGAACCAGAGTCTTTCTTTTTTAGAAAAAGTCATGTTGATAGAGGAGCCTCAGAATTGATGAATTGCATACCCATTGGCCTTTCCAATTGTCTGATGATAGGAAGCCAATTTCACTCCTACCAGAAGCCCTCAAGGTAAAAGGCACAGAATATGGAACATTGGTCTTATTTTATCACTCAAGTTTCATGTTCAAAAATGCTGCTCAAGGAATAGTGGGAAAGGATTTATTTTCTCCTGGGTGAAGCTAGCCTATTAAGAAGTGGGCACTCTTTGAAATTTTGATAGTAGTAATTGAAAAGCTATGAATAGAGCTTAATATTTTTTTCTGAGCATATTTCACACTATAAAATATTTCCAGGAACAGAGCAAGCATTAAGAAAGTTAAAGGGACTTGGACAGTTTTTTTCATGTATTCACTCAACCAACATATTCACAAGGACTTATTTGTATCAGGTATATTGCTAGATTGAAGATGAATAAGTTATTCTCAGAAAAGTTTTGCTAAATCTATTTAGATCATTATTTCAATAAGATAAAAGAAGTGCATGCAATATTATAAATACCTACAGACTATTATGGAAGCGTAGAGAAGCAGCACGTAATGTACCACAGACAGGTGTGGGAAGAATTCCTGGAAAAGGTCATGTCTGAGCTGGGTCTCAAAAGTAGCAACTGAGTAAGGGTCACTAAAAGTTGAAGAGGTCAGAAGACAGAGAACGGAGGACGTGAGCAAAGCTGTACAGTAAAGAAACCGAGCTGTTTATTTGGGAGAACAGTAGAAAGCCTGATGTTTCTGGGATGGAAAAGGAGGACATGGTGATGGATGAGAGGAAAGAAGCTAGGTTGGAGAGGCAGTTGAAGATCACTTCCTCTGCCATGTTAGGGGATTCGGATTTTAATCCTTCAATGTTAGACAAATGATTTGTAACTCTTGGAGGTTATGAGCCTATATGAGAATATGAGGAGAAGTATGAACCTTCTCCAGAAAAATGTACATTTCTACATACACTGAAATTTTTAAATATAATTTTAAGAGTTTATAGAAGTCCTGAGCCTATCCATAGAGTTCCATTTGGAAACTGACTCTTTCAGACAAATACTGGTATACCTTGTTATCTTACCAGTTAGTATGGACAGGCCCTGGCTGTATTCTTAAATAGGACTTTCCCATTGAGTTATTAACAGAAATTATCAAATGGGGGGTAGCCAAGTTCTTCAGTAATGGTGAAAATTATGATATAGTGGCTAATACTGAATCTCAGCATGTGCCAGGATGAAGAAATTATTTTTCTCCCTATTTCTCAGATGAAGCTCAAGGTCTTGCTTACAGCCGGTAGGATGCAGAGATGGGATGTACCCAGGCACTCTGGATGCACATGTACTGCTCTGTACTCCTAGTTACTGCATTATAACGCTCCCTGAGAAAGACAAATTGAGGCCTTTTTCAATGCTAGAAGCCTAGGCTTATTGGCCATAGATACAGGTCAGTGTGCAGATCTTCTGTTCACTGAACTTACCGCTTAGATAGAAAGATTTCTGCCCTTGCAGCCACATTCATTACACGATTGTGAATAGCATTAAATATGGATACAAGATTATTAGCAGCAACACTTAATATTGTGTATCATCCAGTAGGCTGCCGTAAAGAATTTCATTTCTAAAGCCAAATAGTACTTAATTCTCTAAAATCACCTTCTCCTGAACACATACTTCATTTAAAACAAGTTTACGAACCAAATCCTAACTTACTACTTAGCATAAAAATGTTGATGTGCAACATTAAAAAAATAAATTAATGCTACAGATCTCATCCTCTATTCCTTTTATCTGTGATGCTTTTTTTTCCTGAAAAATTGCATTTATATCCAAAATAGAAGTTTATTATAACAAGGCTCTTTTGGAGAGGAGTTACGCTCAAAGAAAGGAAAACATTCAGAACCATTAGAAAGGGAACTAGAAGGAGACTGTATATCATAGTTCATTATAGAATAGTTAACTGAATGTATGAAGAAGCAAGGTGATGTCTATAACCCTGTGGCTTATTAGGTCTGAAAAGTGTCAGTTATTCAGTGCAGATTTAGGTGTTGTCGAGGGGCTTCTGGTTCTGAGTGGGAGGTTTGGGTCTTGACTCTAGTTTGTACTGACTGGCTCCTGGGGACTCTCTGAGTCCCAGCTTCTTCATCTGTAACTTGGGAATGATACTGCACAGGATATTCACGAAAATTAAAACATATAAGGACTTGTATATGAAGTTGATTCTTGTTTTATTTTGTTTTGCTTTCGTTTGGTTTCTTTCCTTTGGGATTCAAGTGGAAAGGGTGGCGTTCAGCATACTCCTTATTTCCTGGCACATTATCGTTGTTGGTCAGTTTGTTTCATTGTTGATTTGGGTTTGTTGTTTCAAATCCCATTTTCGCCTGCGACTCCCTATTCATCCCATAAGAAACCATCCAAATATATTATAATTTACCTTTTTGTTTGTGCTTTACAAAAATGTGTGTTGTTTTATGACCATTAAAAAATATTTATATGTGTCTCTAAAAGAAAGCAATTCCTAAAAACCATACCTAAAGTGACTAAAGTTAAAAATAATTACTTAATATGATAAAATACAATTTTTCTATATGCTCTGTTATTTTAAGTTTTTTTACGGTTTGTTATATGATTAGGGATCCAAACGAGGTCTGTGCGTTGCAATTGGTTAATATTTTTGTTGTCTCTTTTCATCAGTAAGTCTCCTTCTCTGTTTTTCTTTTTCTTCTCCTTCTTCCTGTTATTCTACCCCTCACCCCTCAACATTTTTATTGAGGAAACTGTCATTTGTTCCATGGAACTTTCCACAGTCTGGGTTCATGGCATGGCAAGTTATCATTAAACACTTTCTCTTTTCCTTTGTGTTTTTGTAATTTGTAGTTAATTCTAGAGCTGTGATCAGAACAATTAAAAGATTGGGGGGATGCTTCTGAAATAGGTGACATTGCATCATAACATTTGGTTGTCTCTTTATTATGATGTTCTAGCCAGTGATAATCATCATTCACCTCCATAGTGGTTGCTCAATGGTAATACTAAACTATTCTACAATTACTACTTTATTTATTGCCTGAAACACCTCCATAAAGAGCAGCTTCCCTCAAATCAGCTACTAGGTTATCTTGTAGAACAGTTTTTAAAGGAAGGCAGGATACACATTTAATTCTTTTTTCTTTTATTTACTATTTTTCAGAATAACGAGTTGGTTCCCTAGCATTCTTCAATATTAATCAGTATTTTTCCTTAAATTCATGATTATCATCATATTTGATAGGTATAATCAGTCCATTATCGTTATTATCTTTATTGCTACTCAGAGTGTTCTGTCTTTGGACAGTGGGAGCATATTCAGTTTGGCTTCTGAATCTGCTTGACATAAATCCAGTAGTCTTTGATAACTTACTTGCTTTCTGTTTCTGTAGCATGTTCCTGGATTCATCTTGTACACTTCCTGGCTGAGTCTTAGAATTTCTACAGTGAGCTCTTTAGTAAGAAATAATATAGAGACTATAATCTAATATAGAGACCATTAAGGGGAGTGCTTGTAGCTACTAAGTTGATTCAATAGACAAAGCTAGGATTTTTTTTTTAAGATAACGTGAGTTCATACTTATGCTTCCCATTCAAACTCAGTACTACAGGGAAACAATATCTTTTGATGAGCAGAGCTTTAAAATTTTGATGAAGCCTATTCTATTCATCTCTTCTGTTATGGATCATGCTTTTGGTGTTTTATCTAAGAAATTTTTATCTAACCTAAGGTTACAAAGATTTCCTTTTATGTTTCCTCTTAGAAGCTTTATATTGATAGTTATAGGTTTTACATTTAGATCTTTGATCCATTTTGCTTTAATTTTTGTACACCATGTGGGGTATGGATTGACGTTCATTTATTTGCATATGGATATCCAGTTGTTTCAGCACCATTTGTCATAAAGGCTATTCTTGCCCCACTGTATTGCCTTTGCAGCTTTGTCAAAAATCAGTTATCCATGTACATGTGGATCTATTTCTAGCCTTTCTTATATACTCCATTGATGTTTTCATTTTCTTTAAGCCAGTACTACAGTGATGTGATTCAATAATCTTTTGCATGTATCTCTTTGTATGTTGCCGGTGTATCTTTTGGATAGATCCCTGGAAGTGTGATTACTGGGTCAAAGTTTCTCCTAAATGCTCCCCCATAAGAGTGTAAAATGCAATTGTAAGAGTACCTATTTCCCCTCAGCCTACTGATCTGAATAGGTGAGAAATAATATCCCAGAGTAGTTTAAATTTGCATTTCTCTTATTAAGAATGAGATTGAGCATATTTTTATATCTTTAAAAGCTCTTCACATTTCTTTTCTCTGGACTGCCCATATTTTCTATAAAGTTGTTGACCTTTTTTTTTCTTTCTATATTGTTAAAAGCTCTTTACATATTGTCTGTAATATGAGTTGCATATACTTTTCTCTTTTTCTTTATTATTATTTTAGGAAGGGTGTATGTATGCACTTATGCTTTGCATAAATGATATTGTTTTTACCTTTTTCTTATTTTTTACATAATTTATTTTTTAAATAGGCTTATATCTTAGAAGTTTTAGACTTACAGATTAGATTGAACAAATAGTACAGAAAGTTCCGATATATACCCCCGTCCACTGCACGTGGTTCTCCCGTTATTAACCTACTAATAATGTACATTTGTTACAATTAATGAACCAAAAATTGATACATTATTGTTAACTAAAGTCCATAGTCTATTCATATGTCATTACTTTTTAACCCAATATTCTTTTTCTGTTCTTGGATCCCATGTTATATTTAGATGTTGTATTTCCTCATGCTTTTCTTTGAGGTTTTCTTGTTTTCTCACCGACTTTCCTTGTTTTTTCTCCGACTTTCCTTGTTTTTGTTGACCTTGACAGTTTTGAGGAATCTTAGTCAGACATATTGCAGCATGGCTCTCTGTTGGAATTTGTCTGATGTTTTTCTCATGAATAGACCAGATTATGTGTTTTAGAGAGGAAGAGCACAGAGTTAAAGTGCCATTTTTATCACATTATACCAAGGATGCATACTGTTAACGTGATTTATGACTGTTTTTATTAACTTGATCACCTGGATAAAATATTGTGTGTCTGTTTTTTCCTACCATAAGGTTAATGTATGCCCCCCTTCCATCTGTACTCGGAAGGAAGGCACAGTGTGCAGCCCACATGGAGGAGTGGGGAGTTAGACTGTCCCTGCATTAGGGTGGAGTAGTTACACAATTTATTTGGAATTCTTTGTGGGAGATTTCTCTCTTTTTCCCCATTTAAAAATTTATTCGGTATTTTTTTATCAGATTGGGCTCATGAATATTTATTTTATACTTTGATTTGTTTTCTAATTCTACTTTATTTGGTTGTTCAGATTGTTTCAGTGTTGGCCATCAGAAACTCTTTCACTTGGTTCCTGTGCTCCTTTGACAGAGCCCCTAAGAGTGTGTGTGTGTGTGTACACATCTACACACACATGCTTCCTTTTTTTCTACTAGAAGGCATTCCAAGCTCATCTTGTATATTTCCTGCCCTAGTCTTAGAATCACCTATTTTTCTGCAGAGTTCTGTTTCCCTTTTTTTTGGAGAATGGCTTTAGAAACCAAAATCTGGATGCTAGGTGTGCTTTCTGCTACTGGGGTATCATTTTTTAGACCCTCTTAGCAAAGAAGTATAGATATGTATTTTAACCTGTGTATATATACCCATATTTATACATACTTCTGTATGTAACCATCTGCATATATATTAAGTTAAACATGAGTTCTTACTGATATTTCCAACTGTAATCCATCATCACATGGATCGTTTTAGCTTATTTCTCCTGCTTGTCTGTAACCTCTCACTTCAGCAGTGACAAACCTGGATCTCACCATCTACCATCCATTTAGTTAATTATTTAATTCCAGTATACATGAATAGCAGTGTTAGAGTTAATAACTTGTACCCCTGTAGGAAACAACTTTATCGGCTAAAGGACAGTACTTCTGTGTAGATCCTTTTGCCTTTAGTTTTACAGACTCTATTCATTTCCAAAGTACTTAGGTCAGCACTCTTTTCCTACTCCCTCTACTGAGGCTATTCCATATATTGGTAATATAGTTACGTTCTATTGTCACATTCTGCATTTTGTCCCAGAATCCCCTGATCCTCCTAAATGATTTTTTCAATTTGTATATGATAAAGTTCATTCATAGTGTTGTGAAGTTCTACAGGTCTTGACAAACCCATACTGTCATGTACCCACCTTTACAATACCATGCATGCAGTACAGTACAGTACACCTTTGCCACCCTAACAATCCCCTGAGCTTCATCTATTCATCACACTCCCCACCTTCCCCTGGACCCCAGGAACCAGTCATCTTTGTACTGTCTCTATAGTTTTCCCTTTTCCTGGGTGGCATGTAATTGGAATCATACAATATGTAATCTTTTTAGACTGGCTTGTTTTGCTTAGCAATGTGCTTTTAAGCTTCCTCCATCTTTTTTCTTACCTTTTTTACTCAGCATTATGTTTTTAAGATCTATCTGTGTTGCTGTGTATACATCGATTCTTTTCCTTTGCATAGCACAAAGTGTTGTATATCTAGTATATTTGCCAATCCACTCTGAGTGCTGGACACCAAATTGCTTCTAAACCCTGCATCTCCCTGCACCCCTACCAAGCTACATCACCACAAAGAATTTTGCAATGCACAGCCTCACATATATGCCCTTACAGAACTGTGTGAGCTTTTCTTTGACATGTATATATAGAGAGAGAGCTAGGAAAAGAATTACAAGATCATAGGATATTTCTTTATCCTATTTAACTATTGCCTGATTGATCTCTAGAACAGTTTTATCAAACCAGCAGTATGTGGGGGAGTTGTGTGTGTGTGTGTGTGTGTTTTAAAAATCATCCCCATATCCCCACCGATATTTCACATTATCCAAATCTGGGTATAAAGTATATAGGCATCAAGTGATATCTCATCGTGTTCATTTGTATTTCTGTAATTACTAACAAGTCTGAGCATCTCTTCATATACTTGCTTGCTTTACTAGTTTTTCTGTTGGGGATACTGTCAAATTTTTATTGCTGATTTGCAAGTATTCCTTTTATACTTTAAAGATAAATCCCCTGTCAGCTTTGAACATTACAATACATATTTTCTCATTACATCATGTGTCTACTAGCTTTGTTCATGATGTCCTTTATTGAATAAAATAATCAGTTTAGGTTTTGGCTTGGTCGATAGTGGTACCATTTACTGACATGCTGAAAACAGGGAGAGGAATAGGATAGACTGAAAACTAGGGGTAGGAATAGGAGTTCGCCTTGGTTGCCTTAAGTTAGAGATGCTCATTGAACCTTCAAGTAGGAATCTTGAATAGGCAGTTGGATATTTGAGTCTGGAATAAACATGAGATTTTGTTAATCTTAATATCTAAATTGTTTTTATTGTTCCTTGAAGATATTCTTTTCTTTTTTTTAATTTACATTTTAAAACTTAGAGCTTTGTTGTTTAAAGTTAGTAAGAAATTTTTTATTTAAGAAATTGGAATGAAGGTACTTTAAATTGTATCATAGTGGGGTTTTTTTGGCTACATATGTAATTTTGATTATAATTTCATTTTTTTCTTATCCAACATACTGAATCTTTGCAGAGTCATGGTTACCCAAGGAAGTGTGCAGTTCTAACTTGTTTCAAGGACTCTGAACATATTTCATAGAACATTTACTATTCACCTTATAAATGATAATGTTTCTCCATTTCCCATTTAGATTCTAAAAAATAACTCAAGGTGACTCATGTTTAAATTGAATGTGAAAATAGATAGTTTTGATGTAAATCTATATGTTCATGGGATTCAGTTATCAAGTATTGAATATTATAGTTTCAGGACCATCTTCCTTAAGAAGGAAATGCCCATGGGTATGCAAATGTGAATCTTTTATTTTTTTAACATCTTTATTGGAGTATAATTGCTTTACAATGTTGTGTTAGTATCTGCTGTATAACAGTGTGAATCAGCTATGTGTATACATATATCCCCATATCCCCTCCCTCTTGTGTCTCCCTCCCACCCTCCCTATCCCACCCCTGTAGGTGGTCACAGAGCACCAAGCAGATCTCCTCATATGATGCAGCTGTGTCCCACTAGCTGTATATCTTACATTTGGTACTGAATATATGTCAAGCTACTCTCTCACTTCATCCCAGCTTACCCTTCCCCCTCGCCTTCTCCTCAGGTCCATCCTCTGTGTCTGTGTCTTTATTCCTGTCCTGCACCCAGGTTCTTCAGAACCATTTTTTCTGTTTTTTTAAGATTCCATATATATGTGTTAGCATACGGTATTTGTTTTTCTCTTTCTGACTTACTTCACTCTGTATGACAGACTCTAGGTCCATCCACCTCACTACAAATAACTCAATTTCGTTTCTTTTTATGGCTGAGTAATATTCCATTGTATATATGGGCCACATCTTCTTTATCCATTCCTCTGTCGATGGACACTTAGGTTGCTTCCATGTCCTGGCTGTTGTAAATAGTGCTGCAGTGAACATTGTGGTTCATGGCTCTTTTTTGAATTATGGTTTTCTCAGGGTATATGCCCAGGAGTGGGATTGCTGGGTCATATGGTAGTTCTATTTTTAGTTTTTTAAGGAACCTCCATACTGTTCTCCATAGTGGCTGTATCAATTTACACTCCCACCAACAGTGCAAGAGGGTTCCCTTTTCTCCACACCCTCTCCAGCATTTATTGTTTGTAGATTTTTTGATGATGGTCTTTCTGACTGGTGTGAGGTGATACCTCATTGTAGTTTTGATTTGCATTTCTCTGATGATTAGTGATGTTGTGCATCCTTTCATGTGTTTGTTGGCAATCTGTATATCTTCTTTGGAGAAATGCCTATTTAAGTCTTCTGCCCATTTTTAGATAGGGGTGTTTGTTTTTTTGATATTGAGCTGCATGAGCTGCTTGTATATTTTGGAGATTAATCCTTTGCCAGTTGCTTCATTTGCAAATATTTTCTCCCATTCTGAGGGTGGTCTTTCCATCTTGTTTATGGTTTCCTTTGCTGTGCAAAAGCTTTTAAGTTTCATTAGATCCCATTTGTTTATTTTTGTTTTTATTTCCATTTCTCTAGGAGGTGGGTCAAAAAAGATCTTGCTGTGATTTATGTCAGAGTGTTCTTCCTGTGTTTTCATCTGAGGGTTTTATAGTGTCTGGCCTTATATTTGGTCTTTAATCCATTTTCAGTTTATTTTTCTGTATGGTGTTAGGAAGTGTTCTAATTTCATTCTTTTACATGTAACTGTCCAGTTTTCCTAGCACCATTTATTGAAGAGGCTGTCTTTTCTCCATTGTATATTCTTGCTTCCCTTATCAAAGATGAGGTGACCATATGTGCCTGGGTTTATCTCTGGGCTTTCTATCCTGTTCCATTGATCTATATTTCTGTTTTTGTGTCAGTACCATATTCTCTTGATTACTGTAGCTTTGTAGTATAGTCTGAAGTCAGGGAGCCTGATTCCCCCAGCTCTGTTTTCCATTCTCAAGATTGCTTTGGCTATTCGGGGTCTTTTGTGTTTCCATACAAATTGTGAAATTTTTTGTTCTAGTTCTGTGAAAAATGCCAGTGGTAGTTTGATAGGGATTGCATTGAATCTGTCGATTGCTTTGGGTAGTATAGGCATCTTCATAATGTTGATTCTTCCAATCCAAGAACATGGTCTATCTCTCCATCTGTTTGTATCATCTTTAATTTCTTTCATCAGTGTCTTATAGTTTTCTGCATACAGGTCTTTTGTCTCCTAAGGTAGGTTGATTCCTCGGTATTTTATTCTTTTTGTTGCAGTGGTAAATGGGAGTGTTTCCTTAATTTCTCTTTCAGATTTTTCATCATTAGTGTATAGGAATGCAAGAGATTTCTGTGCATTAATTTTGTATCCTGCCACTTTACCACATTCATTGATCAGCTCTAGTAGTTTTCTGGTAGCATCTTTAGGATTCTCTGTGTATAGTATCATGTCATCTGCAAACAGTGTCAGCTTTACTTATTCTTTCCCGATTTGGATTCCTTTTATTTCTTTTTCTTCTCTGATTGCTGTGGCTAAAACTTCCAAAACTATGTTGAATAATAGTGGTGAGAGTGGGAAACCTTATCTTATTCCTGATCTTATTGGAAATGGTTTCAGTTTTTCAACATTGAGGACGATGTTGGCTGTGGGTTTGTCATATATGGCCTTTATTATATTGAGGTAAGTTCCCTCTGTGCCTACTTTCTGGAGGGTTTTTATCATAAATCAGTGTTGAATTTTGTCAAAAGCTTTTTCTGCATCTATTGAGATGATCATATGGTTTTTCTCCTTCAATTTGTTAATATGGTGTATCACATTGATTGATTTGCATATATTGAAGAATCCTTGCATTCCTGGGGTAAACCCCACTTGATCATGGTGTATGACCCTTTTAATGTGCTGTTGGATTCTGTTTGCTAGTATTTTGTTCAGGATTTTTGCATCTAAGTTGATCAGTAATATTGGCCTGTAGTTTTCCTTCTTTGTGATATCTTTGTCTGGTTTTGGTATCAGGGTGATGGTGGCCTCGTAGAATGAGTTTGGGAGTGTTCCTCCCTCTACTGTATTTTGGAAGAGTTTAAGAAGGATCAGATCCATGGTTTTATATCTTAAAATATATTCATTAAAATATATTCATAGTTGGCTTTTATTATTTAGGAAGAAAGGATAGTATCTTAGCTATTTAAGTTTATAGAGGTGATATTTCTTCCAACAAGGGATATGACCATCCTTAAGAAGAAAAAACAAAGAAAATCTTTCTTTAAGTGCAGAAAAAAAAGTTCCTATATTGCTGTGCTGGGCACTCATAAAAATGACTGGTGGTACTTTCAAGCATCATTCATCAGGCTTACATTTTAGAGGGAAAAAAAATCTCACTATTCACTCCATATTCAATTAAGTTTTAAGTGCTTAGAAGACTTACCATAACCTCGACTTTAGCCCTGAAATGGTAAATCTTTTTCTTTTTATTTCTTTTAAATTTTATTTATTTATTTGTTTGTTTGTTTATTTATGGCTGTGTTGGGTCTTCATTGCTGTGCGCGGGCTTTCTTTAGTTTCAGCAAGCGGCTTTTCATTGTGGTGGCTTCAGTAGTTGTGGCACGTGTGCTCAATAGTTGTGGCTTGAGGGCTCTAGAGCACAGGCTCAGTAGTTGTGGCACACGGGCTTAGTTGCTCCACAGCATGCGGGATCTTCCCGGACCAGGGCTCGAGCCCCTGTCCCCTGCATAGGCAGGTGGATTCTTAACCAGTGCACCACCTGGGAAGCCCTGAAATGTTAAATCTTGACATGCATCAATTTTAGCAGTTTGTCCCGGCACTGGTAGAACTCTGAGCACCCAGATGTCCAGAAGCTTTACGTTCTGTTTTGCCATAGTTCTTTCTCATTTTTCACCCATCACTACTAACTTTGTAGTGTTGTTAGCTTTTACATCTCCCCTTATTTTAAAACTGGACTAATGTAAAAGTTTCCTATTCAGTGAGAAACACCAGACAATGTATCAGACATGTTGTGCTTTCTTAACGCATCCAGTCACAAAGGGCAGGTGAGGAGACCTTCATCATGTTCAAGTGGGCCTGCAGAATGAGATTTCTCTGATGTCATAAGTATTGTATTTACCTTAATTTTGTGCTCTCTCTACACCGCCTTCTGTGACATCATGCGGGCTTCTCATATAGCAGAATTATCCTGATTATTAAAAATTTATTCTATTTGAGTATATAAGTAGGTTAGGAGAGAAAGGACTGGGAAGTTTTTAAAAAATATTTATTTCTTCAGTATCTAAGAAGTAGCAGGTATAAAAGTGTTACTTATGTTAGTAATATTTAAAATTCATTGGGAATTAAAAATTGCCATAAAATGACATTTTTCCAATATCTTCTTATACCAGATTCAGTGTTCAAATTAGAGTCAGAAGATAAGGGTTCAGATTTTGACTGCTACTAGGATAATCTGTCCAAACAGAGCAGCACTGTGAATTGTGGAATTTATGGCAGTGCTATGATGTAAAAGAAGGCAGTAAAATTATGGCTTTTTTTTTTTTTTTTTTTTTTTGCAGTAACACGGGCCTCTCACTGTTGTGGCCTCTGCTGTTGCGGAGCACAGGCTCCGGACGTGCACACTCAGCGGCCATGGCTCACAGGCCCAGCCGCTCTGCAGCACGTGGGATTCTTCCCGGATCAGGGCATGAACCCGTGTCCCCTGCATTGGCAGGTGGACTCTCAACCACTGTGCCACCAGGGAAGCCCTATGGCATTTTTTTAAGACATGTAATGATTGGGTTGTATGGGCTTTTCTTTCATGCAGTAGGCTCTCTACCCACTTATTTGGTCTGTGTTTTCACAGCAGCCTTGAGATATGGGGAAAGTGACATAAGACTGCTGTGTAGACTGGCCTTAGCATGGGGATTGGAGCTGAACAGGGGTAGTGTAGACAGTGTTAAAGTTAGATGAATGTATTTCATAGAAAAGCACTGTGTGGTTGTTGTCACCTGTCTTCTGTCTTTTGTTTTCTCCATTAGCTTATCCAACAAAATCAGAGAATAATTAAAGATGAACAGCAGAACCCCTTTCCTCACACAAATGCAAACTTCACACGTTAAACCTACCTCGGTCATTTTTTCATTTTCCATGATAAAGTAATGAGAATGGAATAGGTAAGATTTATTAAAAGCTATGTGCCATGCACTCAGATCTGAGCACTTTATGTGTACTACTTAATTTCACCTTGGCAACAACTCTCTGATGTCAGATAATATCATTACCTCAGTTTTGCAAATGAGGAAATTGAGATGTAGAGAGATTAATACAATTGTCCAAAGTCACAGGGCCAGTAAGTGGCAGGACAGCTGTCATTCCAGGTAATCAGACCACAGAGTCCCTGCTGATTCTCACCACAGTAGAATCTCTGTGTGTTGCCGACTCCCTTAGCACTGTTGTTGCCAACACAATGCTAAGTACAAGCTAAAATAGAGCGACTGGGATTGAATGCCAGTCTTCTCTTACAAAACAGTCATCTGAATGGCCCTTAATAGGATCATATTAATTTTTATTAACATAAACTACTAAATGGAAAAGCAACAATTATTTTCATTGATACGTAGAAAGAGATAACTCTTCAATAGAAAACCATGCCTGCTGATTGAAGATCCTGAGTTTTCAACTATTTTTCACATGGCATGGTGTTTTTTGTTTTTTGTTTTTTTTTTTTTTTGGACCCTTCACCAGGTATATCAATATATCTTAGAAGAAATGGACAACTACCATGACTGAGATGTTAAATGCCAAATATTTTTAAAATAATGTTACTAATTAGTAGAATAAAGGCTTCCCACAGCCTGGTTCCTAAGGTTCCCTGCAACAAAAAATTACTGACATCTTATAGAAAAAAATTCAAAATATTTTGTCCTGCCTTTTTTTGTTGTTATATATCTCCCCTTAATTTTACTCATTTTTCTAAGTAGCTAATTGCATGTGTGTGTGTGTGTGTGTGTATACACACATACACATACATATATACATATATATACACACACTTATTTCACTTGTCATTGTGTCATTGGCCTCTATTATAGTATGCCAAAATCACACATTTTGCACATTTTAAGTACAGAACGACAAAGTCATGACAGGCTTAATCATGATGGACAGTCACTAAGTCCATGATAGTATTGAATTTGGATTTGGAGAATGAAAGAGGAGAGGATATAAAAACGACAGTGACATTGAAGAGTAGGACCTTTACTTTTCATCTTTTACCAAAGACTGTTTTCTCACAGGTGACTTCAGAAATTAAACCCCAAACACATCCTTGGTGCACTGTTTTTCCTAAGTGTCCACGTTCTACAATGAAAATGCAGCACTTTTCTTGTCCGAGTCTACAGGAAAAAAAGTGCTATCAGTTATTTAGAATCTGATTTATGCCTTAAGAGATTGGCTGCCACTCTCTGCGATTTCAGGGAAGCTGGGTATCAAGGAGCAATTTTCAAAGAATTGAAAGCTGGCACAGGGTTATGAATAAATTCTGAGAAGCTTTGACCTTCCCTGTCAAACGACAGGACCATAAATATGTTGGTAATTCTGCTTTGTTGTGAGTACCTGTTCTTTTCCATCTTGTGGAGTTTCTAGGATACCATAAATTGGTGCCAGCAGAACTAAAACAAAATTTTTTTATTGTATAAAAAAATTAGAAGAGGAGAAAATATAAGGTACAGAACACAGGTAGCAGTGTCTTGGTTGTTGCTCCTGAAATATGTCTAGAATTAGAGGATCCAGTTTTGGAAACTTTATAGTATCCAAGTTAAAAATAACTATTTGGTCACATTTTATCATTTATTTACATGAAATTAAATAAGTGACTTTTGGATAGGAATTGAGGTGGTTAATGCACAATATTTTTAATGGTTTCCCTCCCCTTATGCCAAAATCATCATGAAATATGGCTCATTCTTGCTTTAATGTAGTCTTTTAAGATAACTACATACAGTATATAATTACATACAGAATTTAGATATGTGTAGCGTGGTTAAGCATAAGATGCTGTGTTTTCATGATTTTGTTATGTATCTTAATTCCATTACGATGCAATTTATTGATTGTCGTAGAATCTTTTTCCTCTAACTTCACCCTTACCTTTCCCAAGCTGACAATTCAGGAAAGAATAGAGATGAGGGAAAAATTGGTCCAGATAACCCACAGAGAAGGGGGCAAAGAAAAGCTGGTTGTTTTCCTTTAGAAACAAAGAAAAACCTTTTCATACTTCCACTTTTTAAGAGGGCTCCATGTATTCTTTTGAATAAAAATGAATATATACATACATATATAGATAGATAAATAGTACATATATATGTATGCGCACACAAACATATACACCTGTTGTCTGTTTTAGGGACACTTAAAGAAGCAGAAAGGGCACAAGAAATGAGGAAGAAAAGCAGTGGGGATAGAAAGGTACAGCAATGCAGACAAAGGCATCTAGAAAGAGATGGAGATTGTTAGTCACCTATGGCTGTGTAACAAGTCACCACAAACCTTGGTGTCATAAAACAACAGTAAGCATGTATTATGTCTCAGAATTTCTCTGCAGATCCGGAATTTGGACTTTTCTGGATGCTTCAAGCTTGGGGTGTCATGAAGTTCAGTTGTCCCAGCATCCGTCATATAGTTCCCCGGTGGCTCATGGGTGGTGGTAATGGTGACGGCGGCCCTGGTGGGGGGTAGGGAGCAGCTCCGTTCCTCTCCGTAAGGGCTGACTGGTACACATAGATTAGTCCTATCAGTGTGGGGAGTCATAGGCGGGGACCTAAATTCCAGGAGGCAAGGTTCATTGGGTGCCATCTCGGAGTCTGACCACCACAGAGAAATACGGTAAAAGAGCATTAGACTCACATGAGCACATATACTTGTAGGAAGGTGAGAGGGTAAAAGACCAGGTGGTTCAGTGGTGAGGTGAATGTGACCATGATCATCCTGCAACACACTTGATTTGTGACAAACATAGATTACCGTCGTATCAGTTGTTACTCCAAACCCAGTGCATCACATCTAGTCGCTTAATTGTGGCTCCATGATAACAGTCCCCTTTACAGCACAGAGCTGGAAAGCTAAGCTGCATCAAGGCATGGTATTTCTCTCAGAAGTCTTACCATAATTTTACCCCAAGACATCAAAAACTACCCCCCCCCAAATCAGTACTTTTACTTTTCTGATGTTAAAGACTCTTAACTTCATATGTAAGAGGTACCAGTATAAGACCACTGTGGCCATCAAGACTGTGATCTGTATAACTTGAAAGGTGTATTTATTTCAACATTGTGCCAATACATACTACATAGCATATTATGGGGCACTTTTCAGATTGCTTTCAGAAGACAAAATTATCCTAACATTCTTGACATGAAAAATGAGAGACAGGTAAATTGTCTAAAATCAAAAGTAATGCATTGCATGAAAATAAGCCAGTTTGAAGTTCAGAGAATAAAGAAAAACTTGCAAAAAAAAAAAAAGTAAGGCATTGTTTTGTGGCCCATTATAGTCCTTTTGTGTGATAAAAATAATAGTACAGAATGTTCATAGAGCATTTATTCTGTGGCAGGCACTACTCTGAGTACCTCACATACCCAGTCATTTAATGCTCACAACAGTCCTTTCATTCTGGTTTGATAGATGAGGAAAGCAGAACACAAACATGGTGAAAAGATTCAAATCCAGAAGTCTTTCTTTAGCACTTGTGCCTTTAACCACAGCACTGTACGTAGAACAGACTACCCCAGGCTGGTTCAGAACAAGGATTTGTTAATAATGACAGCATTTCTCTCAGACTCACTCCATGGACAGAATCTAAAGCCTAGCCAGAGTCCCCAGGGGCCAGAAGAGGGAAATGGAAAGCTTTCAGAGAGCTCCGGAGTATTTCTCTTGAGAGGGTGCAGCCAGTATGGAGACGGGTAGGTCTGACTTAACTTTTTTTTTTTTTTTTGCGGTACGCAGGCCTCTCACTGCTGTGGCCTCTCCCGTTGCGGAGCACAGGCTCCGGACGCGCAGGCCCAGCGGCCATGGCTCACGGGCCCAGCCGCTCCGCGGCATGTGGGATCCTCCCGGACCGGGGCACGAACCCGTGTCCCCTGCATCGGCAAGCGGACTCTCAACCACTGTGCCACCAGGGAAGCCCTTTTTTTTTTTTTTTTTTTTTAATTAGGGTATTTTAGGTTGTTTTACAATGTTGTGTTAGTTTCTACTGTACAGGGAAGTGAAGCAGAGTTCCCTGTGCTATACAGCAGGTTCTCATTAGTTGTCTATTTTATACATATTAGTTAGTGTATATATGTCAATCCCAATCTCCCAATTCATCCCCCCCCTTTCCCCCCTTGGTGTCCGTACATTTGTCCTCTACGGTCCGTACATTTGTCCTCTACGTCTGTGTCTCTATTTCTGCCTTGCAGACAGGTTCATCTGTACCATTTTTCTAGATCCCACATATATGCGTTAATATACGATATTTGTTTTTCTCTTCCTGACCTACTTCACTGTATGACAGTCTCTTTGGCAGCTGAGTTGACTCTGGTGAGACAAGGGGAGATCTTTTCGTGGTGACTTGGATAAGGTAGGAGTGAAAGAAATTGTGAGAAGTGATAGGGATCTGGATATATTTAGAAGATAGAATAAATGGGATTTCCTCAGGGGTATGAAAAAAAGAAAGAAAACTTTCCACCTGAGTAGCTGGAAGGATGTAGTAGATATCCACTCAGTTCAAAAGCTGTGTATGGGGCGGGTTTGAGATAAAAGATGAGGATGTATCAAATAGGCAGTTGTATGTTCAGGACCGGAGTTAGAGAGGGAAGTCTAGACTAGAAATACAGATTTGGATTTGCCAAGATCTACATGACTGAGCTCACAAAGAACATAAATATAGGTCAATTAGAGAGGAGGATCTAGCCGAGACCAAGGGACTGAGCCCTGAGGCAGTTCAGTTTTAGGATTTGGAGTGAAGAGGAGGAGCCAGCAAAGGAAACTGTGGGTGAAGAGGAAAACCAAGAGATTGTGGTGTTCTGGAAGCAAAGTAAAGATAGTATATCAAGGAGGTAATAACCCATTGCAAATTCTACTGATAGGTCAAGCCAGATGAGGACTAATAACTGACCATCGGGTTTAGCAGTTTGGAGGTCATGGGTTGTCTTGGTGAAAGCTGATTTGGAAAAGAGGTTAATTAAGTGAAGGCTTAATTGGAATGAATGTAAGAGAATTGGAACAGTGAATTTAGACACCCCTTTCTAGGAGTTTTAATGTAAAGAGGAACAAAGAAATGGGTTAGCCAGGTGGTAGTTGGCACATGAATTGGAGGTTGAAAGTAGTTATATGAAAACAGCTAAGCTTAGTGCCCCCCTTTTGATAAATATTTGTTGTATTCCTACTGTGTGTCCAAGATTGTTCAGTGTTTTATAGATACAAAAATTAATGAGCTGTAGTTTCTCTCCTTGAGGGTATGCAAGTAGCCCGGGCTGTGTGTCCATGGAGGGCTTTGGAGAAGAAGTGCTTTCATCAAAGAGGTGATACTGCTTCTACTTCATATTTTATAGGATCTGGGGGAGAAACCAAACTCTCGTATCTGTTCCTGACTAAAAATACTCAAATCTTTAAAAAAAAAAAAAAAACTTTTGTGTGTTAATTTTCTTTATCTTAGCCCACTCATTGATTTTGCTTTAACTGTTCCTTGTGAACTTCTTGAAGACCCAATAAGTGCATTTTTGGAAAAAAAAAAAAAGTGTGTTTTGAAAACAGGAATGAGTGTCGCACACATCCTTGTCAGCACCCTCCTTATAGCCAGTCACTAGCAGAGGACAATTAAATGAATGAGGACATGTAAGTAGAATGGGAAATGTTGAAGAGAGGCAGATGAGGTCAAGGAACATAGTTGTTCATTTACTTAATTCATTTACTGCACAAGTATTTATTATTTAGGATAAACTTTGGACAAGATCATGCAAAAGCTTAATTTGCTGATTGAGTATAGGGAACAAAAAGCAAGAATGGGAAGAAAAGCAAAGGAATGAAATGGTCTGAGTGGCCTTTGAAGATAGAAGCCTAGAAAAACATGATGATGTAGTAAAATGAAGTAGATGTTAAAATCACAGCATACCTGGGTTTAGATCCCACGTCTGCTAGTTACTAGTTGAGTGGTCTTGAGCAAGCTAATGACTATACTGAGTCCACAGTCTCTATTTCAGTAGTAACTCTACCACTCCAGGTTGTTAGAGAATTATGGTGCCCAGAAGAATATTAGGTCAGAGCAGATATTCAAAAATTGTTACCTTACTTCTCTCTTTCTTTAACTGGAACTTTTTCAATTATTTCTTCCAGAATACAAAGTTTGATAGTTGAGCTGGGGTTTGAAATAATTACATGAATGCAGAGTTGTCTTTTTCTTTCCCCGTCTTCAGGAGCACTAACAATATCCCATGAGCATTGTGAGCATAAGTGGAAAACAAAACAAAACCGAAGTAGACACATAGCTCAGATAAACATGCTGAATATCAGCCATACTGCATCTCAGCAAGCAGACATGCTGCCTGGAGTGTATTTGAATAGGATAATGAATGGGATCACCCAGTACGTCTATCCACTGTCAGACCACCTCACAATTACCCTTCACTCCCCTACCAGTCTTAATGACTTGCAGCCTCTGCTGTAGCAGAAAGAAGTATGGGGGCGGGGAGGGGTGATGAATCTGACAAAAGGGAGGGGTCCAGTGGAGGCGAATGTACAATACTTGGAGTAATTGTGGGAAGCTGGCTGTCTGTCGTAGGAGACTCTGCATAAAGCTCTTTTATAGAAGGAGAGTTGAAGTAGCTAAGGAGACAAGGAGGACAGTTGAAATACATCTTGCAGTGCCGGCATTCCCATCAACTCTTCACCAACTATAAGAAAATTTGAGAAACAAGTTCTGTGGCTTTAGAATCTGAACTGAATTTTATTTCAATTATTTGCTTGCATTGAAGAAAGAGAATCTTGGGTTACCTTAGTACCAGGCTCAGTTCAAATCGAGAATTCCAGAAATTAACTTGAAGCATTACATTTTGGATATGGCGAGCAGATATGAGACCTTAGAAGGAGTTCTTTGGAGTTTTCTAAAATTGGTGAACAAAGTTGGGGAGGTGTGCTCCTATAAAGAAGGATTTTTTCAGAATAGGGGAACATTTTAAAAAAGTAGTTTACTGAAAACTAGAGCTTCTGTATAGCAAATGGAGGTATGATTCTTCTCTTTAAAATATCTTAATGTCTTATGAAGGTTAAACATAAAAATGTTTACATAAATTTTTTTTCTCTTTCTCCCTTCCTGCTATATTTCATATTAGTCTTATGAGGTCTAATCACTTTTTTTTCTCTTTAAAAATTACTTGTCCGGGGCTTCCCTGGTGGCACAGTGGTTGAGAGTCCGCCTGCCGATGCAGGGGACACAGGTTTGTGCCCCAGTCCGGGAAGATCCCACATGCCGCGGAGCGGCTGGGCCCATGAGCCATGGACGCTGTGCCTGCGTGTCCAGAGCCTGTGCTCCGCAACGGGAGAGGCCACAATGGTGAGAGGCCCACGTACCACAAAAAAAAAAAAAAAAAAAATTACTGGGCCAAAGTGACTAGGCTTTTAAAAAATAAAGAGCAGAGAAGAGTGGAAAGAAAACTTGTGTTCAAGTTAAACTTGGAGGACTTGATAGAGGGAGAGGGGTAAGTCAGTCAACACTTATAATAGGAATGTTTGAAGCCCTGTTCGTGGCACCTTATACATGTTCTCATTTAGTCCAGTGAGGTAGTACTGTCCTGCCCACTTACATACAAACATAAAATGTGTACTCTGTGTACACCTTGAAGTATATTTTGAATACTGTTGACGGGGTATTCATAACTGTTGGTTGTGTGTGGTTTATACTAGTGTCCAATTAAGCAGACAGTATCCACACAGAGAATTCTGTCTTGGTGCCTGTATGGAGACCTTTCAGTTCAACGGGGCCCTCTCTCATCTACTTTAATTTTGACAAAGATTTTTCCAGGCATATTGACACCTTTTTATTGATACTTTTTCCTTTTGTTCTAAACCATCAATCAGATATTTATTAGACACTTAGTATGTTCTTCCCCCTGTGCTATAAATCCGACAGAAGTGAAAGGCCAGGGTTTTGCCTTCAAAGAAATTTTATTCTTTTTAAGGATATAACATGCACCCATTTGAGAGGCACAGGACAGTAACAGAATGCTCTATTTTGTGGTGTAAATAAAGACTGTAGCTGTTAGAAGCAAGTGTGATCTATGTTAACTGGAATAACATACGGGGCTTTGAAAAGAAGGTAGAGTTTGACCTTTGCTTTGAAGCTGCTCTTGGTTAAGGATGGAGAAATAGCCTAAGAATAGACAGGGACTGTGGGCCTCCTGATCACACCATACATTAAGTAGAGTAACATTTATCTGAAGTTATTTGAAAACTCTGTGATCACTCTGACTCAAAATCTATCTTTCTCGTGTAACCTGTCCCATCTCCACTGTTAGAAATGCTTGCTTCTGGGATAAGTATTGTCTTTAGAAGGCATCCTTTAAAATGTCCATGTGTTTTGGAGGAGCAAAGAGTAGGTTTCTGACAATTTAGTGTGAGGGCACTCACCAGATGATTCTCTCTGACTGGAATAAAAGGAAGGCTTAGAGATAGGATAGGATACATTGTAAGAAAATCATCAATACCGAGGTGCTAGGGTAGAAAGGATAAACATCGATGACACCTGTTTTAATTTGAAAGAGTTTAGTGTTGGGAGTTAAGGAGGAAGTTAGCCAATCATACTATTTTACTGCCTCTAACAATAGTGGGTATTTCTTAAATATCTTTGACTTTTAAATAAACTAGCTTAACAGGCATTCAGAAGGTTTTCTTTTGGATATACCTGCACCCAGTTTTGTCATTAACCTTTTAATCGAAAAATAAGCCTACCTTTGGTCAATATACACATGATTTCAGCCTCAGGTGACTAAATAATTTCCAAAACAAAAATCAGATGGAGGTTATTAATTTCAAAACATATCACTGAAATGTTCTGGCTGTGGAAATATTCAACCAAAAATCATAGTTTCAGGTGCTGTATGCAGAATCTCTATTCCAAATCAGTATTTTCCTAGGTGGATTTCATGAAATGCAAATTCCACAGGTAATTGTGAGGTGTTATTTTAAGGGACAGGAGGAGGATCTGTAGTTAAGTAAGTTTGGGAAACACTCGCTCAGGTAAACAGAGTTTTTTGCTTCAAGACTACCTAGTGGGACTTCCTTGGTGGCGCACTGGTTAAGAATCCGCCTGCCGATGCAGGGGACATGAGTTCGATTCCCTGGTCCGGGAAGATCCCACATGCTGCGGAGCAACTAAGACCATGCACCACAACTACTGAGCCGGCACTCTAGCGTCCGTGAGCCACAACTACTGAGCCTGTGTGTCTAGAGCCCGTGTTCTGCAACAAGAGAAGCCACCGCAATGAGAAGACTGCACATCGCAACAAAGAGTAGCCCCCGCTCGATGCAACTAGAGAAAGCCTGCACGCAGCAACGAAGACCCAGTGCAACCCAAAATAAATAAGTAAATTAAAAAAAAAAAAAACTACCCTAGAACACCTAGGATGCTGGTGTGTGTTGTGACTTCCAAGAGGGGAATCCAAGAAGCTATTGTTCTAATCTTAACCAGACCCCACGACTAGCGTTCTGTGGGATATACTTTGGAAAATGTGGTTCTGACATGATTGGAAACTCTAAAAGCTCTCTAAAGATAAGGAATTAATGCTTTTTCAGAAGGAAATGCAATCAATCAATCAATGATAAAGAAATATATATTAAACCAACACGCTTGAGTTTTGAATTCTACGTTTGTGGAGCAGAATAAGTCAATATATGAGTCCTCTAGCTCTGAGATTTTACAATTATAAATTCACTGAAAAGACCATTTCTCTTGTTACTACTTTCAGTCCTGTGGGTAGTCGCAGTATGAAATGTACCAGCACAAAAGTCTATCTTTGTGTGGGAGAGGTCACCTCTTCTCCTAGTAAATATAAGGTAGATCCTTCCGTGACTTCTTTCACTGTTCATTCCAGGGGGCTATTTAAATTCCTGTGGTGTTAGCTGATGACTTTTTAAAGTACCTGGACAAACTAACGAAAGATTAGGTCGCAGAGATTAGCCTTGTATTTAATCAGTGTACAGCAGTATTCCATTCATACTGGGTCTAACCGTGTGCCGGAAATTTTAGCTGCAATTAGCTGTGGGGTGTAAGTGCAGCATTAACAGCAATTTGATGAATGGTTATCCGCTTTATAAACTAGTATCGGTATCTGCTCCTTGAATCTTCTTCACTAAGTAGAAAGGACATTTGTGGTCTTCCTGTGTTCAGTTGCTTTGTGAATGATCTTGTTAAATTTCTCTGTATTTTGTGAGCACCACACTAAGATAACTTAGCCTAAAACTTAGCATCGTTATCGGATTTAAAGATTTAGAGACATAAACGGTTCAGGTGCCTCAATGCTTGGAATTTTTGCACAAGCAAAATCTAGGGTGAGCTTTATCATTTCTCTCGGTCATGTCCTTGTCATTTTCAAAGAGGAGGTAAAATACAATCAAAGGGACAGCGATTTCTTAGCCCTTCATTAGGTGTCCACTCGTGTATGTTTTGCTCTAGCTTTTGGCATTACAGCCTAGGGACAGTGACTGTGACGCTGCCTGTCCTTTACATGCTCATAAGTATGACTTCCAGCATAGGTGCCAAGCACCATCTTTGTTGCCTTCCACCGAATTACAATTTCATCCCTTATTGAGGTTGTTACTATGTTACAAATAACCATGATTGGAAAACCAAACTGTCTGTGATTTATTTTTGTTCCATCTCTACCATATAGAACTTGCCTTTGACTTCGAAGAGTCATCTGAGCTCAGAACAGGTGACAGAATAGGAAGTTGTGCAGTGATTCATGAGAGTAGATGGAAGTCAATGATTAGTTCACGTGGCTGTGGTCTCCAGTAATGGCATAAATCTTTAGGGATGTTCCTTATGTCAGGCTCCACGCCTGCCTGTGTCAAATCCCATATAGGCTGGCGTATACTATGAATTGAGAAATCTGAGGGATGAACAAAAATTCCTTTTGTTGTCCACTGTAAACATGTCACACAGACTTGATACAGGAGGAAAGCATAGTATTGCTGTTAACCATACAAAGCTAAATTTTGTATATTTATAAACACAAAGACCATTCACTTGTGGCTAAACACCTTTTTGGAATGAGAGGAAAAACTGTTCATTGTTTGATTGTAGGCAAATACCTATCTGGGACTTTTTAGGTCCCAGATTGAAATTTTCAAGGTCTGTTGAATCTTAAAATAATGAGGAAGGCAATGAATACATAGCAAGGCTAGAAGAGAGAGCTTACCATTGTGTCATTTAAACCAGTGGGGTTCTTAACAGCACCCTCCCACCCCGGGATAATAAAGCTTAACATGTGTTTGTGCTGTTGCCTTTGCATTATATGATACAAGTTGAAGAATCTTCCCAGGGAGTTAATACTCACGAGTTGAGAAATCATTCCTTATTTCCTTTATCATTCTTTACTGCAGTTAGCCAGAGCACCAAACATGGTAATGTGTTCAACTGACCACTACCAAACCATTAAGCAGGCCACAAACAGAGGGAGGAAGGTCTTCAATTAGAAGATAGGAATTAACTGGAACAGATTGAAAATAAGACAACCCGAGGACACATGAGTCCCCTTTGATAAGAAATGAAGAAGTCACAGGGCTCATTGTCAGAGAACACCATTACCAGAGACAGAGGTAGAGCCATCTGGTCCAGGAGTGCATCCCTGCCCTTCTTGGTCCCGTGTCCTCTGCCACCCAGAGCCCAGGGGACTACGGGTCACCTGCAACTCCTCTGATATGCTGTGCTTTCTGATGGGGACCCTGGCGGTACAGCCCTCATCAGGCTGGGATCCACCATTGTGAAAAGTCACCATCATTCCTATCCCTTCACTGCTGAAGCCAAAGCGGTTCTAAGGAAATCAGAATTCCTGCAATACCCTCTCTCATGAGCTCCTTTGATGAGAAAAGAGGCTTTGTTGCTGCTTTCCAAAGTTGTTAAAGTCTGTTAACGTTTGGCATCTCTGGATGATAATTTGTATTGTATTTAGCATCTGTATCTTCAGAGAGAATTATTTCTATAATGGAAGGTAGTAGGGAGAAATAAAACTCAAAATTCATGTGGCAAGCTATCAATGTAAATCAACTTAGGGAAAAGATTCTAAAGAAAGAAAGAAAGGTGGCTCATATCTTAAAAAAAAAAAACCCTTTTTTTTAGGGGAAGAAAAGCAGAACAAGGTTGTAAAGGCTGCTGAGAAGTGGCTGCACGTTTCTCCATGTGTGGTACCGCTCATCTGCTGGCCTAGGTTTTAAACCCACCAGCACATTGCTGTTAGTCCCACTGAAGGGATGAGAAAGTGAAAGGTCATTGAGAGACTTTTAAAAAATAACAATACTCTTTATGCTTAGAGCAGTTTTACAGAAACTTTAGCAGATGAGCTGGAGGGTTCCCATATACCCCCTCTCCTGCTGGCCGTTTCCCCTATTATCTTGCATTAGTGTGGTACCTTTGTTACAAACAGTGAACCAATATTGATACATTATTAAGGAAAGTCCCTAATTTACGTTAGAGTTCACTCCTGGTGTGGTACGTCTGTGGTTTTGACAGATGCATCATGTCACATACTCACCATCACGGTGTCACACAGAATAGCTCTACTGCCCTAAAAACCTCCTCTGCTCCACCCATTCCCCACCCGACCCCGATGCCTCCAGTGATCCCCCTCGTGGCTTTTGCGGTGGGCCCTCGGCCCGCGAGCCTCTTTGCCCTCCCGTCGTGAGTTGGCTGTTGTTCATCCTTCAGTTCCCACACAAGCATCATTCCCCAGGGCGCCCCTTGCTTGCACGCTGCCCTCCACTCCCCACACCGGATCGGATCTCTGATCTGTCATCTTTCCTCCTCCCCTGTGCGCTGCCTTCCATGCAGTGGTCACAGGTTTCATGTATACAGTTGGGTGAACAACTTGTCTGTGACGCTGGCTTGGAGGTTCATGAATGAGTAATAGGGCAGAATGAAGAACAGAGCTACTTCAGATCCCATTCCTCAGTCCCACTGCTGGCACTTAGGCATGTTACCCACATTACCAATAACTCAGGACAGGGGCAATTTTAAAACCCCCCTTTAAAAAAATCTGCAAGTTTCAGCTCTATTTCCTGATTCCCCTATGATGTAAAATGATGAGAAAATAAAGACCACTGCACTTTCTTCTACTCTTTTCCTTACTTGTGCCTTCTGACAATTATAGCGTTACTTTTACACTGAAATATGTAGAAATTTTCTGTAATTATAATATGGTTTATATGCCTTTGCTCTAAGTTACACTAAAAGAAAAACACCAAAGATCATTATCCAAGAATGAGTTAAGTTTTTATTTCGCTCCTGAGTTTTTCCCATGGCTGTCTCCCAATTATTCCTCTTTCTTGAATTACTGTTTTTAGTAATTAGTAATTAGTAATAATTACTGAATTATTAGAATATTTTCTCTATTTTTTTCCTTCAGAAGAGTCTAAGAATTTCTAAATCTTGTATCACTTCATATCTAAAGTATGTATTTGTTATTTTATTTTTATGAGATTTCAGCGTTGGGTCAGTAGTACTCGTTAGTTCATAGCACATTATCATCTCTGGTCCAGGCAAGAATCCTCATTGGTTGATTGATCCATTGCTTCCCTTTTGTCCCTATATCATTTCCCATTACGCAAACATGTTAGTGTGTGTGTATATTAGAATATATATTTTTAATTTTGTTAGTAGAAAAAGTGCCTTATTGTGTTTGCATTTATTTTAATCTACATAGATAGTTTCTGTCATTTATCACGATTCTGTTTCCTACTATGTGTTATGTTTTCACAAGGCACTGGGTTTTCTATCCATCCACATTTCTCTGTGTGCATCCAATCCATTGCTTGGTGTATATCTACAAGTGTTTCCTGCTTTTCGTCCAGTGATGGCCACCAAGTTCAAATGTATTTTAAATTTTCTTTAAAAATCTTCTTTGTGTTTGAATGTATTTAAGCCCTTCTGATTGAATTTGTGCCCTCTGATTGAATGTTCAAATGGAAATATAGGTATATGAATTGTACAGGCAGTAAATGTCTGAATGAACTTGTGTTAAACACAAGGATTCATATGTATAATAATCTAGAGAATCGTTTTCCTAATAAAAGCAATCTTTTGACAAAAGACAAATCCTGCTTGCATGTTGAGACCTGGATACAGTAGAATAAGTTCTCAGAAACTTACAGTATACAGCACAAAAGGCATAGTGGCAATAAAAGTAAAATGACTGTACAAGGAGACCTAGATACCTTAGTTTGGTAATATGTCATATATTAAATATGCTTTAAAGCAATATTTTATTAAAATGAAGAATATCTTTTGGAGCTTATTCCTTCAGAGTTATTTGAATTATGAAAAATACCTTTTTTACTCTATTATTGAATGCATGCATGTCTTGACATTTTCCCATAAGAACTTGAGGTATCTTTCTACAAAGACTGTATACCCTGAGGATAATGAATAGGGTAGGAATGGAAAAGCATTACTTTGTAGGAGAGGCATTTCCAAGTATTTTATTTAAAAGCAAAGCCTGTGGCCTTGATTGAGCATTACATTTAACTTTAACCTTCTTGTAAACTGAAAAATTGAAAACATGGTAGATTATATCAGTTTTCATAATCAGAATAGAAGAAGCATACTCATTTCTCAGGGCAGATACTCTATTTCCTGGTAGAGGTATGCCCCACTGAGCATCTCCTAGGGCAGCTGTGGGTATAGGAAAGAGGCTAACCATTAGTAGGGTTTACACTGAATTCTCAAGGTTAGAAGCGCAGTTCTCAGATAAAAAGCAGAGATTTTACTGAGGAAGCAATGTTGTATTTACACTCAAGCAAGTGTTTGATTAAGACCCTAGAATTCTGTTATCACCTAGTGCTATATCTTTAGCACATGGAATCTTGGAAGTGGCAGCTATAGGTAGGAATTCTGATTCTGCCCCTTGTTACCTGTGTGGTCCTGGACACATTTTATCTCTGCAAACTTCAATTTTCTGATATATAATGGTAATAATTAACAATAAACTACCTTGTAAAACTGTTGCTAGGATGATTAAGTCAGGTGAAAGTTCCTAGGATAATTCAGTATGTACTACATAAGTATGTTGTTAGGATTAAGTGTGATAAACCACGTGAAGTTCCTAGGATGGTACCTGGTGCGTATGACCAGGTCTTCAGTGAGCATTAATGGGCCTTCCTTTCCCTTCCCCGTCTTAATGAGCTTTCCTTCTCTACTGCAGGGAAAGCACACATTGCATGTAGATACCGGAATGGAAGGTGATTGGTGTGGCCTTATTCCTGTTGGACAGCCATGCAATCGGGTTACGACAACAGGCCTAAAGTGGAACGTCAGTAAGTAAAACCCTTGCACAAAGGGAGGTTTTCTTTCTTTTTTTAAAAAAAAATTCTCTTGATAAATAATTAGAAGTGGAATTGCTAGGTCATATGGGAACTCTATGTTTAACCTTTCAAGGAACTGCCAGACTATTTTCCAAAGCAGCTGTACCAATTTTATATTCCTACCAGTGATGGATGAAGGTTCCAGTTTCTCCATATCCTCACCACACTTGTTTTTGTTGTTATTATTATTCCCATCCTAGTGAGTATGAAGTGTTATCTCATTGTGGTTTTTATCTGCTTTTTCCTGATGACTAATGATATTGAATGTATTTTCATGTGCTTATGGGCCATTCGTATATTTTCTTTGGAGTAATGTCTATTTAGATCTTCTGCATATATTTTAATTGGGTTATCTCTTTTTTTATGTTGAGTTGTAAGATTCCCTTATGTATTCTGGATAAAAGTCCTTTATCAGATAGATGATTTGAAAATATTTTCTCAGAGTCTTTGGCATATCTTTTTATTTTCTGAAATTTAGTTAACTAAGTGCATTAAGTTAATCTAATTTAAATTTGATGAAGTCTCATTTTTTCTTTTATGGATCATACTTCTGGTGTCGTGTCTAAGCACTCTTTGCCCAGCCTTCTTCGCGATTCTGTACGCCTGAAACCTACTTTACTTTTCCAGAGAAGTAGCTATTCTTACTAAAATAGAGTTATTTTTATAATTAGACACCTGAGATTTTATAAAATTAACTGTCCTTACTAAATTTTAAAATGTTCTTCAGTACTTATGAACTGTATTCAGTACTGTACCTCAGTACTAGTCGTACTAAAACTGTCTGGTTTGAAAAGAACAAAAAATGAGGTGGATCCATTCATGAAATAAATTTCAAAAGAAACCATCAGGCATTATGAAACGAATCATCCCTAGTCTCTAAGAATAACAGTAATTTAATCAAAGGGCTTTGACTGAATGTCAAAGGGATTATTTCATGATTGACCAATACCTCTAAGGTTGTAAAAAGTAAAATACGGAACCATGTCATTCTTTTATAACATGTAAAACTTTGAGGTTCCTACAAGGAAATAAATATTTCAAGAAATAAATACATTGAAGATTAAAAGATATTTTAAAAGGCCTTTCTATGAGCCGTTGCTGAAACAATTAGGAAAAAAACTAGAGATATTTTGAAGCAAATGTCTGGCAAGGTCATCAGAATTTGAAAGGACGGTGAGAACAGATCTCCTCCAGTACATAGAAATCTGTGTGACAGGCTTTGAAGCGGTTAGCTGAAACTGACATGAGCTCCCATCAGAAGCTTTATTTGAAAACATTTCCAGCCTAAAACAATTGTTTTACTGTCTGGAGCTCCCATTCTCTCCAAGGACCCAGTCTAGACAGTGGTGAGCTTCCTCCTGGATCTGGTAGTGACCTCACTTTCCAGGGCCGACGCCAAGACACGCTGGGCACTGTGCAAAGTGAACAGGAGAGTTGACCGTATAGCTTCCATTATCTTACAGGAACAGGCAAGAGTTGGAGGATACAAGAGATTCTTCTGTGCTCTTTAGAACATCCTCCGAGCCCCTGTGTTCCACACCAAAATGCACATTCTAATTCTTTTTTTTTTCTAATTTAAACTTATAAAAATGTCTTATACAATCTTTAAAGGTTATACTCCATTTACAGTTATTACAAAACATTAGCTATATTCCCAGTGTTGTGCAGTACATTCCTATCGTACACCCAGTAGTTTGCACCCCCCACTCCCCTCCCCCTGTATTGCCCACCCTCCACCCGTAACCACTAGTTTGCTCTCTGTATCTGCGAGTCTGCTTCTTTTTTGTTATATTGACTAGTTGGTTGTATTTTTTAACTCCACATATAAGTGATATCATACAGTATCTGAATAATAAAATTTAGTCCAGGAAGGGGCCTTGGGCATGATGGAGCTTTTTTTTTTTTTTTTTTTTGCGGTACGCGGGCCTCTCACTGTCGTGGCCTCTCCCGTTGCGGAGCACAGGCTCAGGTCACGCAGGCTCAGCGGCCGTGGCTCACAGGCCTAACCACTCTGCGGCATGTGGGATCTTCCCAGACCAGGGCACAAACCCATGTCCCCTGCATCGGCAGGCAGACTCTCAACCACTGCGCCACCAGGGAAGCCCCATGATGGAGCTTTTAATCTTCTTGTCTGTGATAATGTTTCAGTCCTGCCGAAATGCTCTACACTATTACTTACCTATATATTTACAGATTGCTTCAACTTTTGAAATAGATACTTTTTTCTCTACAACTCTGTGAAAATAAGAAATAGGAACTTCACAGGGTATGAAAAGCAACAGAGTTGAGACGCAAGTGTTTCATCAGTGGTATGTGGTAAAAGTGCTAATGAATGGGGTCTTCTGATAGGTAATATTGCCTCATTAAAAAGCCATAAAAATAACTGTGAAATGACACCTTGTTGGCTTGGAGAGACGTGGATAGATCTTTTTCACAGAGAGCGTCCTGCTTTACTCAGTGTCATTGTGAAAGCAGAGCTCGATGTCAGTTTGTCCGTCACCCCTACAAAGTGGCAGGACAGGGCTGGACCCAGAAGAGGAGAAAGGAGATACAGAAACTTAGTCAGGAGTTGCTCACATCCTGGGTCAAGGAGAATAAGCAAGCCCTCATAAGGAAATGCATCAAAATCTTCCTCAGGTGGTCTGGAGGCTGGCATTCTCCCTGTCTGTACCCACACTTAAATATGATGCCACTTTCGGATATGAATCAGAAAGTAGTCTGATTCACCTGTTTCAATTTGTGGTATCTCCCATCATGGTCTGTGTTTAAAACAAGTGCCTGTGGGGGTACCACCCTCCAGAAGTGTATCTTTACTAATTTTGTCGGAACTACCTCTGTTATAATACTTTAATTCATAGCAATATACTGTGAACAGTCTGTGGTGTGTGTCTGGCACTAGAGTTTCTCTAGGCCATGTACACATGGGACTAAAACAGCTGCATCCATAGGCAGTGGCATCCTCATCTTTACTAGACCTGCCGTATAGCTCTGAGAGTGGAAATGCCAGTGTACACTTGGCTCAGGAGTACACAGGAGTTCCCATGCTTCACGTCCTTACCCTGTTCTTGGTATTGTCAGATTTAATCATTTTTGCCAGTCTGCTGAGTGCCAATGATATTTCATTGTGGTCTTTGATTGCTGGTGAGCGAACGCATCTTTTTGTAGTTATTAGCCATGTGGGTTTCCTCTTCTGTGAATTGCTACTTTCTTCTACCCTTTTAGCCCTTGGACTATTTGTTTCTTTCTTGCTAATTCTTAGAAGCTCTTCAGACCCTAATGACCTTCCTCCTGGCTATACATTGCCTTTGCCATTTGTTTATGCCATTTTTGTACACAGAGAGGTTATTAAGTTAAAGGTAGTAAAATTTATCAGTCTTTTCCTTTCAGATTTGTAATTTCTGTGTCATAAATCATGTTTCTATTCCCTGTGGTTGTAAAGATGTTCTCACAGTTTAGTTTTGAGGGGTTTTTTTTTTAGGTTTCTCCTTTCACCTGAAATTGATTTTTGTGTATGATATGAGTTAGGGATCTAATTTTTTTCCTTACTGATAACCAACTGCCCAAGCATCATTTATCATCCTTTTTCCAGTGATTTGTGATATACCATAAGTTTTCATATTCATGGGTATGTTTCTTTGATCTCTAGTCTCTTCCTTTGACTTACATTCTTCTTCCTGTACTGATACCACACTGCCTTAATTAACATAGCTTTATAATAAATATTGAAATGTGTCGAGTCTACCAACCTTGTTCTTCGAAATTTTCATGGCTATTCCTGGCTTTTTTCTCTTCTTTGTAAACTTTTGCATTAGTGTGACAAGTGTCACACACACAATTCCATCGTAATTTTTATTGGGATTACACTTAATTTACAGATTATTTTGGGGAGACCAGAACAATTGGGGAAGAGAATTCCTGCATGAAACTGAGTCTTCCCATCCATAAACATAACGTATCTCTCCGTGTAATTAGAACTTTTTAATTGCTTTTGATAATTAAAAAATTTTGTCTAAAAGCTTCTGTACTTATATAAGATTTGTCTGTAGAAACCTTGTACTTTACACTGCTGTTGGAACTACACCTTTAAAAATTACAGGACTTCCCTGGTGGTCCAGTGGTTAAGACTTTGTGCTTCCAATGCAGGGGACGTGGGTTCAATCCCTGGTTGGGGAACTAATAACATTCTGCGTGGTGTGGCCAAAAAATAAATAAAAATGATATTTTCTGAGTTCATTGGTGCTATATACACATACAATTGACTTTAGTATATTGTATTAATATATTGCTGAATACTTTCATTGTTTCTAAAAAAGGGACTTGGGTTTTCTATAGAGCCACAGTTTTGTTAGTAATCAAGTTTTCTTTCTTCTTCATCTGTAACAAGTAGGATTGTGTTCAGTTAGGAGTAACTGAAATAGCAGCTTTAAAAACTGCCCCCCTTTCCCCCTTCACGTGACAAAGTATAGAGTTAAGTAGTTACAAGGCAAGGTTTCTATGGTTTCCTCAGCCTTTGCCTCAAAACATAAGATGTCTCCATTGCAACTCCAGCCACTGTGTTCCCCGTTCAGCATCAGGTGGGAAAACACGGAAGAGAGAAAGTAGGACAGCACGTATTGCAGGAAAACAAGGCATCAGGGATTCCCAGCATTTCCAGAAATCCTTCCTGCATCCAATCTGTTGCCTCAGTGGCTAGAACTATCAAGTGCCACCCTAGCAGCAAAGGAGTCTGGGACATGACATTTTTTAATCTGAGGACATAGTCACCCCAAATAAAACCGAGGTCCTGTCAGTGAGGAAAGAAAGAATGAGTAGGAGTCTACTCTTCTATCCAACAAATGCCTTTTCTTTGTCTGCCATCTTGATGAGCAGTTTAGCCACATATATAATAAAAACTTATTTTAACTTTCTTCCAGCCAGTACTCTTCTGGATTTCTGTTGTTGCTGTCGATGAATCCACAATCAGACTAATTCTTTTTTTTTTTTTTGCGGTACGCGGGCCTCTCACTGTTCTGGCCTCTCCCATTGCGGAGCACAGGCTCCGGACGTGCAGGCTCAGCAGCCATGGCTCACGGGCCCAGCCGCTCCGCGGCATGTGGGATCTTCCCGGACCGGGGCACGAACCCGTGTCCCCTGCATTGGCAGGCGGACTCTCAACCACTGCGCCACCAGGGAAGCCCCAGACTAATTCTTATTTGTTTATAATCTGTCTTTAACTCTATCTACTCTTTAGACCTTATGTTTTTCTTTGATGTTCTACAGATTTACTACAGTATGTTTAAGTGTAACTTCTCTCTTGTTCTAGTTGGTTTTCCTTAGCCCTGATAATTGGTGTTCATTGATTCTGAAAATTTTTCAGATATCCCCGTTTTTCAGATAAGGGCGTGGTAGTTCAAAGCCCTAGTTAGTGAGTTGCCCAAATTCATATCATTAAGGGATTGATACACTCAAAATTTGAATTCAGCTCTTCAATGCTATTTTTCCTGTTTCTAACTAGTAAATGAAAGACCTTCCATATAAAATAAGTTGATGTTTTTTAAAAAATCACTAAAATGAATTTGGGATAAAGAGAAAAATACAAGAGGGAGTTAACTGTAGACAGGGGAAAGAAAGCAAAGGAGATAGGAAAGAGGACAATAATGGTAGGAAATTAAAAGTAATTTGGAAGAAAAATAAAAATCCTGAGGGACAGAACTTTTAACTTCTCTACACTTTTGCCTAAGAAAAATATTAAATGGTGTTGCGCTCCATTTGCCCAGGCCTCTGCTTTATGACACTCACATTGAGTTTGAAATTATGCATTCATTGTTCTTCATTGTTCCTTTTTTTGTGTTTTTTCAAAGAAGTATAGATATAAATGACAGAGTGAAATAATTTTGTAGCATTGACTGAAAGAGACTCAAATCTAGCCCAAGTGAAAGAATTCTGAAAGAAAAAAAATTCTGAGAAAACAGTTTGAAAAGATTTTTCATCTCTGTGGGAATGCTTTGTAATAAGTGTGTACAGGTATCAAGATTTTCTGCAGGAGTTCTCTGTGAGTTTTTTTTTTTTCCTATCTATCTATCTATCTATCTATCTATCTATCTATCTGTTTGTTTATTTATTTATACGTCTTTATTGGAGTATAATTGCTTTACAATGGTGTGTTAGTTTCTGCTGTATAACAAAGTGAATCAGCTATACATATACATATGTCCCCATATCCCCTCCCTCTTGCGTCTCCCTCCCACCCTCCCTATCCCACCCCTCTAGGTGGTCACAAAGCACCGAGCTGGTCTCCCTGTGCTATGCAGCTGCTTCCCACTAGCTACCTATTTTACGTTTGGTAGTGTATGTATGCCCATGCCACTCTCTCACTTTGTCACAGCTTACCCTTCCCCCTCCCCGTGTCCTCAAGTCCATTCTCTACGTCTGCATCTTTATTCCTGTCCTGCCCCTAGGTTCTTCTGAACCTTTTTTTTTTCTTAGATTCCATGTATATGTGTTAGCATATGGTATTTGTTTTTCTCTTTCTGACTTACTTCACTCTCTATGACAGTCTCTAGGTCCATCCACCACTGTGAGGATTTTTAAGTGCCAGCCTAACAAGGGAACAGTTCAAGCATCTATTAAAAAACAACAACAACAACAACTACAGTTGCTATTAATGCAGTTTCAGTGAGAAACTCTTAATTCTCACTCCATTATGCCTCACAAGGTGATTCTAGTCAGTTGTCATGGTTCAACAATAGCTATACACACTTAAGGTATAGCCTTTGTGAGCTCATGCCACTAATGTGTGAGATGTTTCATGTTTCTAAATGTTGCTATTATTATTTTAATTATTGCTTTTCTAGTCCAGTGCTTGAAAAAAAACATTCTGAAACTGTGATGTCAACATTTCCTCTTTGATTCGAGGACAATATCTTTTGTGTCTTCATTCTTTTGATAATCGGTGACCCACTTTGAGTTGAAGAGTTTGTTACAATTTTTACATAAAACACATGCTTCAAGAATCAAAGTTGATGATAATAAGGATGGCTTTTAAAAAATTATTTTTTTTTTGACCCCAAGGAAGATGTTAGCTAAAGTTTCGCTCCCCAAGACCACTTTCTCAAGTTTACATTTTGGTAAAATGACTGTATTTCATCATAGCCAAGATTTCATCAGTTGTAAGATGCATTATTATTTTATGTACACTGAGAAAAAAAATGCTACTAATTATAATTGCAGAGATGTGGGGAAAATATATGTTAAAACTGATTAAATATGGTAGATCAAATAGAATAGAAATTTACAAATCAAACTATATGCATAGACATACCACTCTTAAACCTGTTGTGAAAAATTGCAAAAGCCTTTGAAATGGGCAAAAAGATACCTGTGTATCTTTCAGTGGATTGTTTGGCCTGGTCTGGAGGCCCTTGAAAGGTTATATGATTCTATAGGATACCTAGCTTTTCATCGTCTTTGATTATTTTGCAATGTTGTGGAATTAGAAGTTAACTGATAAAGGGCAGATCATACTGTATATGATTCCTGTTCATATAAGTCAGTTGAACTTTTGCTCTGTGAAAACTCCATGGATTATCACCCTATATAAATGGCCAATTTTCTATCTATTAGCAAATCCATTTCAGCATTCCTTGTTGTCTAAATAGGTCTGTCCTTTGTAGTCTCCTTTGGACCAGTTTTTTACATTCATAATAGTTTTCTTATTAATTAATGACTTAATTGAAATCTTTGATGTGTTCATTTTTTATTTGTTTGAGTCATTATTTTACCCTTTAAAAATTAAAAAAAAATGTAATCACCTATGATATTTAAAGGATCACAAGCTGTTGCAGTCCTTAAAAAAAAAAGTGTAAAGTGTTATTGCAAAATACCACTTCCGGTTGTATGCAGTAGGTCAGAGGGAGCTCTGGGACAAAGGTCTAATGATGTCACTTCCATATTTGTATCCCAGAAAAGGTCTCGCAAAGGGCTGTGCTTGAACTGTGCACTCTGTATCTATAAAGGATCATGGCCATGACTGAACCTTTTAAGCAAAAGAAATCAGACCAATACGCTCTTCTATAAGGCAAAAGTTGATTCCAGTACTAGAAAACTAAGCTGGAAGGAAATGACTTTTTTTAAGCAGTGTTATTGAAATATAATTCACGTATTATAAAATTGTTCTGTTCTTGATCACAGAAAGAAAGCATCCAGTGTTTTTACCATGAACTATGATGTTAGCTGTTGGTTTTTCATAGATGTCCTTGATCAGATTGAGGAAATTCTATTCCATTCCTAGTTTGTTGAGTGGTTTTACCATGGAAGGGTTTTGGACTTTGCTTTTTTTTTTTTTTTTTTGGTCTATTGAGATGATCATGTGATTTAAAAAAAATCCTGTTGATATAATAATATGTTACATTAATTGAATTTCCGATATTAAATCAAACTTAAATCTCTCGGATAAGTTCCACTTGGTCATGATGTATAATCCTTTCTCTGTGTTGCTGGATTCAGTTTCCTAGTATATTTTTGAGGATTTTTGCATCCACATTCCTAAGATACATTGTTTTACAGAGGTTTTTTCTTGTGATGTCTTTGACTGGTTTTATAATCAGGGTGGTACTGACATCTACTCTTAAACTCCAGACATTCAGGAGGGAACCTCCAGGGAAGTCAACCAAGGCAGCAAGAGTGAAACACCAGTGAAGTAGGTCTAGCAGACAGGATGCAGATTTGGGGAGGACATAGCATAGAGGAAACTCTGGTTGCAGGAGACATGTGAAGTGTGTTCTGATCCAGAGATAGGTGGTGCCTTGTACCTTGCCCTCTTTTATTTGTGTGCTTGCTGCTAGAGACAGGAGGGAGGAGAGAGTGAGACCTATAGGGCCAGCTTGTATCTAATGAATAAATAACAGGGGCGGGCTGGCCCTTCTAAGGAGGAAGTTTAGGTCACTGAACATTTAAACAAGCCCAACCTGCTGGGGAAGCAGTTTCATTTACAGGAAATTATACTGAATAATCTCTAAGTGTTCCTTTAAAAAGCAATTATCTCCACACATGGATAAAGACAAGGAGCAGCCTTTCCCCCTTCTGTGTTTAATTAACCATCAATGGCTTTGCATCTTCACTGCTTTATATTATTAACTTAGAAAAGTCATTAATGTTTCCATAGGTCATTTTTATATATAAATAGAAAGTGCTAGCTATAAATTCCAATATTGATTTTTCTCCAATAATAACTTTTTACTAAGGATCTTTCAAACCTTAGGAATAATAAGTTCCCTCACAAATTTATATAAATTTAAATGTGTGAAAGATTTATTTTTCATAACAGCTGTACCTAGAATATTACATTTATTTAGATATGTATAAATAAATTAGGATGATAATTACAGATAAATATTTTCACAAAGGTTTCTCAAGGAAGCCTTACATTTCTATTTGTAGGGCCCTGAATATTTTCAAATATTTGGTAAGATTTAAAGTGTAACAGTGCATACTGAGTTCATTGCTCTAGGCTGTATTAAGTGTTTGTTTTTTTTAATTGGAGTATAGTTGATTTATAATGTTGTATTAGTTTCTGCTGTACAGCAAAGTGAGTCAATTATACATATACATATATCCACTCTTTTTTAGATTCTGTTCCCATATAGGTCATTACAGAGTATTGAATAGAGTTCCCTGTGCTATACAGTAGGTCCTTATTAGTTATCTATTTTATATATAGTAGTGTGTATATTGTCAGTCCCAATCTCCCAATTTATCCCTCCCCCTCCTTCCCCCTCAGTAACCATAAGTTTGTTTTCTACACCTGTGACTCAATTTCTTTTTTGTAAATAGGTTCATTTGTACCATTTTTTTAGATTCCACATATAAGTGATATCATATGATATTTGTCTTTGACTTCACTTGGTATGACAATCTCTAGGTCCATCCATGTTGCTGAAAATGGCATTATTTAGTTCTTTTTTATGGCTGAGTAATATTCCATTATATATATGTACCACATCTTCTTTATCCATTCCTCCGTCAGTGGACATTTAGGTTGCTTCCATGTCCTGGCTATTGTAAATAGTGCTGCAATGAACATTGGGGTGCATGTATCCTTTTGAATTATGATCTTCTTCAGATATATGCCCAGGAGTGGGATTACTGGATCATATGGTAGTTCTATTTTTAGTGATTTCTTATATTTTCGACTATGTTATGGAAATAACAGAGTATTACATTCTTTTTTTTTTTTTTTTTTTTTTTGCGGTACGCGGGCCTCTCACTGTTGTGGCCTCTCCCGTTGCAGAGCACAGGCTCCGGACGCGCAGGCTCAGCGGCCATGGCTCACGGGCCCAGCCGCTCCGCGGCATGTGGGATCTTCCCAGACCGGGGCACGAACCCGTGTCCCCTGCATCGGCAGGCGGACTCTCAACCACTGCGCCACCAGGGAAGCCCTACATTCTTGATTAATGGAATATGTTAAAAAAGAAACCTTTATTGTTGATACCACATCTTGATTTTTTAATGTATCCTTGATAGTAAGTGCCAGCAGATGACAATTTCTATGATGTATAGTCCAAACTATATGAATGTTATTTCCTTTACTTAGAATCTAGGATAATTATATTGATAGTATCAGAATGTTGAAAGGCACATCATCATGTGTCTTGACCTATGATTTTCAAATGAAATAATGAAGATCTAAAAGTGACTCCCACAAATTACATGGTTTTGTAGGTCCAGAGCTGGCCTGGAACACAGATGTCTCTATCCCAACACAGGGCTTTTTCCTCCTAGGCTCCTTCACTACTAGCAGTGTAGGAAACTTTGATATTTGATAACAGATTCAAATATATATAAAGATAGGTAAATGTAAAATGCATTATGTTTGATAGGTAGATTGAAAAATATAACCATATTTGTTAAAATTTTCATGATGTAAGTTTTCAGCTGTATCAGTTCCAAATTGCTGCTATAACAAATTACCACAAGCTAGAGGCCTAAAACATCAAGCTCATCATCTACAGTTCTGGAGGTTGAAGTCCCAAATGGGTCTTATGAGACTAAAATCCAGGTATTGACAGAGCTGCAATCCTCCTGGAGGCTAGAGTGGAGAATCCTTTTCTTACCATTTCAGCCTCCAGAGGCTGCCCACATTTCTTGACTCATGATTCCTTCCTTCATTGTCAAGGCCATCAGTGTAGCATCATCAAATCTCTCTTTCTCTGACCTCTGCTTCTATTATCACCTCTCTTTCTCTGACTCAGACTCTGAGCCACCCTCTTTTAAGGACGTTTTGACTACACTGGGTAATCCAGGATAATCCTAGCTCATGCTTTTTAATTTAATCACATCTGAAAAATCCCTCCTGCCATGCAAGTAACTTATTTACAGATTCTGGGGATTATAATGTGGACATTTTGGGGGTGCCATTATTGAGGCTGTCATTTAAGTCTGTAATCAATAAGTTCAGTAATTTCCTGGAATAATACATATTGAATACAGTTATTACATCATTGAAACTTTACAGTTACTCTGAAAAGTAATGTATGAAGACTGTTTACATGTCCTTGAGAAACTGAATCTCAGTGTTATTCATCTTGGCCTCAGATAACGTGTGGTAAAGACTCAAGACAAAATAGACACAAAATATTGTGTGAGCATGATTCATGTGGTGTCCACAAAGAGGGGTGAGAGTGACAATTTCCATTCACTCTGGTTTCTGTTCTCCAAGGACTGTGGTCAAGTTTAATCCAGCGTATATTCTGATCCCTGGGAGCCATGAAGGAAGTCAGAAGGTTTGCATATGGTCAGCTGTGAGTTTGTCATCGGCTTTTATTAGACATATTCCCTCTTTCTATCCTTTTTTGATTCCTTCTCTTTTTTAGCCTTTGAGGCTGCATTTTAATGAGAAACTGATAGTTTCTCCCAGTAACAGGCAGCAATCTGATGTGTGATTAAGATGGTGAAAAACAAAAGGCAGAAAATTTGACTCTTCTTAGATTGCTTTCTTAGTTACATATTATTAGAGTCTCAGGACTCTACGGGTCCTTAACAGTCGATCAGATATGTATCATTAATTTGCTGAGCACGCATACACCAGCAAACTACTGATTGACTACTTATCTGCTCTCACTTTTATTCCTGCCCCTTCCACACACACAAACACCAATGCCGCACACATATACTTGCACTACAGTATGGGACAAGTTTGGGTTTTCTTATTATATACATAGATTTGATCAGTCTGGGGTCATAGAACACAGAACTGCCGCTTTTGATAAGCTCCAAATATTAACACTGAGGAATAATCGCACAAAATGACAATCATGGGGAACTTGAGGACCCAACTTTCTGTGTGTGTGTGTGTGTGTGGTACGCGGGCCTCTCACTGTTGTGGCCTCTCCCGTTGCGGAGCACAGGCTCCGGACACACAGGCTCAGCGGCCATGGCTCACGGGCCCAGCCACTCCGCGGCATGTGGGATCTTCCCGGACCGGGGCACGAACCCGTGTCCCCTGCATCGGCAGGCGGACTCTCAACCACTGCACCACCAGGGAAGCCCGAGGACCCAACTTTTATGAAAAAGGCAAAGTTGGGTAAGGGAGAGCTTGATAAGCAGTAGGTATTATTTCTCTGGGGAGAAAAATACAAAGAGGAACAAGATATTTTTTTTAGACTATGTTATTCTGCATGATTTTCAAAAATTATACTGGTAAGCAAACATTACATTTTCCAGACATATCAGACTAATGACATAACAGCCTACAACAAATTTGTATTAAATACTGTATATTTCGTTAACTCAGCTCCAATTCTATTTTCTATGTTGTAGGATTTGAAGCAGATACGAATGATTTTTCTTAAGTCCTTACCCTTCTGTGATTCTGCTGAGAGCACAAGAAACCAACAATAATTTACTGTATGCCATAATCATCCTGTTTTGTTTTTAGAAAACTCCCAACAACCTGACAACACACATTTGTTATGGTTGAGTCTAGGCATTTAAATATGAAAACAGTTAACATGCATTTGTAGGGAATATGACAAATGGGAATTTGTGAGCAGACCAATTTTTCATTGACCTGCATTCAAGAACACTATTATAACTCAGGCATGCCTCCCAAGTTGTTTAAATGCGTTGATTTCCTAGTATTTATGTGGGCAGGTTGACTGATGAGAATGACTTTGGTATAAGCTCAAGAGTCCCTTTCTATTTCCCCTCCTCCAGGCTTCACTTTTGTGCTGATTCAGATGTGAGCTCTGCATTCAACCATCCAGCTAATATATTGAGACAAGAAAGCAATAACTTTTGCTCATTACATGAATTGTAGAGAAAGAATCAAGGGGTTCAGATGAATAAACTTTCACTATGGGAACAGCTCACGGGGCATAATTTTCTTCTGGGTCCAAATAATCATATTGTGTGTTTTGAATATACTTTCTTCTACCTATCTTTTCTCTACACTCATTCTTATTCAGGTATAACATCAACTCTTTTATGAATGCAGAGTATTATTATCCTCATTTTGTAGATGAGGAAACCGAGATCCAGAATGTTAAATGAATTGTCCAAGTTCATGTTTCCTAACTTAGTCCTCCATGCACAGAAAGTGGATCCATCACTGGTTACTTACATATCTATTTTTAAAAGCTTTTGCCTTGGTGAAGTAACCTATCTCAACATCCTTTTTCTAAATGAAAATAGAATTTTCCCGGACACTGGGCAGGTTCTAAGACAAAGGAGACAGAGAATTAACACCTTGGCAATTAAACTTATGATATGAGCCCTACCTAAGACATTCCTTTCCACTCTGTGAGCCACAAATCAGAACCCATGCAGATTTGAGGAGTGTGTACTTTAAGTGTAACTTATGCTCACCGTGATGTGTGATGTCTGGGGTGAATATAAACCAAATGTCATTCATCGTGGTTCTCAAGTATTTGTGGTAAGGACTCAAGGGAAAAAAAAAAATTTACTTAGCATTCACAAAGGGGGATAAATGGTTAAAGCAGGATTTTTGATGAAAAGGAAGGAACAGTGATAAAAGGGCAAGACGGTTTGGCTGCAGGAGGTTTCGATGGCAGGCAGGTTTCTCAGCTGTGAGCTGCTCCTGTGTCCTGTAGATTGCTTGGAGGCCAGATTGTGAAAAAGCTGAAAATATTTAGAGAACACGAGGCTTAAATTAAAAGAAGGGCAGATCACACTGGGGAAATGCCCAAAATGCAGACTAAATTAGAAGCATCTGCATAAAGGCACTCTGAAATATGTCTGTGGACCCCAAATAAAGTTTGTAGTGAAGAAATATTTGCATAATGTGTTTTTGTTACTGTGCAAGGGAAACTCAAGGTACAGATTACACAGAGAGAAAGTAAGTTCTCAAGCTTAAGAGGTGTATTTGGGAACTAGCAAGAGAGGGTAGAGGTCTTCTTCTGGTTTTGAGATTATAAAACAGCCAAAAAAGGAAACAAATCAATGCTTTAAACCTGTTTGACAAAGTAACTCTCTGGAGATTATAACATGTAACTTACCTTCTTTGTGTAATTTGTACCTTGAGTTTCCCTTGAAACGTAGCAAAAAACATTTATACAGCTATTTACTTCAGTTAATAATGTGGAGGAAAGGTGACAATAGGGTTCAAGCTCTGACTGTGAAACGAATGAATTATACGGTCCCAGGACGTCATGCGGATCCTTCATCTATACCAAGAGGGCTGCTAGATGATGTCAGAGGTCTTCTTCAGTGTGGAACTGTGGCTTCTGAAGCCACAGAGAAATAAGCAGGTCCAGATCATAAATGCCAGAAGCTTAATTTTCAAGGAGACAACTCTCTCCTCCTTAATTCCCTATGTGATGGCAATTAAAGTCCCCATGGGAAGCAGCAAGAGGGCCAGACTCAGGAGAATTCTGTCTGGGGTCGCTGTGTCAGGGATTGATGTGCAGCCCCTTTTCTCATAGATTTCGTGCCATGTGGTTCACTGTATGGAAGTGGCTTTGAATGTTGCAAAGGAGGACGTCCTGTGTCATCGTTACAGTTTATCGTCTCTTGCTGAAGGTTCTCGCTCTTCAGAAGTGCCCAGTGAGGCTAGAAATGGCAGATGATGGTGATTATTCCTCATTTACTCTGAGAAAGAATGGACGCTCCGGCTGCAGGAATACAACATTTTCTGATAATGATTTATTAGTAGTGTTGTGACCTCCTGCTTGCCCCAGTGCCCGTGTCATACTTTGGCCGCCTCTCAATTTATTTGCAGGGTTTCACTTTGGAGAAATCATATCAGCCTTTTTCACTCCTCTGTTTTCTAGACCCCATTTAATTGCAAATTAACAACTTGTCTCTCAACTGTTCCTAAGTCTGGCTTTTCCCTGTGTGTGTGTGTCTGTGTGTCTGTGTGTGTGTGTCTGTGTGTGTGTGTGTCTTAAGAATGTGCTTAGAAAACATTATCAAAGCAAGGCTTTCTGACTTACCAGCTACAATTGATAACCAATTTTTATTTTTAACCATTGAAAAAAATTATTTATTTGCAGTATATCAGTGTTAAGTCTGCCAGGAGAGAGAAACAGGTTCTGGGCAATTTAAATCTGACATACAATTAAGAAAAACACATGTTCAAACCTGAGGTGTTTTCAGTTGACCTGAATCCCACCAAGGGCTGATATTCTACAGATAAAGTAGATAAAGTTTTATTTCCTATACCTTGCATGGTACATTACTAACAGGCAAATTAAATAAAGAAGGCTCCCCCGTTCTAGAAGGATACATTACCGAGGTCGGTGGGTATCTGGCTTGTGCTTGTTGTACAAAGTGAAGAAAGGCAGAGGCGCTGGCCGCCTCCTCATCCTGACCCACTGCTGCTGCAAGTTTGATGTAATTATGAGTGCTGCTCTCACCTGCCATGAGGTTTCATTCTCTTTCCTTTAAAATGTGTAACTTTGAACTAAATGATCTCAATCTTTTTCATTAAGTCTTTCTTCTTTATTCTCAATAGCAGAATTAGACTATTTTGTTCTCTCCTCCTGAATACCTGTGAAAAGCACTTGGGATCCAACACACATGCCATTTCCCCCTTAAAACATGTCCCCAACCCCTAGTATTCTCAGAATCTGTTCTCCCTTGAATATCTTCCTCTCCGTTACCCCCGACTAAAATCTTCACTCATCTTCCAGAGCCCTTTCAAATCACGTCCTTCACGAAGCTTTCCTAAGTACATGTGATTTTTCTTTCTTAACTTTGAATTCCTAAAGTGTGCTGTGCTCCTCTTCAGTACGTTTACCTGTTGGTGTCATTCTCTGTGCAGATGTTTTCTTCCTGTTATTAGAACGCATTCGCCTCAAGGATTTCGTGCTGTCGTCTGTGTTTCCTCCTCGTCCTCTGGGATAGAGCCTTGCGTGTTTTGTGTAATGAGCAACCTGTTTTAAATGAGCAAGTGCATTTTACCCCCATGAATTCTGTAAGGGGACACAGAGTCAACTGCATGATAGTAAACGATGCCGAAGCAAGAGTTCTATATTGTAAACCTTTAAAACAATTAGAATAATGAGGGCTAAGTTCAATTTTAAGGGTGAAAATAGTTGCAAACCTGCCAAAAGTTGATACGGTTTAAAGTGATGCCTTTTAGAATATGAATGTTAGTTACCAAAGATGGCTTTTTAGTATGAGTGTGTGTGTGAGTGTGTGTGTGTGTGAGAGAGAGAGAGAGAGAGAGGTGGGTGCCTATCTAGGGAGTGGGCAGTGCAGGAGTGGATCTGTAGAAATCTCACCATGTTGAGGATTTGGAGCGTTCAGTGAATTCATTGCTCCCCTAGATGCTTTTCTCTGACCCATTTGTTTACTGCTCTTAATATGAGGCAACGTCTAAAGCATTTCATTTTTAGATTCCCCTCTTATAGATGTTGAAGATGGTGGAAAACTATAATGTGAGGGCAAGTATCATTATAAAAAGAAAAGAAAATGGAATTGGTTCTCTTATTGTATCTTAATTCATGAAACTTCTAATATTTGCTGTGCAAAAGGAAGAAAAACAGAAAAATCCTAGTTTGGTTTATTCTACTATGTCCTAGAGGGCACTCTTACAGTATTATATAAATGTAAAAATTGGGTTTGTTTGTTCCAATCATTTTGTATCTTTATCCACTTAACTAGATTATTAATTTCTCTAGTTTATGAGCCCTTTAAGTTTTCCTTCCCATCCTGTTTAGTAACAGTTTTAACACTAGGTGTTCAAATGACTTGATAAACAGGATTCCTTATCAAATTGGTCCTTCTTTTTCATATCCATATTATATACATTCTTCTACTGTTATCAATGAGAAGTGAATAAGGAAGTGGTTACTTAGCCTTGGGAAATAGTTGTATTTACATGTTGGTAAGAAATAGTGGATCCTGAAAAAAAATGACAGGGAAGGGTGAGCAAGGCAGGAAGAGGAAGGGATGATACAGTTTATCCAATGAGGAGGATTATGTGCAAAACAGAGTTAAATGGTTGGATTTCACTGAGGAAATATTCTGGTCACTCTTGAAAATGCAGAAAAGTAGTAGCATAGTACAGGCAGGGCCAGATTTCTGTTTTTCAAGGTGGTTAGAGAAGAGTTAAATGCATGTTGAGAGCACAATGGCAGCAGAGTTATTAAGCGTTTTTTGGTTTTTTGTTTTTTGTTTTTTTTTGCGATACGTGGGCCTCACACTGCTGTGGCCTCTCCCGTTGCGGAGCACAGGCTCCGGACGCGCAGGCTCAGCGGCCATGGCTCACAGGCCCAGCCGCTCCACGGCATGTGGGATCTTCGCGGACCGGGGCATGAACCCGTGTCCCCTGCGTCAGCAGGCAGACCCTCAACCACTGCACCACCAGGGAAGCCCAAAGGAACCCTGTTTATCACTGTGATCCAATTCTGCCGTGTCCATAATCTGTGGACTCAACCGCGGGACGGCAGGCTCTCAACCCACAGGAAAACCACACCCCTCATGTCCTTAGACTCATTACTGTCAGTCACTCATAGTTCAAGGCCAGTGCCCTAGAAGGGGCCGTTTGCTGATGCTCTGAAATCCACAGCTTCCATTTTCTGAATCCCTCCTTATTTTCTAGGCTCCTTTAAAGCAACTGTTGCCTTTTGAAGATGTATACCTCCAACCAGATGCTATCTTTCATTTCTCTGAATCTTCAAAGCATTTGGGAGTGTCTCTTTAAGGCACTCCAGCCTTGGATTGTAAGATTTGTATAATTGCCTTAGGTTCCTTCCCCCACCTAGATCAGAAATAGAGGCAGAAACTGGGTCCTAACCATTCCTACACCTTCTAAAACACAATCCCATGCCTTAGACATTCATGAATCAGTGTGAAACTTGAAAGAAACTCTGCTGTTTACTAGGTGTGTGACCTTGTGATTTACTTCTCTAAGCCGACACTTTCTCACCTCTAAAACTGAGTTAATGATAGAGAAAATAAAAACCACATCATAGGACTCTCAAAAGAATTAAGCAAGATAGTATATACAGTGCCTGGCACAGAGTGTAATAAGTAGTGGTTTTATTACGGTGATGGATTTTATGGGTTCCCCAAATGTCAACCCCAAGAGAACCCAGGAATGGCCTATCTGAAGTGACTATCTTTGATTCTAATATTAATAACATTCTAAAATATTGACTGTCATAGGGCCAATAATAAACATAGTACCAAAAATTCAACTGTGAATATAGGCCTATATCCTTAATTAAGAAAAAAGTTAACAGTGGAAAATCACTTCTGAGTCTTATAAATAGGAAATTGGATTTCCTAATGGGTAATTTAAAATACTTTGGGAGCATACATACACCTGGAGCACTCAAGCTATAAGTTGGTGACTCAGAGAACAAGGGCACAGAATTCTGAAATAAGCAACAGCAGATGGCCACTTAAGGTCTCAAAGAGCAAATTGCAGAAAATAAATTAATTCATTTAAACATGCATGAATCTCCTAAGTGGGGGAATAACCTGAAATGGTGCCGAATGATTTCCTTAGTTATGTGTGTTCTGAAGTATTAATAATGCCTTGTTTTGTGCCTTTTACCTTTGATGGGAACAGATCCCAGAATCTTTTGCCTTATTAAATTGTTTTCAGAGTAATTTAGATTATAAAACAGCAAATTCCAGTCAAAGTACAGATTGGTTTCATTGATTTGGAAAAGTGGATAGCAAGTTTATCAAAGGATAGATGGATCCTGGAGGGAATGAAAAGTGATTATGATTAAATCGTTAGAAAAGAGCTTTGGAGAGGCTGACATAATCTTGCAAAAACTTCTTAAAAATTTGAAACTTGCCTACCTTTCTGCTAAAATATGTGCAAAGATTTTATCAACTTGTCTGATACTGTGTGGCATGGCAATGTAAGCTCTAAGAATCAGTATACTCATTTGTAGACTATAGGGTAGATTTAGTATATTTATCAGAATTATTACTCAGTTATTTCCAGATCTCATCAGATGTTTTAATTTTCATTCTGGGAACCACAGACACGAAAATCCCGGCAGTTTATGTCCTTGCATACTTAAACTTTACGGTTGTATAACTGAATAAATAAAGGAAAAGGGGCCAGAAAGAGGAGGCAGAGATGTCAGAAGCAGAAGCAAACTGTCAACTAAAGGCCTGTAATGTTCGATGACGTGTTCCATCTGATCTTCTAAAGGAGAAGGATTTAAGGAAATTACTGTGTGCCCTGCACACGCTGGTTGTCAGGGTAGCTTTCTTGTATGGCAGCGGTTCATTTTTGATGCCAAGGCAGTGAGGGAGAGCTTGGCAGCAGAGCAGGAGCTCGAACTGAGGACACCTGGCTATGGAATGGATGAAGCTTAGCAAAGGATTTGGCAGCCCTGCCTGAGAACAAAAACAATCAAAAGAATTGCCGAGAACCATAAAACCAGGAGAGTAGATATGAAATACATCAACCTGATTTTTTGAACATGGAAAAATATTAAACCTATTCTAAGTCTGTTAGGATGCCCATGTATTTCTGTGAGTTTCTGTTACTATAGTAATTTCCATTTTGCCCTGGGACTATGAATAGGATAAAGTCAGATACTTTGTTATTGTTCATTTTTTAAGTTTGGAAAAACACATACTTCTTAACCCAGGGTTTAAATAATTTGTAACTTATGAATAAGTGCATATATCCCTGTAGTTGAATATTTCCTTTGATGCCAAAGGCTCATTATTTGTATGCTAATCTGTTCTCTTGGGAAGCTCTGATATGTTACAATTGCAAATAATCTTTGAAATCTTTTGGAGCAACTATAAAACAAAAACAGTACATTCCAGGACGATGGTACAGCATTTGCAAGGCTTTGTCACGATAGGTCAGGAGGTATTTTATGTAGCTGGAGTGTGCAGAGAGGTGGTGGAAAGATGAGAGATGATGTCGGAAATTTAGGTGGGATCAGATCGTGTCCTAGGAGAGGAGGCCTGGATTTATTCTTATTCTGTAGGCAGTAGGGGAAGATTTTATTTTATTAAAAAATGTTTTTATTGGAGTATAGTTGATTTACAGTGTTGCGTTAGTTTTGGCTGTACAGCAATGTGGATCAACTATACATACATATATACATATACATATACATATATATATATATATAGCCTCTCTTTTTTAGATTCTTTTCCCATATAGGTCATGACAGAGTATTGAGTGGAGTTCCCTGTGCTATACAGTAGGTCCTTATTAGTTATCTATTTTATATATAGTAGCGTGTATATGTCAATCCCAATCTCCCAATTTATCCCTTCCCCCCCACCTTTCCCCCTTGGCAACCATAAGTTTGTCTTCTACATCTGTGACTCTATTTCTGTTTTGTAAATAAGTGGGAAAGAATTTAAACAGAGGAGGAAAATGGTCACTTTTGTGTTTAACAACAATTCATGGAATCATACGGACTGGATTACAGAAAGATACAGTAAATAACTTAAAAAAAATCAGACCACGTATGAAACTAGAACCTTACGTTAATTATTTGAATAAACACTCAAAAGAAGCATTTGTCACTCATTCTAAAGGGATAAGATCTTTTGAGTGACTCTTTAAAAAAAAAGATGCCTATATTAAATATATTACAATTGACCCTGAACAACGCAGGTTTGAGCTGCCCAGATCCACTTATATACACGTATTTTTCAATAGTGAACGCCACAGTGCTATACACTCTGTGGTCGCTTGAATCCAAGGATGAGCAAGAACCACTGATGCAGAGGACCGACTATAAATCATAGGTGGATTAACCCCCAGGTTGTTCAAGGGTCAACTGTACTATCTTTTTCAACAGGTACCCTTGACCTTTAAAATTCCAAATTCAACTTCATGTCTGCTTATGAAAGGGGAAATTCTCTTCTTCAGTGACAGGGTTTGCGGGATCACTTGGTTCTTTACAACAAACACAAAATTCGAAGTTCTCCTTGTGAAATGTGACACGTGTCTGTTTCTGTAATTTATTCTGCCCTGTTGTTCTGACTCAACCAGGTAACCTACTATTCATTTGTTTAAAACAAAGCGATGCAGCTTAAAGGGCCACATGTACTGCAAATGAAGTTCTTGAGACGTTAGAAAATCATCACGATTACATATCCACATCCCCACACCCACTGTACTGTGTTTCACACCACGCGCTGCTGTTGATAGATGGATTATACTTGTAGGTAGAAATCAAATATTACCCACAGATAATGAATATATTTGGATATGTATTTATGTGTAGGTACTAACTGTCCATTGATGCTTCTTTAAGAGCATGTCTTATAATAAATTGGAGGGCAGAATCTTCAAGAACGTTCAAGTATGAAATACTGTTCTATCACTACTGTGTTTCTGGTGATTAGCTTGCCTTTTTAGTAGCTCTGTGAGATGTTTTTCTAATCAGTGCACATGAGCCATCATCAAAACTAGAATTCCTAATTCTGAGCCCAAACAGTTGGAGTCCAACCAAATCAGGACCTTTAATAAGCGTTGGAAGGAAAAAGACATCAATCATGTACTCCCTCTCCCTAGCTCTGCGTACATTATTGAAAAATTTTATCAAAGTTTTTGTACCAAAAAGCCTTTAAGAACTTTGAACGATGTACCTGTAGGCAGACAGTATTATCTAATCAAAATTTGATTTGTGAGGGTGAGTCAGGTAACATTCATAACTTTAATCATGTTAACAACTCTGAAATTGGCTGATAATTATTTTAGAATTAGAGGCTCTAATTTGTACATTGTTAACGTGTTTCCAATGACCGGCCAATGTAATAACAATACCAAATTATACTCTGTCTTCTTTGAGATCCTAATGGGCAGCTGAAATGGGATATTTCCACCAGAACTGAGTATCAGTTTTTTCCCGAACATCCAAAACTTGTGAAGTTTCTGAAGATTCAAGGTCAGGTGTAGCATTGTGCTAGTAGAGTCCTATCATGTTCTCAGTGGTTTTAATTCAGTTAAAGTCTGTGACCAGAAACAGTCTTATCAGTGTCATTATCATGATCAGCAAAGTATCCTAAGTACAGCACCAAACAAAATGCTTTGTAAACCACTTGAATGCCAATATCTTAGCCATATAGCTTTATCCTTCTTTATAGTAGGAATCCATCAAATTAACATACAAATCAGAGAGACCTCAGATGAGAAAATTCCACTGCCCCTAAATATTTCTAATGATGTGTTTTACATCTATGCAATAAGGATAAATTATGTTAACACAGGGTTTTAAATATTTTCTTAAACTGTAGAACCCTTTGCTCAACCAAAATTTTACCTAGAACCTTAAACCATAAAGCTAGATAAACAACTGTTTTTATTTATGTATAATACAAATGCTATCTACAGTGATTTACCACACACAGTTTTTTTTAAGTTACTAAAAATGTATTCATAACACTGTGTATATATTTCTAACTTTACTGTGGGCTCTGCTTTATTTTTTCTACAAGAAATAATAGCTAATAATACCAAGTGAACACTGAGCGCTCCTTTATATGTCAGGAACTCTTTTGAGTGCTTTCTTTGAATTGTCTCACGTAATCCAAGTGTCAAGTACCATATTGCAGGTGGGGAAGCTGAGGTATAGGGATAGCAACTTTGCTGCCCGGGATCACAAGTGTTTGAGCAGTAGAGCTGGGAGTGTTCTCTGGATGACTGACTCCAGAACCCAGGTACTGACCACTCATGTATCACCTCCTACCCTCCTACCTAAAATAAAAATAACCTTGCACCAGGATCTCCGAATGCACAAGGCTGCTATAGAGATTTTCGTCAGACATACTTGAGGAGAATTTTGCAGAGAATTAGTTGCCTTATGGCTTTCTGAAAAATTAGCCCACAGGCCAGGGGTTTGGTTTTATTATTACCTCTTTGCTGCCTCTTGAACTTTTTGAAGCAAATGCTGGTGTCAACCTTGGCTGCACACTGGAATAACCTTGGGGGGTGGGGGACGGGTGGTATAAAATATACTAGTGCCTGTACTTTTGTCCCACACTTGGAGGGCCTGATTTAATTGATCTCATGTGTGGCCTGGATACCCTTTGTTTTTTTTTTCCAAGCTTCCCAGATGTTTTCTGTGCAGTCAAGGTTAAGAAGGGCTGTATTTAAAGCTAAGCTGCCTTTCTGCTGTGTTCATACTGTTGCTCACATAGGGTATACATGAGATGGGTGTAACAGAGTGGGATGGGTGGCTAAAATCAAGTCACTCTAAGTTAGTAGGACCGCTTATTAATACTGAGTCATTCATTCATTCATTCATTCTTTCTTTCTTTTTTTTTTTTTTCCAAGGACAGTCAGGTGCTTGGAAGAAAAATTCAGCAGGGGCAGGAGACAGAGAATGACAGGGGGCTACTTAAGCCAGGAGATGGGAGGAGGCCTCTGAGGAGGTGACATTTGAGCTGAGACCTGGATCACATAAGGATCACATCTCCTCAGGGAGATGGCTAGGGGCGGGGAGGTGTTCCAGGCAGAGGAAGCCCAGGGCAGAAGCCTGGAGGCAGTTCTGCCTGGTCCACTGCAGGTTCTCATCCCCTACTATGCAGTGCAGTTGTGAGCATCAGACACAAGGTCAAGTGAATAAAGCATCTAGCCCAGAGTAATAACCGCCATGGGTACCATTACCAAGGGTAGTCCCCTTTTCCAGATGAGCAAACTGAGGCCCAGAGAGGATAAAATGTCTCCCTGCAAACCAGAAGCTGGGGAGTAGGATTCATTTGAGGCCACAGTATTCCACCTACAGCTGTGCATGCCTGGGGGCTGGAGTCTGGGGTCCAGCAAGGAGCCCCCCACCTCAGGGTAGAGATGGAGGCACAGCTCACAGAGATGCCAGACAGGAGGGTCCAGAGGGTGAGGTCAGGGCTTGGGGATGTGGGGTCTGGGATAGCTACATTGATCAGGAGACCTCAAGAGCTTAAAAATAGGGGATGCCTTAGACTTCCCTGGTGGTCCAGTGGTTAAGACTCCCCGCTTCCACTGCAGGGGGTGCGGGTTTGATCCCTGGGTGGGGAAGTTCTGCATGCCATGCCGGGAGTCCCTGCTGGCAGTCTTTAAACGATTGTTCTTTATATTATTCTACAAAACACACACACACACACACACACACAATAATTCCCTAAGAATTCTCAGTGGGTCATTGAAAACCAGTCTAGGTGGTCCTGTCCATTGTACGTAAGTTTTCTAATGCCTAGCTTTACACCTTGTGATATGAAAAGCAACAAAACCTCAAGCTCGGAAAAGCGTTATTTTGGATAATATTTACAACACAGGACTGAAAATGGGAAGATTCTGTAGAAAGGGAACGTCTGTTTATGATAATTCGTAGTAGTGGCTAAAAACCTATTCCGCATATGGAGCACTTCCTGTTTCTTTAGTAGCCCAGACAACTGCTTTTAGCTAGAGGGCCTGTCATATGTAACGCCTTCCTTAGAGCCATAACAGAACAAAATGCTTAGTGTCTGGGGAGGGACTCACAGCCCTAGAACACGTGCATACATACATATACATGTGTACATACATATACATGTGTGCATACATAGAGGTTGGGGGGAAGAAAGAAGGAAGGGAGGGAGTAGGAAAGAAAGGGAAAGGGAGAAAAAAAGAACAGAACGAGGAAGGAAGGAAAAGGAAAAGATTGATTTCCATGCCTGTCGCTAAATTATTATTTGGGCAAGTAGATTAGTTCTCCTCTGTGGTTGCATGTGCGGGCAATTATGCTTCCATCTAGAGTAATTAAACACGTTCATTTGTTTTCTTGGAAACGACTAAAAGTAGATTATGTGCCATCAGGTGATTCTCATTTCAAAAAAACAAATAACTTGTTTAGTGGTAAAACTCCACCTCCAAAAATGTCCATACATTCCTTTATCCCCTGCCATCAATTTTGGTGTGTTGTAACTTTTTTTTTTTTTTTTTCTTTTTGCGGTATGCGGGCCTCTCACTGTTGTGGCCTCTCCCGTTGCGGAGCACAGGCTCCGGATGCGCAGGCCCAGCGGCCATGGCTCACGGGCCCAGCCGCTCCGCGGCATATGGGATCCTCCCAGACCGGGGCACGAACCCGTATCCCCTGCATCGGCAGGCGGACTCTCAACCACTGCGCCACCAGGGAGGCCCAATTTTGGTGTGTTGTAACTTTTTAAATCATGAATATTTAGTTCCAGTACGTTCACTATGCTGTCATATTAAGGATGTTCCTTTTTAAATTAGAATCTGTACGGTGGTTTACTTTACTTTTTTCCCTTTTCTCATTCAGATGATAGTTTTTTCCACCTAACTTTATATATCCTATAGTTACATTTTTTTTTTTCTGAGAATTCTGTCACAACTTGGATCCACAGAATCCTTTAAAGCCTGAAGACAAGTATTTGCCTAGGAAAGACAGGGATGGAGGAAAACATAACTGAGATGTTTGAGGTCTGAGTTTGTTTGGATCAGTAGCCTGCAGCGCTCTTTTTAGCTGGAGGGCAGGAGGACAGAATGCTCTCTTGGACAGCTGTCCCCACTGTAACTGCTAGCTGTGAGTGCACAGGATAATAGGTGTTGAATCAAGGAACCACTAAAAAGGTGTACTTTAAAAGTTTTGTCAATTAAAATATGTCACGTGTGATATTAAAGTAATTGAAATTATTATGTCAAATGATACACTGGCCTTATAGCAAAATTGGGGCATTCTTTAAAAGAAACCTCTTAGCTGTTCAGCAAAGCCTAGGATATAGCGAAGAAGGGCAATGTCATTGCTTAGACAGGTTATTTGTTGGTTTTCTGATCCAGGCTGTTGCCCCGCCAGGATTCTGAGAGCCCTGGGGTCCTTGTTGGATTCCTTTCAATACCTCAACTCCTAGATAATTGAAAAATAAAATCATTGCGGTCCGCTTGAGGAATTGGGGATCTGGGCTGATAGATTACATCCTCTCCCTCTGTGTCCAGATTGTCATGGCGCTTCCTCATCATTCTAGCGCCCTCACTGCTTCTGGACCTGAAACACCTGTCTCTGTATTATTCCTCACTCTTGATTGCTGTCACTAAGGTTCAGTTGACCCCATGGGCAGGAAGGGTGAGTGACTGCTTGAAGCAACAGGCTCCAAGGAAGGGATAAAAAGAGAGCACCTCACGTCTGCCCTGTCAGCTCCGTAAAGTAACTGGCTCAGACAGAGGGCAAGGGAGATCGCCTAACTTCGATGGCACAGGTGACCTAGTACTCGGCAACCAGGAGAGCTCAGCCAGGTATCTCCTCTCGTACAGAGCATAACCAGCCAAGGGGCTAGGGACCAGAGGGGAGCTGTGTCTTTTTAGCAGTCTAATTGAAGACAGAATCTCCTCCATCGAGAAACTGTGTCTTGACACTTGAACGGCCATGATGATTAACTGCCAAACTTGCCGTCCTCCCACGTTTTAGGATATACCTGTAAAGAAAAGGCCAGTCTAATGAAACATGCTTGTTGACCATCTGATCAGCTGTGACTTGTTCTCTAGCCTAGTACTTGAGCCAGAAAAACCAAGGTTAATTCAAGCGCACAGGAAAAGATAGTAGTCTGATCCTACGGCATAGTCTCAACTATTTTGCCCCTCCTTCTACAGTCCTATCACTTTAGCCACTAGTGACCCTGGCTAAAAGGTTACTCAGTCAGTCAGTCAATATGAAACAAAATAAAGGTCTTGAGTTTCAGGACCACAAGCCTTGACCTTTCTACTTCTTAAATACTTGAACGGACTCACAGCAGCAGTTCCTTGCTTCAGCTCAAGATGACAGACTCGCCCTCCTGGACAGCATGGTCTGACTGCTGTATGATGCTTCTCTCTCTGTGTCTCTGTCTTTAACCCTTCGTCCTTTACCTCCAGCGGACATTAATTCTACCTCCCTGCAGAAAATTACTTAACTTCCTGGGTTAGGAAGTGAAATTCAAATGCCAAAATAAGCATTATTTGGGTTGAGTCACAGGAATGATTTATTATGTGTTGGTTTATCAATGAATCATTTGTCCACTTCGGGAATAGACTTTTTTAGTTTGTTGCCATTATACCTGGCAATCAACTAAAAAAGATACAGCAGCATAAACAGAATTATTTCAGCAGTTCATCCTCTGTGGGACCTATTACTTTATAAGGAAAGTTTTAATGAAATTACAAATTAGAGTTGTGTCCTGCCATTGCAAAGTGAGTTCTGCTTTTAGAGTGAATGTGGCTTTCGTAGCACCCAAGGTGATACTTAGTTGTGCCCGACAGTGACAGCAAGGCGATGAGCAAAGGATCATTGTTGGACCTGCAGTGCCATCTACAGGATATATGGAATAATGGAGATTGTGCTTCAAGTAATGCAGCCACAGGGGAATTAAGATGTGTTATGTGTTTCAATAAGACTTTGTTGCTACATTAAAAAAAAAATAGTCGTATGTTTGCAAAATGCTGTTCTAGTACTTAAGCCTCTATGAGTTAGACTCCTAAGGTAATGGAGTGTTGTGTTTTGTTTTTTATTGAATTAATTGGAAAGCCCATTCATTTGTTTCAAAAATCCATCTGATAATCTTTGTAAGATGTAGCATTAAAGTTTCTGGTTACTTTGAATAGACTGTATTGCAATTAATATTAGATCATGATTTACTTATTTGTCATGTCTCTGGCTTACATCTGTCTCTCCCTGCCAGAACATAATCACCAGGAGGGAGAGATTTTTATTTTATTTACTGATTTTTCCTAAGAACCTAGAACAGTGCATGCACAAAAGTAGGTGCTCACATATTTGTATGTGATGAGTGAATATCACTATGTTTTGCTAGTAAGAGGAACAAATATGGAAAGTCAGTTACTCTCCTGGAAGCTTAGGGTCTTGCTTTTAATATGAGGGTGCCAATACCTTCTTCCTACCTTTCTGTTGTTGTAAAAATTAAATGAGATAGTGGATGGTGAAGTACTGTGAACTATGAGGCACTATAAAATTTAGGCATTTTTCCCAAATACCATTTTTTAGTTTGGGTAGAACTCAAGAAATGTAGGAAACGTAAGACCCTCTTTTTCGCCCCCTCCCGTAATTTCCTGAGGTACTTTTTTTTTTTAATAAAGTGTGGCATGTTCTTTTTAATTTTATTTATTTGTTTGTTTGTTTATTTATTTATTTTTGGCTGCGTTGGGTCTTCGCTGCTGCACGCGGGCTTTCTCTAGTTGCGGCGAGAGGGGGCTACTCTTCGTTGTGGTGCGCAGGCTTCTCATTGCAGTGGCTTCTCTTGTTGCGGAGCACAGGCTCTAGGCACACGAGCTTCAGTAGTTGTGGCATGCGGGCTCAGTAGTTGTGGCGCATGGGCTCTAGAGCGCAGGCTCAGTAGTTGTGGCGCACGGGCTCTAGAGCGCAGGCTCAGTGGTTGTGGCTTGTGGGCTCTAGAGCGCAGGCTCAGTAGTTGTGGCTCACGGGCTTAGTTGCTCCGTGGCATGTGGGATCTTCCCGGACCAGGGCTCGAACCCGCGTCCCCTGCACTGGAAGGCAGAGTCTTAACCACTGTGCCATCAGGGAAGTCCAATCCTGAGGTACTTTTAAAAGACCATATAGGTTGGGGTCTGGAAATCTTTATTTTATAAAAAAAATTTAGAGGATCCTGAAGCACACTAAAATTTCAGAACTTCTGGCATAAAGAAGAGGTTGAAATTGAATTGAACCCCATATGAAAAGTTACTCTTTTACTATTGCCCCCATCAATTACTTCCTGATATAAAGTTGTTTCTGATAGGATGTATTCTTTGTCATAAGGAAAATATAGAAAATTTTAGTTGATTTATTATTATTTAGCTTATGGTTTAGAGTACTACCTAACTTTTACAAAAATTTAGACCAGAAGGGTCTAGACATATGTAAATAAAGACTCCCTGAATACATGAATGTTACTTAATTTTAGAGAATTTTACATATATTTCACAAAGTAGGATATAAATGTTACATAAAACATTAGAAAATCAAGACATACAGGGTTCATCAAGGTCATATCATTTGATCAGGTGGGAGACGTGAGTAGAACCAGGTCCTCTGATTCCAGCTCCATTCTGCTCTGTCATGCTCACCCTCCCAACTCCTATTTCCTTCCTTCTCCTGCCCAAACACCAGGAACCAGCAGAGAACACAGTGCTAAGTGTGCAGTAAGGCCCCAGTAAGCCTCATTTCATAGATCAGTTTCTCAGCATTCTAAATTTGAAATGATTTTTCATCAGTTCATGTTTGTCTTCTTTTTTTTTTTTTTTTGGCGGTACGTGGGCCTCTCACTGTTGTGGCCTCTCCCGTTGCGGAGCACAGGCTCCGGATGCACAGGCCCAGCGGCCATGGCTCACGGGCCCAGCTGCTCCGCGGCATATGGGATCCTCCCGGACCGGGGCACGAACCCGTATCCCCTGCATCGGCAGGCGGACTCCCAACCACTGCGCCACCAGGGAGGCCCCATGTTTGTCTTCTTGACAGCCTCACTTCAGCTAGAATCTTCGGGGTAGGACTAAAGTTCAAAAGAATGGGCCAAATACATAGGATTCAGTTCTTTGGATTCAGAAAGGAAAAAGAGAAAGTCTCATGTACTGTTTATGAAACTTGTGATGTACAGTTTGCATGTTAGAAGCCTTTTTTTTTTCCTATTCATGCTTCTGTTTTTTCCACCCTAAGACAGATAGACAGATAGATAGATGGATAGATAGGTATCACTCATGTCTTTGCTTCAGGAAGTCAAATATACTCAATAAACATGCTCTCTGGCCTCCCCAACACACACACACACACACACACACACACACACACACACATACATATCTGCCTTTGGAATGCTGCCAAGAATTACCATTTTACTTGAATAGCATTAGGTAATTTATTTAATCTGTTCCAAACTTTAGGAAATTCAGTACTACTAAAATATTCTTTTCTGATATAAGCCAGTGATTCTTAAGGCTGCATATCCAGAGGTATAGGCTGCACATCCTCCCCCAGGGCTGTCTAGCTTTCTAGTACCAGGCATTTTTAACTGAGAAATCAGCAATGCAGTACTTGCTGTATTTTCCAGAATCCCATGCTAGGATCCTGCACTCTTCTCTGGCCCTCTTATTAGCAATGATCTGACACAAAGAATTATGAAACCTGGGAAAGACAGAGGCTAGAAAAAACTGCCCCATCTTCCCAGGATGTGCCATATCCCCCCCACTACCACCCCAGAACATCCAAGAAAAGAAACTTGAGCCTATATTTTAGACTAATCATCATTCTCTGGTTACAGGTACATTTCTGGGAGGCCAGAGGCTGCTTCCCAGGGTGCAGAATGACACATGCAGACCACTGTCATCCATCATTCATCAGTTGCAATTGCTATTTGCATCCATTTATCTAATCACAGAGTACAGCAACCACCACCCACGAACAGTTCAAAATCAGATTAACACAGAAACACTGAGGGTGATTATAACATAATCACCCACAAATTCTCTAACACTGTCAGAAATATCTGCCCGCCCCTGTTCCTATTTCCTTCAAATGCACAATAAACGTTCTCTCTCCCCCATGTCACATGTTTAAGGAGGGGTGGGAGAGCGTAGAATATTGTAACGCAGAGAGCATATGGGGGCCATTGCCTGCCACATTTCTTCAGATCAGCAAAGAAACATATCCCTTGGGCTGCACATTCCTGGGATTGTGGCTCTAAGCATATTCTCTTTTATTTCTGTAGCCACACAAGATGCACACTGAGGCAAAGCTGCTCTGAACCTCCATTCACCTCCCTCCTGCTCACACCCCTCCCCAGTCACCTTCCTTTACTCTGTTCATGGTTTTCTGCATGTTTGTTTTCGGTACCAGGCTTCATCTTTGTGGTTTCTACATCAGGTTCTTTTCACGATTGCAATTAGACTTGAAGCACCTCCGTATTCACTTTACCCAGGACATCTTTATAGAATCATCATAAACAACACTAAAAGCACTGAAGATGGTCAGTGACAGGAAATGAATGACCTTTCTTTCTTCCTCTGTTTGAAAATCTCTCATGACTCTCCTATCACAATCGTGTGCGTGCGTGTGCGTGTGTGTGTGTGTGTGTGTTGACTCAGAATCGTACCTCACTGGACAAATACTGAATTGACTTCTGCTCGCTTCTTGTCACGTCATTAAAGTGCTTATATACTTTCTGCGATACATAACATAATTTAAGGACCTAAGCTCTTAAACTTCTCCTGTTATATATAACCCTATTTTAGTTTGAAAAGAAATATTCAAATAATGTAACACCTAGGTGATAGCAAAATGGTTTCATGACTAAGGGATAAAATTCGAGCAAGGCTTACATTGCACACTTCAGTGTAACCAGGAGTAAAGACCAGGGGAAGCAAGCAAAGTATCGCTCGTCAAAGGAAGCCTAGGCCGCCTATTGGCAGCCTGGCTGTCAGACTGTGTTAATGGACCTATAAAAACTTTGTGGGCATTACATTGATATTGAGCCCTTGCAATTTTATAATTTTAACTAAACCCACTAAATTGAGGAATGAGGTCTGAAGGTCCTCACTTCAGCTAGAATCTTTGGGGTAGGACTAAAGTTCAAGAGAATGGGCCAAATACATAGGATTCAGTTCTTTGGATTCAGAAAGGAAAAAGAGAAAGTCTCATGTACTGTTTATGAAACTTGTGATGTACAGTTTGCATGTTAGAAGCCTTTTTTTTTTCCTATTCATGCTTCTGTTTTTTCCACCCTAAGACAGATAGATAGATGGATAGATAGATATCGCTCATGTCTTTGCTTCAGGAAGTCAAATATACTCAATAAACATGAGGTCTGCGTGCAGGGTGAGAGGGGGCACAAAATGTACTGTCAAGCCATCCTGAATGGATTCAACTGAATTTCTTTTGTTCTTCAGCTAAAAGGATTAGCTATTCTTTGCATCCTCAAGTAGCTTGAAAACTTGGTCAAGGCTGAAAAGTGCTATTTTCAGGTCAATATCTCCTCCGCTTTCCCAGTCCCACACTCAAATCAGTTCCTACCTACAAAGGAGGCTGGAATCTCCACTCCTCGGTACTTTTATATATGAGGTAGCCTAAAAATTGCCTCCATTGGTGTCTATGACAGGCCTGTCTTTAGCCTGAATAATATGATAGTTAGGTTTCAGAATATTTTAAGCGAAGGAGAAGGTGGGTTGCCCCGTTGCCAGCAAGCTCATTCTTGCTTTTACATATATTTATATATTCTTCCTCCTGCCAGGAATGCTCATTTTCTCTCTTTCTTACCTCCCTCTTTCTTTCCCTTTTTTACCTTTTCTTCTTACCCAACTTTTTAAGGCTCAGCTCAACTCAACCTGAGCTGTGAGGCCTTCCCAGAGCAGGACAGTGATTTCTCCTATATGTACATCTTCTTGCATATTTTCTGGAATACATAACAGAGAATCTTACTACATACTGCGTTCGTCATGTATGTACAAGATCATGTCTCTTCCGAGTGACTGTGGTGTCCAGAGGTCAGTCATACATCATCACTTGTCTAGTTAGGCTTATAGAAATGAATGATATTTAAATTAATGTTTCTTAGAACTTGGATTTTTTTTAATTACTTATTTGGGAGGGAAAGACAATCTCTTCTGTCTTAAGTGCTTATAAATGGGATATTTTTAGATTTCTGGAAAACTAAGTACTGAAACAGGTAATGATAAAGCTATTAGGATAGCTTTCCAACATCCACTGTCTTATGTATAAGATCCAATTTGAATGGATTTTACTGTTGTACATTTCTAAAATAATTTCCATAAAAATCATGTTTTCAAACTTTAAAATGCTTTGAACATAGATATGCCATGATATTCGAATCCACTTAAACATAATTTAAGTAATAAAAAAAATGGGTTTATACATTCATCAGCAGTTAGGCAAGATTACTGAAAAAAGTAATAAGATTTATGGTACATCAACTCTATAAATGTAGCTAACTAGGTATCTGTCATCTCTTAGAGGTAACATACCAAGTGAGGTGTGCAGAAGAACTTGAAAAATACCCTTTGTTCACATATTTTGAGATGTGACATTAGAGTGACTTATTCATGAGAATTTCATAATACATTAGTAAGTGTGCTGCAGGATATTTTGGAAAAGTAACGAAGGCTTAGTAATGCAAAGTTTTTCTCCAGCCTTCTGTTCCTAGAGATAAATGAGGTGAGACTTTCTTTTCAATTCAAGACTTCAGCTCTTCCTATCCATAATCTCACTTATCACTTCATCCTGCACATTTGTGTAGCTGCTTTTTCTCTTATAAATCTGCTCCATCTCCTCTACTAGATTCCAAGTCTCCTGGAGAGAGATCCAGGATTTTTTCATCTGTTTCCAAGGCCTACCAGCAGAGTGTCCAGTGCAAAGTGTGTGCACATGATAGAAGGAACAGGAGTTTGCTACCAGACAGGGGGCAAAGTGGGAGAGGAAGGAGAACGCATATGCATGATGGCCTGGTTAGCTTCACTGTCTGCTAAAGATGGCGCCCTGTTGCTGGCTCAGCTCTACGTCAACGATGTCCCCCTCATTCATGCAGCTGTCTTCATCCAAAATCTCCATCCAACATTACTGAAAGCCTCTTGGCGGCTAGGCATCTTTCTCTGAGCATCTTCAGGGAAATTCATCAACCGATAAGGGCATTAAATAGAAACATGGCCCAGTGAATTCTGGATTGTGGTGGTGGTGATAAAAGCACAGGGAAAAAGGCTTTTTAAAAACAAATTTTTTAATGAGGAGTTGGCCTGAAAGAAGGGAGGACATTCTGGCAGATCGACACCCAGGAATACAGACACGGAGGTGGGAACAGGAAGGGGGGAGGTGCAGGGATCTAATGGCAGTTTGCTGTCACTAAAACAAAAAAGTGCAAGACACAAAATAGTGAGGAATGGGTATTAAACCTATCGAGGCCATGCCAAAAAGGACCCTGATAAGCTGGTTAATGAGCTTGGACTTCATCTCACATAATGGGTATCCATCAGACATTTAAGGAGAGTGACAGGCTAGTTTGGATAGTTCAGTCTGGCAGTTTTGTAAAGGATGTATTTGAAGGCATAGAACTGAGGGCAGGGAGACTGATAAGTAGATGGAATGAGGTGAGAGACTCAACGGAGAAGAGTATTAAAATTGGAGATGAGGGAATATTCAGGAAGGATTTTGGAGGTACAGTTACACCTCTGTCTCAGTACTCTTTTTTGAGTGTAAATCATATATCACTCCCCGTTTAAACCTTTAGATGGTTCCCCATTGCTCTGAGAACAGAACACGCACATCTGCCAAGTCCTACAAGGCTTCCCTCCTGCTTACCTCTGAGCTCAGACCCACACCCAGTTCAACCACTGTCCTCAGCCAGGCCTGAGGTTATTTACTTTCTCTGTATTTACCTGCTGGTCTCTCTGGTTCAGGGCAGCAGTTTGCCCTCTGATCTCACTTCTCTTGGGGATCGAAGAGTTGTTGCTTTTTCAGTTGTTCAGAAAGAGTTGCATTAGAGGGTTTTAAGCAAAGGAACATACTTCACAAGAAATACTCTGGCCGCCATATTGTAAAAAGACTACAAGTCATCAAGTGCCAATGTGGCAGGCCTCTGCTGCATTCAGACTTGTTGAATTATTGAAAAAAAATCATTATATTTTTTTACAAACCATAGCTTACTCTTTTGAGATGCAAGGGACTAGTGGGAGACTAGGCAGCCTCTTGCTATGAGGCTAGCCAGGACATCTTACCTTGGGTTCCAGGGAATCTTGGGAAGGTTCTAACTGAGAACACAAGTATCCCCAGGTGGATATATCGGTGGGGGGCATTAATAAGATGCAGAAAAATGCTGAGTTTCATTCTAAATCTCACCCTTTTTAAGATGCACATCACCCAGCAGTTGAAGAGTTGGGTTGCAAACTTTTCAATTCATTTTTAAATATCATGGATAATAAAAAGAAATCTTAGGTTGATTTGGGGTATACAATTAATTCTTTACTCTCAATACAGGATCTGCTGGTTACATTTCACACAGTTGTCCCAGACACTGGCGTCCTGCACCTTGCCAGTCCACTGTCCCTGGGTGGGGCTTCCATTCTCCTGGTCACGGGGGGCAGCTAGAGCTCTACCCTGTTAGTGTTCCAGGTGGCTGCATAGAAATCAAGGAACGAAAGCATCAGCTGTCTTTTTAAGGAAAATTCCCTTAAGTTGCTATAAAACCTCAGCAAGTATCTTTTTAGCCAGAACTTTGCCTCATGGACATAATTAGCTGCAAAGGAGACTAAGAAATATTATCTCTATTCTCAGGAGCTATGTACCCAGGTAAAAATCAGTGGTTCCGTTATTCTAGATGAAGGAAAAAATGGATATCGGGATAATAAGCAGTTTCTGTCCAGACTGCAAATGACATGGAGAATAGTTGGTACTGTTTTTGTTTTGTTTTGTTTTAACATCAAAACCCCCAGGATTTACGGACTTGGGTCAAAAATGTGGAAGACAAAAATGTGGAAGGTTCAATTGAACCTACAAATTTGTTCAGCACATTTTCCTACCAGTCACAATTTTCATTATGCCACTTGAGCCATTTATTTCTAAATCCATCCCCTAATTTAAACTCTGATGGAATTCACACAGCATATATAACTCACCACCAGACAGCTGTTTTTGATCAGCCTGGTGGCGGCATCCCAAATCTATAACCCTGGGATTTGCATTCTGTTCCAGGTCTTCCACCACAGAATGAAAGGAAGTTTGTTTAGGAACATTGGTAATTAAGGCGGGGTGGGGCGTTCCATGCAGGGTTACTATGTATGTAGGTAGGACTAAAGTATAAAAGTGATGAGTCTCCAAGCCATGAAAGCCAGGTAAAGCCCTACGGGCTTGAATTAGATTCATGGCTTTCAGTATGTTTTATACAAGTAAAGGTAAGAAGGAGGAAATTGAGCTGATTGACATCAACAGCCTAATAATCTGAGTGGATATTTTAAATCACCCATTTATTACTCAAAGACATGAATCTTTGTCAGATGTCTACTCATGCTTTTTTTAAGCTTATTTGCTTTTTTTCCCCTTTAACTTGAAGTATGAAGAAAAGACGGGGAGGGGGGTACGTTTCTCTTATCTCTTGAATCAGAATGTCAGTTCCGTCAGAATGTGACAACTTTGACAAATGAGACGGTAGCTTGATCAGCAGTTTTGATATAGGTGCAGGGGTTCTCGGGTACCGAGGCTCTCCTCACCCGTCCGTCATGTACAGTGAATGACCTGACAGTTACTTTGCAAAGTTTGGAAATTTAACTTGGGAAGAATGATAAAGAATATAGAAACCCAAAGTATACAAATAAATTGGAAACCAAATGCTATTTTGTTTTGACACTGACTAAGAAAAAAATGTTCATTTATCTCGGTTTGAATTTCTTTCGTTTCCACCCCGTATATATGTATGTCATACTGGAGTTCCATTTTGCTCTATTTCTTTTCAATCTTTGTCTCATAGCTATTAGAGCAAACTTCATACCCTAACTAGGTTCTAGAAATAAAGGACGTTTTCTATCTTCTTCTCAACTTGTTGCTAGTAAAACCGCTCAAAACATGGGGTAGAAGAATACCTCTGCATATCTCTATTTTTTCAGACACCTGATACATCTTTCCCCTGCCACTACCATCCTTTTACTTTTTGTTTTAGCTTATTAACTTCATAAAAGAGCGTGCAAACCTTGATGGATTTGACCTCTGTTTCAGAAAGCAATGTCATTTAATCTGTTGTGAAGAAATTACCCATAAGAATCTTGAAAACTAGTTAAGATGGTGACCAGTGTCATGGAGACCACATTTAATGCCCTTTCAAAGTTAGTCCCCCTCAAGAGCAAAGGAAGCAGAGAGGAGGGGAACTTCCCTTCCCTAGGCCAGTGGGCTCTCTTCCTGAAATTTGCGAAAATATTCCCGAATACCAAGGACCACGAATTTTCATTCTTGTAGCTCTATTCTGGTTACCTATTCAGTGTTCATTCAGCACAGATTGTCCCTGTCGTAGCATTTGGGTTTCTATCTAGCTGAGACTGTTTTCCCTGCTTGTATCTAGAACCATAATATATTACTTAATAAACTGGCTTCTAAGCATACATGTCTTTTTAAAAATATAATTATTTTCCTACAAAACAAACGTACTTGCGTTTCCCCCCACGTCTCCATCCCCTTCAGGATCCTCGTGATGCTCTTTTTACTGTGAGTGGAACAGGTGAGCCAACAGACCCTTAGGGTCACTTTAAAAAGTGTTTTCAAGTCTCTCCTCGAGCCTAGTTTAGGAATAACAGTCCTATGACTGCAATCCCATTCTTTCAAAGTCTGCTGTAAAGACTTCAGAAATACGTCTCTCCAAGGATGTTTAGGAAGACCAGCTTAAAATTTAAAGTAAACGAAGAGTGGCTGTGGGAGGGATGCAGAGATAACAGGAGGCTTAAATGGAGCAAGAAAAGGAAGGAATGCAGTTACTTTGATGCAGTTCTTTTCCAGGCCTGAGCAATGTCTGTGTTCCTTTGAATTTTAAACGTGTTTGAATTTTCTTTTATTGCTGTTTGCAGCTATCACATTGATCTAGGGGAAGCAAGTGGGGCAGTTAAAAATCTCATTCCAACTTGGGAACTGCCTCTAGATTGATTGGTAGTAATGGCAAAGTGGCTGAAGAGGAAGGGACTGTGTGCTTTATTTCTTATTGACCAAAGGTGTGTCTGTCTGATTAGTCTCTGCCGGCTACAGAAATAGCAGGTACATGCTGTTGAGGGATGTAGCGATGGAGGTTTTGTGCTTTGAGGGAGGCCAGCAAGACACCTGTCCCAAAGTTATCACCACTGGATTGTCCATTGCTTTCCAAACTCTACCACTGGAGATTCACTCATTCTGACATTTCAGTTCAAGTCAGTTAACAAATATATTTTGGATCCAATCCTTATACACAGCTCTGGGACTTGTAAAGGATTCAGAAGTTAATAAGTGTGGACTATCCAGGAATTTTCAATCTTGAGGCTGGACAGACATTTTTGTGTGTAAGAATGTATGTTGTATGATTTCTAACTTCAAGCCAAAAATAAGAACGGAAACCAAACATATGAGTAAGCAAAACTAATTAAAAAAAAAAAGAAAGATTGAGTTAAAAAAAAATCTACATGCCAAATAACTACAAGAGATCCATTTAAAGCAAAGTGACCCAGAAAAGTTAAATGTAAACAAAGTTAAAAGTACTAACAAGCATAAAGCTGCTGTTGAGATTTTTATTAGACAAAGCTGGATTCAAGGTAAACTATGTCAACAGAGATATGAATGAGGAATTTATAATATTAAAGGGAACAATGAGGCTATAAGTATTATACCCAAACACTATTGCACCAAAATCCATAAAGCATAAATTACAGGAAAATGAAAGAAGAAACTGACAGAAACACAATAGTGATTATAGCCTTTAATTAACCTCGATCAGCCCATGACAGATCGAGAAAACAAACAAAAAGAGGTGAAATATCTGAATTATAATTAGTAAGATTTACATTATAGATAAGCATTTGCATACATAAATACATATATTTATGTGGTGTATATATGACATACACTACAAATATATGCACATGAATAAAATTATATAACAGAACAATTTTCAAATCACCTTAGAAATATACAAAATTGACTGTTAAGTGACCAAAAAAATTAAATTTCTACTGTAAAATAAGAATTCCACATTCTGACCCAGTGAAGTAAAACTAAAAATAATAATAATTCACAGATTGATAAGAACACATTCTGGAAAGTAAAATTTTACTCTTAAGCAACTCCTGAATCAAAAGGAATTCATGATGCATTTTAAGAATTAAAAAAAATCCCTGTATATCCTAGAATAAAATTTGCTCAGGAAAATATGTAGCTTTTAATACTTGCATTCTAAAAAAGAAAAAAGAAATGAATCTGGTTTTAACTCAAGAAGCTACAAATGGGACAATAGAGTATGCCTAAGGAAGTCAAATGAAGAAAATAAAAATGATCAAAGGAGAAATTTAAAAATCACAAAATTAGGGCTTCCCTGGTGGCACGGTGGTTGAGAGTCTGCCTGCCGATGCAGGGGACCGCAGGTCCGGGAAGATCCCGCATGCCATGGAGCGGCTGGGCCCGTGAGCCATGGCCCCTGAGCCTGCGCGTCCGGAGCCTGTGCTCCGCAACGGGAGAGGCCACAACAGTGAGAGGCCTGCGTACCGCAAAAAAAAAAAAAAAAAATCACAAAATTGTTAAGCAGTCCAAAAAACCCGTTCTTAAAAATAGAAAGCAAGAAACCACTAGACAGTAGACCATGAAAAACAAAAAGGAGAAAGCACAGGAAAAGTAAAATTAAAATTATAAAAGGGCAAATCACCACAGTTACAGTAAAGATGAAATGAATGATAAAAGTAATATGCAAGTATCTACCAAATATATTTGAGGCTATAAGCATTCCAGCAGGAATATGGCACCATGGAGTAGACTCAGAGTCACGTAATGAGAGCACAATCGGAAAGGAAATGGAGAAGATCTACCCCTCTGCTGAGATTCCAGAATATCCTCAAAAGAATAGAAAACTGCATTTATAACCCCCTGATTAGATTCTAAAAATTTCTTTCCCATCCCTCTTGAAATGGCTACTTTTCGCCTGATGAAGAAAGTTGCTATTGAGAAACAGTTTTTCATTTGGAAAATAAATCTAAAGACTGAATATAAAAATGCACATGCTATGACTGAACTGTGCAAAACAAAATAATTACACACAAACATAAAGTGAGGACATATATTTAATTAGAGTAATAAGATTATGGGTAATTTTTCTTATTTTCCAGCCTTTCCAAAATACTGCTTGCATAATAGAAATGCAGAACAAAATAAGGTGTCTCCTGTATATGAGTCCAAATTTTTTTTAACAGTTCTGCAGACTTTCTCCCACTCAAAGGACAAAGTACACTCTTCCTATCATTATAAAATTGTAGATGGTGTTAAATTATTCCTTCAAAGGCCACCTAAAATGAACCATGTCCTTAGTTGAATGCATACTCTTCTTGAGTTGTTACCTCTTAAATACCAACTATGACAACGGTCTTTATCCTCATAGGAAGGCAGTCATATAAGAAATCTGCAGTATAAACTCAGTTTGTATATTTTGTGGGAAGTACAGTGCATTTCGTAGTAAATTAACAGATCCTAATTAGTGGATAATTCCCTCATCCTTTATTGAATTAACCGTAAGTAGAATGGACCAAAAGACCACTTTGCAAACTCCACTAGAGATGACAGACATCAGGGATGATTCTGATCTTGGACTTAGCAACTGTTTTAGTTGAGAAGACAGATACTTCAATCTCTCAAGACACAGAGAGAAAGGTGACAAACTTTCTACTATGTATCGAAGACTGACTAAGCCTTTGCATGGATAAAATGATTTATTTCAGAGCTGATAACTACACTGTCTTGGGAATTTGTTGAGGTTGGCAGTGGTACTTCTTATCAAAAGATGTCAGAAAATTCTTGCTGCCTATACTGTGTTTTTGAGAGCAAAAGTTATCTATTTTGTGACAGAAAAGGGGGGAATATTGTCCTCAGTTTTGGTTATAGTGTGTCATTATAACTTTTGGTCTTATTAATACTTAGGCGACTTTGGACAGAATACTTACAGAATTTTTTGCACATCATTAAGAATTATATATCATGTCAAGGACTAGATGAATTGATGACAACTTGGATGAAATATGACCTACTTTGCATATATATAAATATTTCAAATACTGTATTCAGGTAGAAAGGTATAGAATTTTTAAGAATTTCCTTACAGTTACTTGTACTTAGGAAGGCAGTCTGGAACTTAAGGCAACACTGCTTTTATTTCCACTATTAGTAATTATCACAAAGTATCTATCTGGAATAAAATATCATAGCACAACTACTCTATTACTTTCTTCCTCCTTTTAAATAAAATCTTCAGAAATTTGATTCAGGTTCCCCTTGCCACTTACAGTCCATATCTTTGATTATGAGCTCCTACAAAAATAAAATTTTAAATCAACATTAAAAAACATTATTCTTTGCAAAAATTGTTTTGCCCAAGTAATGAAACAGTGCAGACCTATGAAACATAAGAAATAGAAGTCCCATCATAATCTAGCTGCCATAGGTAACTGCTTTTAAAAGTTTGATATTTATTTTCCTAGAATCTTATGCCTTTTTACGCTCACTATGTATATTTTTAACAAAAAAAAGTTAATAAGCATACTCTTCTATATTTGCTTTTTTCACTTAAAAACATATTTTATGTATTATTAAATATATTGCCTTACTTTATAAATACAGATCCAAATAATTTGGTTAATGCATTTGTAGCATCATGTTGTATAGAGCTACCATGACTTATTAAATCAGTTCCAATTTTATGTATATGAGGATTATATCTGTTTTTTTAAATTACAATGTTGCAGCCAAAACCCTTGTACATGTACATGTGTGACTAGTCAAGAGGACCCAGTGTCCAGAAGTGAGATGGTTGTATCATGGGCTATATATATTTACACATTTGCCAAAATGAATATTCCTACCAGTCTAATGGGGAAATTTGTCATTTTAATTATTAGGGAAATTATTACTTAATTATTAGGGAAATAGAGCATCTTTTCTTACAATTACAGGAATTGTAAGGTTTTTTTTGAATTGTCTACTCGTCTTTTCTGTTGGATTGTTCATCTAGGTGGTGTGAACACATTTTTTTCTATTAGAGTTATTGGACTTACATGTATAGTACATTTATTTGTAGTCTGTCTTCTGACATTATACATAAAAGTGCTTATTTATTCTACTTCAAAACATTTTGAAATATTTTGAACAATTTTTTGAAATGCATAATATAGAAAAATATAATGCTTACATTTCTACCATCCAGAATTAGCATTTTTTGTTTGTGTTTCCAGCCTTTTTTTAAAGAAATAAAACATTTAATGCATTAAAAGAAAAGCAAGTCTTCCAGACGAAAACCTCAGACCTCGTTTATCTTCCTGAGTGACAAAGTTTGTTTTATAGTCTTCTAGAACTTTTGTGTAGTTTTGAATGCCTGCATATGTTTCTATAAACAATATGTTATATTACTTTCGGTATTTTAAATTCCTTTTGTTAATAAGAGCAAATTTTATAGTATAATATTTGGACTTCCTTTTACTAATGAGCATTTTGTTTTTGAAATTTATCCATGTAGATATGTACAAATTCAGCTAACAGTGTTTCATTTTTAGGCACTCAGATTTAATAGTTTTTTATGTCTTGACTTTCCTCCTGTCAAAACTATAAAATTGTCCAATTATTTTATTCCCTTTTTCTTTTTTTTGTTCACATTTAAAATTTTGATGTGGATCATTTGATATTTATTTGAGGATAACCACCAACCATCTGGTGGTTGCACAACATCAAGAATGTACAGTACTGTCACTGATTTATATACTTTAACATTGGGGGGAGAAAAAGGGAATAATCTAAGTAGGGAATCAACCCAGTTTTCTTCCCCAAATTGCTGGATGGTTTGCTTATAGTTCATTCATCAATTCCTTATGTGCTTATCGATTGAAAACACTGCCTTTGTCAAACATGCAATATCCAGATACATATGATCAATTTCTGTGGTTTTTCTATGCATTTTTATTATCTCTATACTGTTTATAACCAGTATAGTTTAAGTTTATATTATTATCCTCCCCACATATTTTCCTTGGTATTCTGTTTATGCTTTCAATGTGATTCAGAATTGTTTTATCATGTTCCTAAAAGAAAATCTTATTTTTATTGCAATTTCACTGAATTTATAACTTAAATTAGGGGAATTCTTTATAGTTTCGATTTGTTCTTCAGACACATATTCATTTATTCACATCTTCTTTCACGCCCCTTCAGTAAAATTTTACAGTTTCCTTCATACAAGTTTAGTAAATTTCTTCTTAAACTCATGTCTACAATATTTTTGTTGCAGTTAGTGTAAAATCTTTCATTGTATTTTCATATTTTCTGTCTTGTTCATATTTGTATAGTATGTAACTTTATCAAACACTCCAATTGTTTTCAGTAGTTTTTAGTTGGTATTCATAGATTATATAGGTTTATTTGTCATCATGTGTCTTCTTTGGTAAAGTGTTACTCAAATCAGTGGTTCTCATCTGGGGCAATTTTGCTTCCCATGGGATCATTAGCAATGTCTGGAGACATTGTTGGTTGTCATTAATATGGATCCTGTTGGCATCCGTTGGGTAGAGATTGGGAGGCTGCTAAATATCTTTCAGTGCCCAAGAGAGTCTCTTGATATTAGTGAGTTATATGAGTTCTTTATATATTCTAGATACAAGTCTTTTTTTGGACGTATGTTTTGCAAATATTTTTCCCAGTGTGCAGCTACTTTTTGATTTCTTAAGTCTCTTTTGAAGAGCAAAAGTTTTAACCAAGTCCAATTTATTGATCTTTTAAAGTTTTTATAATTCATGCTTTTTGTGATTTTAAGAAATCTTTCTAACCCAAGGTCACTAAAATATTTTCTTGTGTTTTCTTCTGTAAGTTTCTTAGTGTTTGCTCTTACATTTAAATCCATGATCCATCTCAAATTAATTTTGGTAAATGATGAGTTAAGGCTTGGTGTTTTTCCAAATGGCTATCCTATGGTTCCAACACCAGTTGTAGGAGATTTTTTCCTTTCCCCAGTGAATTGCCTTGAAATCTTTGTTGAAATTAATTATTCATATGTGTGGATCTCTTTCTGGTCTTTACATTCTGTTCCACTGATGTATCTATAATCTACTACCACAATGTTTAGGTTACTGAAGCTTTATAATAAGTCTCGGAATCAGATGGTATAAATCCTCTAACTTCGATCTTTTTAACAATATTGAATCTTCTGGTCTAAGAACACAGGGTATCTCTCCATTTCTTTAGGCCTTATTTTATTTTTCTCAGCAATGTCATCTAGTTTTTAGTTTAAAAACTAAATTTTTTGTCTGATTTATCACTAATTGTTTCATATTTCTTAAAGTTATCTTAAATAACTAAATTTTTTCAGGTTTTGGATTTAATACTGTATTAGCTCACATCAAAAAAATAATTAAGAAGGATTTTTTGTTTGTTTTCTGGGGTTTTTTTTTTTTTGAAGATTTGGAGGAATTAATAAATGGAGTCTTTGGCCTCAAAATGCTTTCCTCCTTACTTCCCAGTCAAATGCTACCCATTCATTTGAGACTGTGGGAAAGACTATTCCTCTACCCTCTTAGGTAGACTATGTATTTATAGTCACTATTTCTTGAATCTAATTAAACTTCCTATGAATTTATGCTTGTCTCCCCTTCTACATTTCATACATCTTGAGGTTTTTCTTTATATCACTGAGCATGATGCATTATACACCTTATACAGAGGGCAAGGAACTCAGTCACTAATGCTTGAGTGTTCAAAGGTAGGTTTCTGTAAGAAAGCTTAGAATAGAATTATTTCTCTGAAGTAGAGAAATTGATTTTTTAGGAGGGATATTGCTTATAATGCTTCTGGCTAGTTTAAAGATGATCTGACAATTCTTGATGATTAATTACTGAATCACTGTATGTCTAAAATACATGTCTGACAGTTATTTCCTTTGGAGAAATGTTAGAAGGAAATAACATCAAACTTTAAAAATCGGAGCAAGACTAAATGTAAAGACCCCTGGAATTTATTAAAGCCTTAGAAAAGGCTTGTACCAGATGTGATGAAACATAAAAGCTATGCATTTTATTCACTTCACAGAGAGATATATGTACCCTAAAAATTGACTCATGAAGTTAAAGTTTTGGTGTATTTTATACTGGAATGAATGTTGCTGCTAGTAGGATGATACACCAGGACCCTACTGAAGAACAATGGAAAAGGAACAAATGACTTGGACCTGGCAAAACTATCTTTACAAAGAAATCCTGTATGCTTTTAACACTCAGATGACAGAGCATTTTTAACTAAGGGTCAGAAAATGAACATGATAGGTTAGCTGGCTAGACAGACATCCAGGAGAGCCTGCATTCATTGGGACACAGTCATCCACCAGCAGAGACATGCCATGTTGGAGGTCGGAATTCAGGTGTCTGCAGGTCTGGAGCTGGATGCAGGTGTACAGAAGGATCAGAAAACACATATATAAGACATGTGCCCCCATCTTATAAGTTTTTATACTAAGGAAACCAGTTTAAATGGGAGACTGAGGGCAAATTTTAAGTAGGAAAAAAAAAAGAGTAGAAAAGTATAATGGATTGTCTCCATAAGCGCTTCAGGCTTTTTTAGCACTTGCTGATGACCCCAGCTCCTTTCCTACTAGGTGGACTGGACTCCCTTGCCAGGAGCAAGCAGAGGGGGGTCCTCGGGTGGCCTAAAATGTGGTACTTGGTGCCTGAGGATAACTGTGGCCTCTAGTGTAAAAATGCTGGTCAAGGTAGCATTTTTACCAAAAGATTTAAGGACATTATAGAAGTCTGTTTCCCAGAGGAGGGAGAAACTAAGCCTGAGAACTTTAAGTCATTGATACTAATAATGAACAAGAGAAAGTAGTTGTATTCATATCTGAAAATAATTGATTTATCAGAACTCTGAAAGTCTTTAGATAACAAATTATATTACTAGACATGGTGCTTTATCCCAGCAAAAACGTTTGACATACCTTTAATTCTTAATCAAATTTTCTCTACTTTCTGTCCATGATGTTATATATTATATTCTAAAGAATGCCCTAAATAATTATTTTTTTAAGTAAAATGATTTTTTTTTCTTTTTTTTTTTTTTTTTGCGGTACGTGGTCCCCTCACCACCGTGGCCTCTCCCATTGCGGAGCACAGGCTCCGGACGCGCAGGCTCAGCGGCCACGGCTCACGGGCCCAGCCGCTCTGCAGCATGTGGGATCCTCCCGGACCGGGGCACTAACCCGTGTCCCCTGCATCGGCAGGCGGACTCTCAACCACTGCACCACCAGGGAAGCCCTAAAATAAAATGATTTTAAAATTATGCTGGTGACATTACAGTAATGATTTATAGATTGACTAAGACTTTGGTTTTCTTCTCTAAAATGTATAAGCTTTGTGGTGCTTTGCTGATGAGTAATTACTGCCAGCCTGATGGCTGTCACCTGAAGTGAAAGGAAGGCATGAGGAGAGCTTGACAACCACTCTCAACTCCTTGATAATAAGCTCTTATGTCGGGCTTCCCTGGTGGCACAGTGGTTGAGAGTCCGCCTGCCGATGCAGGGGACACGGGTTCGTGCCCCGGTCGGGGAAGATCCCACATGCCACAGAGCGGCTGGGCCCGTGAGCCATGGCCGCTGAGCCTGCGCGTCCGGAGCCTGTGCTCTGCAATGGGAGAGGCCACAACAGTGAGAGGCCCACGTACCACAAAAAAAATAAAAATAAAAATAAATAAGCTCTTATGTCAAAGCAGGATGAGTTGCAAGTGGATGACATAACAGTAGAACACTGCCTTTTGTGGATTATTAGTGCCTTTCTAGAGGATTATCAACACTGCTGGCTTTTGGAGAAGAGTCTCAGATCATAATTTTAAAAGTCACTGTTTCGGCATCACCAAACAGATATTCTAAGCCCATCTTCTTACAAGTGGTTTAGGTTATTTTTCTTCAAGGGCATTTGTGTGTCAACATTTTATTTTAGTTGCCATTTGGGGGTGCTATTTTCACATACTTGTAAAATCTTTTTTTAATTTATTCTCATCCACTTAGAAATTTGCTTAGTACTAACTGTCAAGTTGCGGCTCTTTTCCAGATCTATAAAGTTATGGGCCCGCTTTTCAGATTTTTTGTAAAATAAACACTGACCCCCGAGAATCAGCTGTTTACATTTTTTTGTTGAGAGGTTTGATCGCTTCTCTCTTCCTATCGAAGGCCCAAGCCAGTTTCCTTTTCAAGACCAAAATCTTCCTCCCAGCCACTCTCTACCTTGAGCCCCAACTTCCAGCCCATTCCATGATGAAGCAAAACTCCTTGACCAACCAAAAGTAACAAAAATACTTCTTTGTAGAACCTTAACAGTGGCCTATGGATAATCAGTACTCTATCCCGCATCCCATAACACACACACACATATATATACATGTGGGTTTAACTGATTCTCTCCTTATATATCCTTCTCAATCCCTCAAAGAACTCAAGGACTTTAGTCAGGTATTTCTGTTTTGAGTCTGATTTATGAACTCTTCTTTGTCTGGCCAGGTGCCGGCCATACTCCACAATTCATAATCTGTCACCAGGTGTAATGGTCCATTTCCAAAGGTGAAGTGTGACAGTTCTTTATGTATGCATCAGGTAAACAGATCGTGTGGCTGCTCGGGTATCTATACGAAGTGGGTGATCTATCTGGAGAGCACGTTAGCCTTTCAGCACACCCCCAGTTTCACTGTGGTTCTCTTCTTTTATGCTCTTCATTTTTCTTCATCAAAGGCTTACCTGATGAATAACATCCAATCACTAGTGAGCAGTTGCTCGAAATCCCTAGAAGGGGAGTGGGTTGTGGTACCCAGTGAATTTCAGAGCATCTCAACCTTCAAACCTTTGTCGAATGAAATGCCGTTCAGAGGGTACGACGTTTCTGTTATACAGGATGAATAAGTAGAGATATGCTGTACAAAACTGTGTTGTGCACTAAAAAATTTCTTAAGAGGGTAGATCTCATGTTAAGTGTTTCACCACAATAAAAAAAGGAAGAATAAAGGAAAGAGAGTCATTGGGATTAAGAGGAGAATTTGGTTTGGTTTTGTTGGTTCTTCAACAGTGTCAGCTTTTTCTTAACACTTGATGGTGACAAATCCCATGGCTTCCATTGACAGCTTTGTTTTTTTCTTCACGTCTATCACAAGACTACAGATAAACCTCTGCATTCAAGGATTTAGGAAACTGAAAGCTTCAGGAACCAAATCGTAGAATAGATAAACTTGAATTACTAGGCCTCATTTTTTTTTCATTTTCATGAGTTCTTTCCGTATATCGATGGGTTATTTCTCTAGAGATGTAAAATTTCTGTTGTTCAAGGTTGGGACATTGCCACAGGAGGTATTCAGTAAATTCGGCCGATCCATCCAGCTAATAAGCAGGAGCACAGATCTGCAGATCAGCGGTCCTCAACCTTTCTGGCACCAGGGACTGGTTTCATGGAAGACAGTTTTTCTACGGATGCGGTGGGGGGGGGGGGGGCTCACCGCTCACCTCCTGCTGTGCGGCTCAGTGCCTAACAGGCCACGGCTGTAGAGGATCTTGAGTAGATGCAGGATAAGAGCGGGCACACGAAAATCATCAGGCACCAAATACTGCTAAGATAATTCATTTTCCAGTCAGTATAGTGTGAACTGAAAAAAAAATGCACAGCATGAGAATTGTGAGCTAAGTTTTATGTGGGGCAAAATGAGGTCTATAACCCAGGAGACAGCACCTCAGACAGCTCTGAGAAACTGCTCCAGAGAGGTAGGCGGGGAGGTCAGTATAGATGTGATTTTGGTGAAGGGGGAGTACGTGCCATCACGCACACATTTTTTTTTTTTTTTTTTTTTTTTTTTTGGCGGTACACGGGCCTCTCACTGTTGTGGCCTCTCCCGTTGCGGAGCACAGGCTCCAGACGCGCAGGCTCAGCGGCCATGGCTCACGGGCCCAGCCGCTCCGCAGCATGTGGGATCTTCCCGGACCGGGGCACGAACCCGCGTCCCCTGCATTGGCAGGCGGACTCTCAACCACTGCACCACCAGGGAAGCCCCCAAGCACACATTTTTGCAGAAAGTTGCTACTAGTCACCAGGAGCAGTCGTCACCATGAAGGATTTTAGTGAGTTTCTAGATGTGAGGAGATGCAAGAATTGGGCTCATAAAATATTTTCCTGAAAATATCTAAATATCGGAAAGCCTGTTCTTCTAGTTTTTCCCAGAGCACAGAGTGCCTCATTTCTGATCTCCACCTTGAACTCCTTTTAGGGTGTGTTGAAGGTCAGTGGTCACAGAAGCTTGTGATTTAATCCCTGTAGAGGCAGATGGCAAGTGCCAATTTGTAGTTGGCAAAAGGAAAAATGCATGTTTTAAAAGTGGATCTAAGCTTACTAAAGTTAACTGTCCACATTTTTTTTTAGTGCTTTGTATGAACTACACAGGAGTGAAAGTCAAGTTTCAGAGTTTTAAGAAGGAAATAAGAAAATTAAAAGTAAAGGGAGCAGGGGCATAGAATTCATTCCAGGAATGTGGTCACCAAAGAAACAAGATTAGAAGAGTCTGATCAGTAGAGGAGGGATCCGTCACTGAGGGCTTGGAGAGAAATTTGGTTCTATTTTTGTTTTCGTTTTTGTTTTTAATGATGAACCCTGGGTTGTTTCAAGAAGGAAGGAGAGGAAATGGTGAAGGAAAAGAGACTAATGGCATGTGAAATGGATGGGTTAATTTTTAAAAGAACGACCAAATCAGTACTTCTCACATTTTAATGTGTTTTGTTAAATGCAGATTCTGATTTTTTTTAATAAATTTATTTATTTTTATTTTTGGCTGTGTTGGGCCTTTGATGCTGTGCACGGGCTTTTCTCTAGTTGGGGCGAGCGGGGGCTACTCTTCATTGTGGTGCACAGGCTTCTCATTGAATGGCTTCTCTCTTTGCAGAGCATGGGCTCTAGGTGCCCAGGCTTCAGTAGTTGTGGCACACGGGCTCAGTAATTGTGGCTCATGGGCTCTAGAGCGCAGGCTGAGTAGTTGTGGCTCACGGGCTTAGTTGCTCCGCGGCATGTGGGATCTTCTTGGACCAGGGCTCAATCCCATGTCCCCTGCACTGGCAGGTGGATTCTTAACCACTATGCCACCAGGGAAGCCCCAGATTCTCATTCTTTAGGTCTGGGGTGAGGCCTGGGATTCTGCTTTTCTAACAGGATCCCAGGTGATGCTGATGCTGCCTTCAAGGCACTTAAATCATGCTGGGAGACCAAGTCAACACATCTGAAACTAGTCATGATTGTTTTAGCACCTGCCATATATAAGACAGCACAATAAATTCAAGTAAGTGCTAAATAGCACAGTACTTTCCAATAAATGCAGTGAAAAACTCTCAAACCTTTAGACTTCCATGTATCCTGAGTGATAAGGAGATAACTTCATATCGGGGAGGAAAAATGGTGTTGGTCATTGAGTTCATGACAATAACACATTTACAAGTCAAAAAAATAAGACTATTAGTTCTCAAGTAATTAGGAAAATATCATTGAACAGCAGAGAAAATGTAAGTCAAAACCATCAAGGGTGGGCTTCCCTGGTGGCACAGTGGTTGAGAGTCCGCCTGCCGATGCAGGGGACACGGGTTCGTGCCCCAGTCCAGGAAGATCCCACATGCCGTGGAGCGGCTGCGCCCGTGAGCCATGGCCGCTGAGCCTGCGCATCCAGAGCCTGTGCTCCGCAACAGGAGAGGCCACAACAGTGAGAGGCCCACGTACCGCAAAAAAAAAAAAAAAAAAACCATCAAGGATTATTATTATAGTTTCAATTTTGAAAACTGCTCCTGTTTGTATTTCTAACATTTTTATATACACATGCTCCCAAATATGCTGATATATGCAGGAAAGAAAATGAGGTCTTTTTCATTATCTGCACATCCTTGCATCTCTTTAAAAAATCAGAATGTGCATTCATGTATTCTCGCTTAGCGTTCTGATCTTTGCATTTCTGGGGGGAAGGAAAGAAGGTGTGTGGTTTTGTACTCAGCTAGTTCTTTTCCTCTGTATTCTACTGCACATGTGTGACTTTTCTTTGGTTAAGAGGTAGAGAATAGCTCTTATGTTTTAAAGATAACTTGACAATGACCTGATGAGAAAGTTTTATGTCTCTTTATGAAGTAGAAACATGAATCCTCTTTGATTGGAAGAAGCATAAAAAGATGATAAATATATTAGCCAGGTTTTTCTCCATAGACCCTTGGACTTACTAGCACAATGTAATAAAATGCTATATGCTTATTACAACCTGTGTTGTTTGACCTCTAAAAAATTTTCTGACAGCAAAGCAGAGGGCTGTCCTCTCTACATTACTTTTAATATAGACAAAATTAAACTATTATTTTATATGTTTATCACTATAGATTGAGCATTATGTAGATATTACTAATAGAATTATCTGTGCATGGAAATTCTCTGTACATTTCTTTACAACCTCCTGTACATCTATAATTACTTCACAATAAAAGTTTTTAAAAATTGAAGGTAAAATATACAAGATTAAAATACACAACAGCCATAACATATATGCATATTAAGTTGGGATGGTTAAATGGAATTGCAGTATCCTGAGATTCTTGTTTTGTCTGGAATGAGGGTAAAAGTATTGAGGAATATTAGGCTTCATGTTAGGATAAGCGTGCTGAAATTTCTAAAGTAATCGCTAAAGGACCAGAAACAGCATCTAACTTCTAAACTGGTAGACAGATACTCGTGTAGATACTTAAGGATGAATCTGTTGAGGGAATTTGAAATTAATAAAGCATAAGGGGCTGAACAGGATCAAGGGAGCCTCTTGTCAATGAGATGACGATGTAAGAACAAGAGAAAACTCAAGTACACAAACTGTGACTTCCGAAAACTGAGAAAGTGCTTCAGAATGGCAGATTTCGATAGAAGGAATTAAAAATGCTGAGACAGTTTTTTTATTCTTTTTTTTTTTTTTTTTTTTTGCTGGAAAAGGGCTCTTTATTTTTTTTAGTAATTTATTTATTTATTTTTGCTGTGTTGGGTCTTCGTTTCTGTGCGAGGGCTTTCTCTAGTTGTGGCAAGCAGGGGCCACTCTTCATCGCGGTGCGCGGGCCTTTCACTATCGCGGCCTCTCTTGTTGCGGAGCACAGGCTCCAGACGCGCAGGCTCAGTAGCTGTGGCTCACGGGCCTAGTTGCTCCGTGGCATGTGGGATCCTCCCAGACCAGGGCTCGAACCCGTGTCCCCTGCTTTAGCAGGCAGACTCTCAACCACTGCGCCACCAGGGAAGCCCAGTGTTTTTATTCTTATTAGAGTTGGATTTATAATAAGATCAAGGGCTGCACCGGGGGGTCTTGAAGTACACAGAAAAACCAAGATTAAGTCAAGTAGCAAGTGACATCATTTCAACTTAGTTAGGTGACCAGGTCATGGTCATGACCTAGATATTTAGGACTAAGCTCTAAATGTGTGTTAGGGGGATGGGGTCTATTCTTTTTCTTTTTTTAAATTGAGATACTATTTATAAAACATAAAATGTACCACATTAAAGTATATAATTCAGTGGTTTTTAGTATAGTCACTGTGTTGTACAACCATTACTATCACTCGTTTCCAGAACATTTTCATCACTCCAAAAAGAAACTTTGTATCGATTGCCGTCAGTTCCAATTCCGCACTCTCTTTTCCTGTGGCAGCCACTAATTTACTTTATGTTTCTATAGATTTGCCTGGTCTGGACATTTCATATACATGGAATCATACCATATGCAGCCTTTTGTGTCTGGCTTCTTTCACTTAGCATAAAAGGTCCAGTCATACGGTACTGTGTAGCAGTACCCCATTCTTTTTCATGGCTAAATAACATTCTATCACATGGCTATACCACATTTTGTTTATCCGTTTATCAGTGCATGGACATTCAGGTTGTTTTCACTTTTTTGCATATCATGAATAATGCTGCTATGAACATCCATGTACAAGTTTTTGTGTGAGCATATATCTTTGTTTTTTTTAAGATCAATCTCAATTACTTTTTTTAAATTTTATTAAATTATTTTTAAATTTATTTTTATTTTTGTCTGTGTTAGGTCTTCATTGCTATGCGCCAGCTTTCTCTAGTTGTGGCGAGCAGGGGCTACTCTTTGTTGCAGTACGCGGGCTTCTCACTGTGGTGGCTTTTCTTGTTGAGGAGCGCAGACTTCAGTATTTGTGGCACGTGGGCTCAGTAGTCGTGGCTCGTGGGCTCTAGAGTGCAGGCTCAGTAGTTGTGGCTCATGGGCTTAGTTGCTCCATGGCATGTGGGATCTTCCCGAACCAGGGATCAAACCTGTGTTCCCTGCATTGGCAGGCAGATTCTTAACCACTGCGCCACCAGGGAAGTCCGTGAGTATGTACCTTGAGTCCTCTTGACTCAAAACATATCCCTAGGAGCGGAGTTTTCTAGGTCCTGTGGTAATTCTCTGTTTAACTTTCTGAGGAACTGCCAGACTGTCTTCCTCAGTGGCTGTACTATTTTACATTCCTATCAGCAATGTACAAGGGTTCCATTTTTTCAATATCCTCACCAATATTTATTTTCTTTTTTAAAAAAATAGCCATCATAATGAGTGTGAATTGGTATCACGTGGGTTTTTTAAAATTGAAGTATAGTTGATTTACAATGTTGTGTTAATTTCTGCTGTACAGCAGTGTGATTCAGTTATACATATATATACATTATTTTTCATATTCTTTTCCATTATGGTTTATCACAGGATATTGAATCTAACTCCCGGTGCTATACAGTAGGACATTGTTGTTTATCCATTCTATATATAATAGTTCGCATCTGCTAATCCCAAACTCCCAATCCATCCCTCCCCCACCCATCCTCTCCCTTGCCAACCCCCAAGTCTGTTCTTTATGTCTGTGATGGTATCTGGTGGTTTTGATGTGCATTTCCTCAATGATTAATGATGTTGAGCATCTTTTCATATGCTTATATATAAGGCAGTTGTATATCTTCTTTGGAGAAATGCCTATTCAAATTCTTTGCCCTTTTAACAATTATGTTATTTATCTTTTTTATTGTTGAGCTGTAAGAGTTCTTTCTATATTCTGGATACTAGACCCTTATCAGATATATGATTTGGAAATATATATGATATATTGATATATTGATATTTTCTTTTTCTCGGGGTTGTCTTTTCATGTTCTTGATACTGCCCTTTGATGCATAAAAGTTTTTAATTTTGATGAAGTCCAGTTTATCTGTTTTTTCTTTGGTTTCTGTTCTTTTATAAAGCTATTTTTATTGAAATAAGGTGCTATTTTAAATTCTTTTTGTCTCTTAGTTATGCATAATTTAGATAGATAGCTTTTAGAGAGTCATAATTTAGGTAGTAACCTGCCTCACTAATGAGATGAATTATTAGTTCCCTTTAGCTGCTGTAACAAAATTGCCACAAACTTGATGGTTTAAAACAACACAGATTTATCATTGTACAGTTCTGTAGTTCAGAAGAGTGAAATGGATCTCACCGGGCTAGAATCCAGGTGTTAGCTGACCAGTGTTTCTTCCTGGAGGCTCTAGGGGAGACTCTGTGGCCCTTCCAGCTTCTAGAGGCACCACATTCCTCAGCTTTGGGCTCCCTTCCTCCATCTTTGAAGCCAGCAGTGTTGGACCAAGTCTTCCACACATTTCATCACTCTGACCTCCAACTCTACCTCCCTTTTCCACTTTTACGGGGCCCTTCTGATTACACTGGGCTCACCTGGATAATCCAGGGTGCACTCCCTATTTTAAAGTGAGCTAATTGGAAAACCTAATTCCAGCCACAGCCTTAAAACCTCGATCTCCAGGTAATGTGTAGTCACAAGTTCTAGGAATTAGGAGGTGGATATCTCTGGGCGGCTATCATTCCTGTACTACAGGTGACCTTATTGCTGACCTGCTCTACTAAAGTTGGGGACTGCAGGACATCTATTGACAGCTCATGAAATTGCAAGTACTCTGAAATAAATTGACTGTCAATATCATTGGTCTTGTCTCTGCAAGCCTATTTGGGTCGTGGCAGAAAGAGTAGTAAATATGTAAATTATTTATTCTTCATGAGCCTCTTTTATAATCCCTAAACCAGATGTGTCTATTCTTGCAATCCAGGAAGAAACCAGCTCAGAAGTTTGGCATTATGGATTGCAATCTTCAAACTGGCTTTCTAGAAGTGGGTTACACGGGCAGGTACTTTTTTAGGGGCGGCATGGTACAGCAAGAGAGCTTGGGCTTTTGACTTAAGTGGATCTGGAACTAGGTGTCAGCCCACCCACTTTATTTGAAAAGTCCACCAGAATCCAACTACGTCCACAAACCTAGATTTTTATGAATGTGCATGAAACTTTGCATTTCTGTGGTAGCATATCTCAAAGATCTCTAAAAGGCAAATTGATACTGTTTTTAAAATGAGAAAAATTAGTGCTTAAAGTATCTAAAGGAGTTTAAAGACACTTAGCCATACTGTTTACTGAATGATAACGCCTTTAGGAAAACATGCTAAGTGTAGCGCTTTAAAATCAATTTGTCAGTGTGATGCGAGAGATAAAAGGGTTCTCCTTACCTAATGCTGTCGGAGGACACCAAAAAGAGGCTGACAGTGACTTCTGTCAAGTCTTTTTCTTTGATTAAAAGGAAAATGAGACAGAGGACAGGCTCCCATGTTTACTGCTAAGCATCCTCTATTGCCTACATTTTCTTGCCCAAATAATCTCTTGCCACATTTAGACAGAAGGGGGAAAAAATGAATAGCGCAGCCTGTGGGTGCTCCCAGGGATATACAAAAAGTCTGAATTTTTCCATCTCTGTATGTATCGAGGTGTCTTTTATTGTGGGATACATGGATTGTGAAAACTCCGATTATTATTAAAGAGGGCAGCAGGCAATTTAGGAAGTGCCCTATCTCCCTATGACAAAGGCTTTGCAGCTAATTTATGTTGATAAATTGCAGCTGTCAGAGTGTCCAAAGCACTTCGTGGGATCCGTTTCTAACTTTGCATTTTTCATTCATGCATTCTGATATATAAACTTCTATTACAAGAAAAAAAAAAAAAGCACAGCGAGTTCTAGAGGTAGTCCCTAAATTGTCATAACCCGGTTTGGGTAACATTAAACAAAAGTAAGAATGAGGATAACATTATTATTATTAATGCCTCCTTTGCCCTCCAGAGTCCATAAGGATCTGAAGGTTGAAAGAAACGTTAGAGAAAGAGACCATTATTTAAATGAGTTCAGGTGTCCAACAAAAGAAAAAAATGGCCTAAAGATGGAAAGATTGATTCCAAAATATAGGAAAATACATACATACTAACAAAAAGTGTGAAAGGCAATGGGTTAAGTTCTATATGTAAATGTCATGACTAGTATAACAGGGGGAAAAATGATAGATAAAACTTACATTAAAAGAAAAAGCCTGCACGTTCTAATAATCTGTTTTTGCCACTGTATCCATGAGCTGTGTTTCATACTTAAAACTCAGTGGTTTAAAACTATAGCCACATACCTTGCTCATGCAGTTGCAGTTCAGGTAGGATTTGGCTAATCTAAAACGGCTTGTTTCATAGCACCTGGTGTGTCACTGCTCTTAAAATTGATTTGTGTGGCATCTGGATGGCCATGCTCCTTACGCCTCTCTGGATTTAGAGCTAGCATATTCTTCTCAGCACAGTGCCAGACACTCAAGACAGCAAGCAGAGACCTGCAAAGCCTCCCAAGGCCTGTGTTCTGACCTGGTGCACTGTCCTCTCTGTTCACATATCATTAGCCTAAAGAGTCACATGGCCACGCCCATGTCAAGGGACAGACTCTGCTCTAGATGAAAATTCCTGCAAAATTGTACCAAGTTTTGTACCCAAGAAAGCCTCTGCCATAGGTAGTAAGATAATCTACGTAAATTTATAAAGTCTTAAAGTGAAATTTTGGGGGGAAGAAAAGAAAACCTCTAGTTTTTAAGCAACTCATGCCTCAAAAGTCTTAACCTAAGGAACAGATACAATAGGTGTAGCAGTCACATCTCCGAGACTAACTAGGTTTGTCAAGATCATCTAAACCAGCTTGTGCACATGGCCACACACTGTCAAACTTATTTAGCTAGAATATTTCTGAGAGTGATACCAAGTGATACCAAGATGACAGAGGCTTGCTTCACCTCGCATAGAATTCACCTCTCCACCTCCCATTAAAGCTCTTCTGGCTGCAGATCTTAAAAAATGGAAAAATAAGAGAGATGAAATGTGGCTTGGAAAGTGATATAGGACTGTTTGCTTGGTTGTGGACTTGCATTATTTTGTGATTATTTTTAATGCCCTTCCAGATAAGCCTACAACTTAAACAGGGTAATTCAAGGCTAGAGATGGCAATTGCTAACGTCTGGGTCTCTTTTATGACCAGAAATAGAAGTACAATCTCTTACCGATACTGATTCCTGAGGCCCCAGGGAATATACTTTGTCGGGGGAGTCTTGGCCCAGAAATGCCCCATAACTGTAGAAGATAAACAGCCAATTCCCTTCTAGATTTGTCCAGAAATGATGACCTTAAAAGCCTATTTTCTTGCCCTGTCTTGTGGCAAGTGCACCACCTAAGCAGGTGAACTTTGTTTATCTTCTCTGTTTTATTGCTTTAGTGCCTCTTGTAATTGATTGAGAGAGAGGTGAAATCCTCCTGTGCAGGAGGATTTACACTCAGAGGTGACATTCCTCCATCAGGGCCAAGAGGGTAACATCAGATAAATAACCGAGCACATGCACAGAAAGAAAAGTTAATGCTCTGAGAGAATGTCTTTTCCTCAGTACCAATAAGAAAAAAGAGGAGACTTCCAGAACTGGCATCTGGCCTAAAGTTTAAGTCATAGGGTTAAACGTTTTATTTTCCAATTTATTTTGAGTCAAGTACTTTTTCTTAGAGACAGTATATCAAAGTAGGATGAAGTAAGAGTAGCCGTGTGGATAAAATTCTATACTTTGCCCTAGTTCAGTTATACAGCGTTGGTTAAACTTGCTGTTCTTACCATCGGACTCTGCACAATGCTAATAAAATCTCATTTCTGCAGTCAAGGTGTCTACAGTTTAGGGGGAGAAAAAATACGCATGTTATTATGCATAAAAATATATGAAAATAATACAAAGTGGGATATACAGTTTTTTAAGAGGATCAGTATTTTAGCATACTCAGTGTCTTAGTCTGTCTGGGCTGCTATAACAAAATATCATAGACTGGATGGCTCATAAACAACAAACATTTACTTCTCACAATTCCGGAGGCTGGAAAGTCCAAATCAAGGTTCCAGCAGATTCTGTGTCTGGTTCATAGACTTCCTTCTTCTCTCTGTGTCCTCACATGGCAGAAGGGGCCAGGGAGCTCTCTGGGGCCTCTTTTATAAGGGCACTCATCCCATTCATGAGGCCTCCACCCTCATGACCTCATCACTTGCCAAAGACCTCACCTCCTAATGCTGTCACCTTGGGGGTTAGGATCTCAACTTATGGATTTGGCGGCAACACAAGCATTCAGACCATAATCATCCTTGTCATTCAAACAACCCTGGTGGGGGCATGGACAGCAGGGATTTTTTTTTCCCATTCTGCAAAAGCAGAACACAAGAAAAATAGACAAAAATATGAAATAAGATCATCACAACTTCCCCATAATCCTCTAATCCTGAGACAACCATGGTGAACATTTTGGGGTTTATTTCAGTCTTTTTTCTATGTTAGATTTCTTAATTAGAAAAGAAACTCCACATTTAAGCTTTTATAACTTAAAGTTGCATTAGGTTTTTGGCTCTTTTTGTTGTTGTTGTGTTGTTTTTAAGCAGCATATTTATTAACAAGTATTTACTATGCATCTACTCTGTGCACACATTACGTTAGGTGCTGAGGATTTAAGGGTAAGTCTGGTGCTCAGGAAGCTAAGACTCCAGTAGACCATGCTGTTGGCTAATAATTGAGCTCATAGTCTGTTCAAACCAAAAGACTATCACCAATTAAGCTTTTCCTATCCAGAACATATGATTTTTTAACTCAAGTATGAGGCTTTACATTTTCTAGTGAAATATCCTGAAGTTGCTTTCCTTTGTTCATTTGTTTACATAACAGCTTTTGTAAGACTTAATTCGCATACTGTAAAATTTACCCTTTTAAAATACATAGTTCTCCCATTGCTTTTGGTTCATAACTTTAACTTTTCAGGATCGTTGTGAATCTTGCTTCTTTCCTTATTTTATCTCTCCCGGTATTCTGTCGCCCACAGATCAGATTAACTTTACAGATTTTATTCCAAGAGGATGATAGAAACTTGAATGGGGATAGTTCCAAGGACAGAATCTTGCATTATTGAAGGCCTTTCCAGAGAGCCGCTAATCAGTCCTCTTCCGGGAAGGTACTTACCATCTCTCAATTCATCTGTCTGTATAATCCTTTAGCCCATACTTCAGCATGTTATTCTTGACAATATGCAAAAGTAAAAGGATAGTCTCTGAAAAGTAAGCCGTTACTCAAGCGTGATTGAACGATCCTTTTCAACGATCTGAGTCCAGCAAGCAGAACCCTAACATCATCCCATGCCCTGAGCCCAGTTTCCTTTGTACAACACACAAGACCATCTTCCTTGATGGAGAATACGAAAGCCCAAGAAAAGCTGAGTCATTGATGCTACATCATCTTCTCAAAGCAGAGATCAACTCCTTTTTTCCTTTGCTCCAAATATAGCTTTGAAGCCCCTTTTTGTTACTGAATTTAGCACTTTTTGGTTTTATGATCTTTCTTATCTTTTCTGAAATAGCTTTTCTATTTCCCCATCTTTTAAAGTATTTGCTCGAATAAAGGAAACCCTTCCATTTATATTTTCCAGTGGTGAGTCCATCCTCAGAGATATGATTATAAAATAGTAATATTTAGTCTGATATGATAAAATGTAGAATCCTTTTGTTTGGGATGGGTTTTGTTTGTTTGTTTACTATTAGTATACAGCATCTAAGCCATTAGGTGTGCCCCTAGCTAGCTTTCCTGACAATTTCAGAATAACCTCAGGACCTCAGTGTGGCTCCAAAAGATATCACATCTAGCCACGTTTCCTGCTCTGGGCAGTTTATCTGGTGATGTTCTCCCCTTTCCCTTCCACATTTAACTCCTCTTCTCTAAATAATTTATATATTTCTTCCCAATTTTTTACCTGTATTGCATTTCGAGCCAGAAACCCATCCTTTGTTTAATGTCGGCAGCTAGTGGACTGTTTGTTTCCTCCCGTCTCCTTTTCTTTTTCTTGGTATAATTTTCTTTCCGTAAGGGCAGCATCATTAAAGTTGCACAGTGTCTATAACAGCATGGATCCTGTCATATCTCCTTGCTCTTACACTAAGGAAAAAACATCTCGCAGTTGGCAAGCAGTTCCTCCTGGGACCTCTTGGCAAACTGGTAACTATCTTCTGGGGACTTTTCCTAAGCATTTAACAATATTTAGGCAGAAAGGCAAGTAAACACTAATGCTTTTATTCGAGTAGAGATTTTTGAGGAGCCCAGACAGTTATGTGAGCACTGTTACAGTGCAGTATCAATACAGTTTCCCACTCTAATTTTCTCCCTTGGCTCAGTTCCTCAAATTTGAGGGGAGTGCCTTTCCTTATAATTTGTGTTAACAACCCCCTTGTTCCTCCCGCTGTCTTTATCTTTTCTCTCCACCGTAAATTGATTCCAGTGGGAGGGAAGGCAAGATGGTAAATCAGTAAATCGATGCTCTCATCTCCACTTTTGTTTTGTTCAAGTCTAATTACATTTTATCTTCCTATAGTAGCATATTTTCAAAGTTAAGTCTTATGAATTTCAGTATTTATACGTGTACCTAAAAGGGAAAAAAACTTCTCTCCCCTTCAATTCACACCTGCAAACTAATATTTGCCATAATGAAATAAAGGTAAATCCTTTTCTCAGAAAGATGACTGTGATTACCAAATAACACCATTCATAAATGAGCCTTTTTAGAAATGAGTAAGTGCGTATTGTAGAGAAAGGAAAAATGAAAACATTTTTTTCCTATTCTTTTGTAAGATCAGTGTGACCAGATAAAGGCCTCTGGAGGCCTCCTGGTCCAAGAAGAATGCCTTCCTTGCCTTTAAAGGCCCCACGGGCCACAGCTCTCAGCAAAAATAATTATTTAAGCATCACTGTTGTGACTTCTCTGGGCACATTCAGTTAGTCAGAATTTATTGAGTATATTCCATGTGTATGGCATGGTTTTAGGTGCTAGAAAAAGAATAATACTCAACATCTATTGAGCTCTTATTCATGTGCCAGGAAATGAGCAGGAAATCTGGGTGTTTCAGGGTATTTTTCCTGTCTATTCCTGTTGTTATTTCAGAGGGAAAAGGCAAGGATGGATCTGGGGGTAGATCAGATGTGTGTGAGATTTAACCTCTGTGAGCCCTAATCTCCAAAGCAGGAATAATAGTAACACTACCTCCTTCACCTGGTTGTAATGGGTATTTGTATAAGTTAATTCAGATAAAGCTATAGCCAATTCACAGTGGAACAATGTAGAACTATTTTTAAAGTTAAGAAATCAAGAAAGAGGAGTTTCTTCCACATGTCAGTCACAATACTAGGCACTGAGAATACACACTGTTTTTGGAAAAAAAGTCATTGGTGATCTTGGTACAGTTTCAGTGAAATAACAGAGGTGGAACCTCCATTGCAGCTGGGTGTGGAATGAGTGGAAATTGAAGAGTAGATAAGGAATCCTAATGTCTGTGCTCAGAGTCAGATTGAGAGCTGAAAGGGGCTTGGAGTCAGGGAATGAGAGAGTTTAAGATGATAGAGCCTTGAATACATCTCAGTGCTCATAGACAGACAGAAAGAGATGGGAAGAGTTTGAAGAAACAGGGGAGAGTGCTGAGTAACCAGTAGGTCAAAGCTGTGAGTAAGCTGGAGACAGCAGAATCCAGAGCATCGGAAAGAAGAGATGTTTCCTTTTCTATCATAACCAGAGGAAGGGAGAATTGAGTGAGTGAAACTATAGCTGTTGGGAGTGAATGCTGAGGAGATGCTGAGGCAGTTCTTCTTGGGCTTGTTTTCCCCAAGAAGTTGGGGTAGAGTCATATGCTCAGAGTGGATACATATAAGGTAAGAAGAAGTGTAGGAGGTTTTAGATATGTGGAAGTGTTTGAACAGTAGCTATCAAGAACTCCAAAATACTTGACCAAGAAAACAAAGAAAGATGGCTTCAGCAGACGACCTAGTTGAAGCTGAGTGCTTTCTCTGTGTCCATTTTTAGTCTCATTCTGGAAACAAATGAATGCCAACCAAATGAGAACAAGGAAGACTATTTATAGTCACTTACCGAGTGACCCAAAGGCAGGCCGAGGAGTAGGAAAACTTTATGGTGGAAAGTGGAAGACGTGAGGTTATGCCGATTGGAGTCTGTTGGTCTGGAGAAGCTGTAGGCAGGCTAACTAGCAGTGGATCCTCCTATGTAATTGGTTAGAGGATATTTGGTGTATGACTGTTAGCGTAACTGATGTCATCTTGGGCCCAGAGAGTTCCTCCTGTCCTTCCACTGACCCTCCCTAAGACCGTACTTTGCAGTAAATCATGTCTCTGTTGTCAAGGGCTTTGTAGTTAACAGATATTGGGTTTTCTTTTTTAAACATTTATTGAATATGTTGCTACCAACTTTTTAAAAAATATTTATTTATCTATCTATCTATTATCTATCAATTTATTTATTCAGGCTACGCCGGGTCTTAGTTGTGGCACACGGGATCTTTCTTAGTTGCAGCATGCAGGCTTCTTCATTGCAGTATGCAGGATCTAGTTCCTCAACCAGGGATCAAACCCAGGCCCCCTGCATTGGGAGCGCGGAGTCTTACCCACTGGACCACCAGGGAAGTCCCTGTAGTTAATAGATATTGTTTAATGATGACTAAGTCCAGGTGGCCTCTATGCTCTGTTAGCCTCCCAACAATGATGAAGACCTTCGCTGATGTATTCCTGGCGCCCACAAAACTAGTGACCCATTCATAAATCTTGACTTAGAAATGCACTTCCTGTTTCCAAGCACATACCACCATACCCTAGATCAACTATAAAACCAAGGGGCCCAATGGCCCCTTGGTGGTGAGAGTGCAGCTTCGATTGCTTCTGGATTGTTGTCTGCCTGATCCCACCCTGTAAGTCACCTTATACTAAACTGATCCATCAATTATATGGAGCTGCCTGCCTCATTTATTGGTCTCAAGATACCTTCTCAGTTTGGTGGGCATTTTTCATTCCCTCTGTCCTCCAACATTTGGATTTCTTTGGCCGGTCTTAAAGTAGGAAACAGGGACAAAAATTAGGGAATCTGTCAGTTATTATTCAAGTCCCGGCCACTTAGGGTCAATTGTTATGAAGTTATTGTTTGGCTTCCTGGATTGTTAATAGATACAGCAGTCTGACTTCCTACAAGTCTGCCTTGTAGCAGGCTGGCTTCCTGGGCTGGCTATTGTATATAAGAGTTTGGTTTCCTGGGCAGGTTTCTGCAGGTTGTGCGTCAGAGATTCTGTTTTACATGTGGTCTGGCCATTGTCTGTTTGTATCTTCAGTCTCTCACCAGTTTATCATTACGAAACTTAACATGGCCTTTTGCTTAGAATCTATTATTCCTTCAGTTAAGAGAATATAGAACTCAGGAGGCAGAAGAGACCCAGGGAATAGTCAGTGATGGAATGGGCATAAGGACATTTGTAGGAATACATTTCAGGAACTAAAATGGAAATTCCAGCTGCACTGTAAAGGAATAGTTTTTTTTTTTAATTGCTTCATGGTTTTGCACCTTGCATAAGGTAAAGCCAAGCTGTGGAATTGGAGCAGCTGGCCAGATCTCTCAGAACATACAGACTTACATCACCTCGCAAGACTGGAACTGGGATCCCAGGCAGGGTGAGGGCTGTCTCAGCTACCCGAGACTTGGTTTCCAATCCAGTGTTCTCATTTTCATTGATCTAAGAACTGCCCATCATCAAGCATGTTGCACATTTGTCTTTCAAATCTAGAATCAGAGAGTTCAAATAATGCAGGATGTTAACCCAAACCTTCCATGAATTACTCCACAGAGCTGTATAAAACCATAATAAACCTATTGTGAATATCTATTACTCATACTGGCTATTCAGGCTTAAGAGAGTTTAAGGAGAACTTAAACTTATCACTGTATAACCATGAGGCATGATAAATGTTATGATTAATGTTATATCAGAATACTCATACTTTTAGGATTATTGTTACTCTTCCGGAAATTCCCTTGTTCCCATAAGGAATGCGAGGAGCAGTTTCCCTGATGAGACACAAGGGTGTATTACCATTGACGGATTATATAGTAAACCTTTACCTTGCCTCTCTTCACATAGTGAATCTCTCTTCTCCTTCCTGCCTGATGGAAAAATTTAATGGGATGTTTCCCTCCAGTAGTAAAACCACTGAGCCATAGAGAAAGTGCTTTTTGCATCTAATGAAGGAAACACCTTGATACCAGCCAGGAAGAGTCATGACTTCTACATAAATGTTGTGCTAAAGTGAAAAGCTTAACAAAACACTTAGTTTATCAGAAACACAGCATTTCTCAAAGTTCTTTCCATGTGGTATTTTATGGATCAGAGGTAATCTGAAGTTGCTAATGGTCTCAAAGGATGAAAAGGGGGAAAATGGGAACAGGGTTCTAGCCACGGAGGCAAGTTCCTCCTTCCCCCTGGTGCTTCGGGACTCACTTGTCAGGTGGCCTGGAAGCAATATTAAATAAGTTCTGGAACATCTGGGGTTAGTATGCTTCCACTGTAATAACCATGTAAGGAAAATCTGAGTTCTAGGAAAAGAAGTCAGTAAAAGATCCTTGATTTGAGAGCTCAGGGAGAATCGATATCAAAGTGTAGTGTGGGTTGGTCTGTGTCTTGGCTTTCTGGATGAATTACCTGACACCTAGACCCACAGCCTGGGTGGATTGGATGTTGGTAGGGCAGACACCCAGTTTCAGGTCAAATACTTATTGTCATGGGTACCAAAGTCATTCTTAGTCTTTGTGTTGGTTGTTTTATTCAGGTATTCATTTATTCATTCAATAAATATTTATAGGAAGTCCACTCTAGACCCAGTACTCTGCTAAGCGTACAGTACGATGGAGAACAAAACAAACCTGGCCTCTCCCGGGCTTTTACATGATTCTGAGTAGTGAGTGAACTTTAGAAATAATATTTTTAATAGTAGTACTTTTGTATAATGTAAACAGTTAGGGATTCCTTGTTTTTACTGGAGTTTGTTGAAAGGGCAGACTATCTTCTACAAATTGAGAACAGTACCAAGCATAATTATAGCTTTCCTCACCTCATTTTCATAAAGTTCTTTTTTCATAGCACCAAGGCTCTATATTTGCACATATACTGAACCCTTATTTCCAGCTAGGACCCCTGTCAGGATGTGTTATAATGTCAGAGTCTTCAACTATGGAACGCAGTAAGTCCGTTACCACAACAAAGCATAGATTGGGGTAGCCCCTTTCAACATTCTTATTGAATGCCTGCTTATTCCGGTGTTTCTTACCTTTTTAAAATTCATGACTCATTTTAATAAACATAAAAATATCACCCTTAATATCTGAATTTTCACAATAAATTTTGCACTTAAAAAGAGATTAAGGGGGGGCTTCCCTGGTGGCGCAGTGGTTGAGAGTCCGCCTGCCGATGCAGGGAACATGAGTTTGTGCCCCGGTCCGGGAAGATCCCACATGCCGTGGAGCAGCTGGGCCCATGAGCCATGGCCGCTGAGCCTGTGCATCCGGAGCCTGTGCTCCGCAAGAAGAGGCCACAACAGTGAGAGGCCCGCATACCGCAAAAAAAAAAAAAAAAAAAAAAAAAAGAGAGATTAAGGGGACTTACCTGTTGGTCCAGTGGTTAAGACTCCAGGCTTCCATTGCAGGAGGCACGGGTTCAATCCCTGGTTGGGGAACTAAGAACCCTCATACCACACTGTGTGCCGAAAAAAAAAAAAGGGGGGGGGGGGAATTAAAAAAAAAGATTAACACAACTGCAATTTAAAGAATTTTTTTTCAAACTATACATACAACTCCCCCCCACCCCTAAGAATTAGTCTTATAAAGCATATGAATGTCTTTGTTGATTACAGTAACTGCCCTTTTTCATATTTTTTTAAAATGTTAAAAAAAAATCTTGGGTACACAAAGAGACAGAGATTTCAGGTATCCTAAAATAGCAAGTCAACCCAATAGAAATTTACTATACTCTTTTTTATAAAAAGGCCTTTAAGGTGCAATTTTTTTTTCTTTCCCGTTGTAATTATATTATCTCTTTAACTCCAAATGTCATGAATTAGCCATATGGGAGAAACTTAGACCAGAAGATGGTCTGCTATTTTTGTATTTCCTACAATGGCCTCTTAACTATTTTTGAGGCCGTGTAAATCCTTTTTGCACACTGGGTTTTGGCTAAATCAAAACAGGAAGTAGATCCTTTTATCTTAGCATTTCAGAAACGAGTAACATATATCACATACCAGGAGCACGTCTTTCGCAATTTTTCACAAGCGTCATGTTTGAAGGTTGAACTACATGCAGTCAATTGCACTGTTAAAAATTCAATGTCTTTGCCTGCAGACATTATATTATACCAGTATATAATTGTACCAGTATATTAATTTCATGGTGCATTAAACCTCTGCATTTGAGGGTCATGAACTTAAAGTTCAATATGATTAATATGTGAGTCTTTTATTTTAAAGATAACTTTTTTACTTTGATTTTACAGGCTTTTTTCCATGATGTATAAAATCATTTACATAAGCTACATTAATGCTAAAACACACCACCATTCTTGCATTGCACATTACGAGAGCCATATAGGACTAGCTACTGTTTAAAAAAGCACTTGGTATTTGTGGCAGAATTTTTAAAAATCTATTCCTTTTTGATTTAAAAATTTTAAATATTAGGGCAGCATAGGGAGAAAAAGAACTACCAAATAGCAGTTGTAGTCAACAAAGTAGCATCTGTTTAGAATGTTGAAGCACATTTAAATCCTGAATTAAGAAGAGATCAATCACTGTCTCAGGCAAAATGCCTAGGAAGGCGCCTGGAAGGAGTTCACCAGGGTGCCCATCAGAGGCAGATGCGTGTCCAGATGCCTACTGTCACGCCCAGATCTAGAGGATGCTTATCCCTAGCCCCAAGATGTTTAGAAGGAAAAACAATCTGCCAAGATGGTTTCTTCATCCCTTGACAGGGAAACGGGGACTGAGATAGGTTGTTTGCATCTCTGGGCTTATTTGGAAGGATAAGACTTCTATGGAATAAGGGCCAGAATAGAGAGATTATATCAGATTCATGCCCACCATGACTTGGCCCCAACCCACAGTCCTGCAGTGCATATTGTAGGAAATGCCCCTTTGATTCTGAAGAAAGGAAACAGACATCAAGACATCGATCACTGCCATGTCCATCGATACATAGAAAATGGGACACTGCAGCACTAGCAGAATGTAACTGACACCGGAGGCTTCCTGGCCACTGCTCAGAAGTGAACCCGCCCCAAGGCCAAGATCAGAGACAGATGTTATTCCAGATCCATCAGGTGGCTGCAAGTGCCCAAGGAGAAGCCGATCTGTAGTCACTCCTCTACTACTAAGTGTAGAGAAGAGAGACATCACAACTGTGTCCGTCATCTCTGCAGCAAGGGATCTGCCAGTAACCGGAGGACATCACAGGCACGTGAGGGAGGTCCAAAGGAGCCCAGATCAAACTCCTTTTTTCCAGATGACTGAGATGAAGAATATGGATAGAGATAGTAACTGCCCCAGATTGTTTCTTGAAAAAATGTCTTTGATTAAGAGTAGAAAAGTGAGAAGTCACAGTTGTAACCATCAAGAGGGTGGTTTGGCATGCTTCGTCCACTCTTGATGGGACCAAAATGAGTAGCTTAGACCCCGCTCATCAGCAAAGCACAACGAGGGCCAGAATCAGAGGTGCCCCCCCGAACCCTCTCACCGACTAGATGCCACGTGTCGTCGGAGGAATGGGGGAAGCCATGGATCTTCACTCTGTCCGCCTAGATGCTCGCGGGGAATGTATGGGATTGTTTATTTCTTAATTGCTAATACGGAAAAGACATTCTCAAGCTACTTCTATATGTATATACTTGTGATTTAACAGTTTTTAAAAATAAGTTCAATTTTAGTAATGACTGTTATTACCTAATAGATTAGAGAGCTGTAAATCTGCCTATATCATGCCAAATAAGTATCACTTCTTAACCTGCAGCTTTTTTTTTGCGGTACGCGGGCCTCTCACTGCTGTGGCCTCTCCCATTGCGGAGCACAGGCTCCGGACGCACAGGCTCAGCAGCCATGGCTCACGGGCCCAGCCGCTCCGCGGCATGTGGGATCCTCCCGGACCAGGGCACGAACCCGTGTCCCCCGCATCGGCAGGCAGACTCTCAACCACTTGCGCCACCAGAGAAGCCCTAACCTGCAGCTTTGATGTAACTTTAGCTTGTAAAAACTGTATACCTCAGTTTTTAAGGAATGATTTTTTTTTCAATATAACAAAAAAATTGCCATTCTCCATCCCTCCCTCCAAATATTTTTTTTATAAAAATGTTATAATCATCTGATTTGGGTAAAATTGATGTCAGATATTTTGAAACAGTAATTTTCATTTTGAAAGTTGCAATTATAGCCATTCATTTCAAATGATTTTTTTTCATGTTCTCTAATGATAGAGATCAGTTTCCCTAGAATTACAAATAAAGACTCTGTCATTTAAGTCTTTCTTCTATACCATGAAATAATCTTCCCATATTAAAAGTGAATGTAGATTAGCTGAATTTCACCTTAATTTTTATCTAATGTGTTTTCTATAGATATAGCAAAATGTTTTTACTAAAAAGCCTAGTATTGAACCATGTCCGAGCAGCTAAGCCTGTTGGCACATGTTCTTTCTCCTTTGTCTAGACTGTTAGTACTACTTCATTAAACGGTGGCTAACACTGACAATAAGAGAAACACTCCTATAGACAGTGTTTTATGAGGGAATTAGTGCATCATCTAAATAAGAAAATGCAGTAAAAAGTCCTTAGGTTAAGCCCTTTATGCTCTGCTTCCATGCTCTGTGGCTTCTTTGAAGATAAAGGGTGAGAAACTGCTGACTCAGTTTTGCTGCTGGCCTGAAGCCTACAACATTGGTCAGTCTACAAGAATCACTTTTCTCTCTTTTATGACTGAGCTTTAGAAACATTTAGGTAACGTTGCTACATTTTAGGCAACTTAAATATTCACTCTGTAGCTCAAAATCATTTAACTTTGATCAGCCAATCTGAAAATGGTCCTGGGGAGCCCATCAATGTGTTGGTCCCAGAGTTTGACTGTGTGAAAGCAGAAAGCACACCGAGCTAGAAGTCAGTAGACTTGGATTCTGGTGCTGGGCGTAACTTAGGTCAACAAGGTATCTTGAATTGGCTTCCCAGTCTTGACATGAAGGGGTTGGATATTAGACCAGTGGTTCTCGGACTACATTCTCTGAAGCTCTGACTCCTAGCAGTTTCTGTAAGGCCACCTTAGTTTGGGAGTGGGGGTAAAGCCAAGTGGACAGAGCTCTGAGCCTAGTATCCTAACTGGTCAAAGTAGGAGCAGCTCCATTTTTATCTTTGTCAAACCACTGAGCTAGATCATAGATAAGGTCCCTTCCAGATGAGAAATTCTATGATAAAAGAAGTTAGACCAAGTCATATACCTGATGGGGAGAAAAAGACATTTGCATATTTAATGTGTGAGGTAGAAAGTACATGCCACCACTCCAGTAATATAGTAAATGCTAAATAGAAAGTTTTATATTTGAGCTTGGTATAATATAATATGCAACTTTGTATGCAAATAGTTAATGCAGAGAAGGTTCGTCAAGAAAAGAGAGAAGTAAAAGCTGTCAGCAGGAAAGGATCCATGGTATGAATATTGAAAAATGGATTGATTATTATAACTAAAGTAGGAGGGAATATATTAATAGTGAATTAAAGCAGCTTGCTTTTGAGAATGGCTAATATTTTCAGACTCATTAGAATAGTGATATGGTAAGATGACCGCTGTTTCTAATATGAAATATTATCATTGTATATCAGTGAGGGGAAATTAAAAATGGAAATAGGTCATGATGAAATATATTAGGAGCAAGCATATATATTTATACATTTATGGACAGAGTCTTAAAACTGTTTTGTTTTTTTTTTTTTTTTTTTTTTTTTCTTTTTGTGGTATGCGGGCCTCTCACTGTTGTGGCCTCTCCCGTTGCGGAGCACAGGCTCCGGACGCGCAGGCCCAGCGGCCACGGCTCACGGGCCCAGCCGCTCCGCGGCATATGGGATCCTCCCAGACCGGGGCACGAACCCGTATCCCCTGCATCGGCAGGCGGACTCTCAACCACTGCGCCACCAGGGAGGCCCTTAAAACTGTTTTATTACCTTCAATATAACAAATCATTTCTGTTAATAATAAAACATTTGAGTTAAATGCTGTTTTCCTAAAAGACAGTGGTCAGACTTTCACTAAATGAAATTCTGTTCTAAAAATAGCCCCATAATTGAATGAACTTTGTTTTGATGGTAAACACTCATCTGCCATTTCTGTTTTGTAAATATTTTTCAACAAGGCAGTGAAAAGCCACTGTGACCATTGGGATTTCATTTTCAAGAGTCTCACAGAGGTTCAGGCTGAGAGGTGTCAGAAGTCCAGTTGTATTGATGTCCCTGGTAGGTAAAAGCACAAGACAGGGTGGGAAGGGAGGTCTGCAGAAACTGGAGTTGACCTGTAATCCAGAGCAGAGCAGGTGGTACAGCCAAAGAGGAAAGCAGGTTACCATGCAAGGCCCTGGGCAGCAGGGAAGATGCCTTCGAGAGAGAAGTGGGTATTTCATCAGCAAGGTGTCCCCTCAGGGGAGCAGCTGGTCTGACTAAAGTTAGCAAGATTGAGCCAGAATCTTGAAGGGGTTTACATGGCAAATCTTTCAGAACTTCAGGAGCTTTTGTAAACTCAAAGACTCAGAGTCCTTGGATTAATTTAACTAGGTCTTCCCCAGCCACATATAGAGAAGCAACTTCTAATGGCACCTATTCTTCACTCCTGAGAGTTATCAGTATATGCAGGGATGTTTCTAATTCTTCCTAGGTGGTGGAAATAGTTTTATTTCACATATTGGTGTGGGTATCGGAGCGAGGGTATGTGTAAATATGTGTGATATTATAGGTATTTTCAAAAATACCCTCACTGGGGCTTCCCTGGTGGCACAGTGGTTGAGAGTCCGCCTGCCGATGCAGGGGACACGGGTTCGTGCCCCGGTCCGGGAAGATCCCACATGCCGTGGAGCGGCTGGGCCCGTGAGCCATGGCCGCTGAGCCTGCGCGTCCGGAGCCTGTGCTCCACAATGGGAGAGGCCACAACAGTGAGAGGCTCGCGTACCGCCAAAAAAAAAAAAAAAAAAAACCCTCACTGTAACATAATAGGGGGGTACCTTGTGTTCAGAATTTGTAAACCTTTCTCCAAAGTGGTTCTGCTCTTCCCTCTAAGGGGGCATTCCTTCTTTACATGGGTTATATGAAAATCCATGCCATTCTTTTTTTTTCCATTTATTATTTTAAAAACTGTAACAAGAAAATTTAAATTTATATGCATGCACATATTTTCCCAGTTGTGATCAATGTATATAGTTTGAAATGTGATTTTTTCTCTTACATGTCTGTTAGGGAATTTTTCTGTATTGCTGCAGAGTCTTCATTTTTAATGACTATCATATTTATCAAACTTAAGTAACATATACTATTAGCTTGGCATTAAAACATTGTAAGAAACTTACTTTTAACTAAATCAGAAAGCATTTTTGTCTGACGTGGCATCCCAGAGCAGTAACGGTGGATTGTAAAGCAGACTTACCAGGCCTTCATCCCCTTTTAGAGCCGCCTGGCTTTATTTGCGTGGATGCCTCTGAACTTGTCCTCTCTAATGTCACAAGCCAAAATGTGTCTTTGCCTTTATGATTTCCACACTTTCCCCACTTCCATCTATACCCAAGGTGACAGCTTTAATCCACATCCTACACATAACATACTATAGCTAGTTGAAATCTATATGGTTATTGATAAGGTTAATAGATGTCTTCACCAATTATAACATATATCCTAGTTGTTACAGATGTCAGATCAGCTTATACATGAGGTATAAAATAGGCTGGCTCATAAACTGGTTTAATCAAATCTTATTCAGGTGAGTTATGTCCTTCAAAGCAGTTTTTGGGGGTGCCACCATCTTTTACCAACCCAATACATTTCAATCTTCTAATCTCGTTCCTCTTTCTCAAGTTACAAGGAAGAGGTGCAGCATCCTGTAACAGTTCTCCCAATACGTTTATGCCTCTTTCTGAGCATAATGTTTATATGGTTTTTTTTATTTGTCAGTCTGTTTGGGGTTATCTGATTTGACGGGTAAATTTTAAAAGATCATGGATTGTATGGATGTCACCTGCAGGTTTGGGATTGATGTTAAGTAATTATACTTTGCTACCTCACATATTTTCTTCCTTCACTTTTCTGTGCCATTTCCATTTGTTTGATGTACTTACAATAATCTCTGTTGACATTTGAAGGATAGAAGCAAATGCCACTTTAAAGCTTCCTCCGTGCAGATGAGATGATAATAATACAACAAATTTTCAGGACTTGCATGGAGAAGTCAAAGCCCTTCACAGACATTAACTCATTCATCTTTACAACAGCTGCATTAGAGATAACTGTGGACAGGTATTATTGGCATTTTGCACATAGATGCTGAGGTCACCTAAGGAACGTCCAGCAAAAGCCATAGCATATTATAGTGGAAAATCCAACCCTGTTTTCAGGGCTGGCACTGAGGCCAGCAGCACAAGATGACTTGCCCAGTGTTCTACAGCCAGTCGGCAGCAAATTGGGATGGTGTTTGCCTTATATAGCCATCATTCTCCCACTTGTGTGAATGTTTTGGGGGCATGCCAGTGTCCACAGGTGGCAAGGCAGGGCCCCAGGAGGTGAAGGAAACAGAGCAAAGTAAATCAACTCAGAGCAGCCTTCGGACAGACTAGCATCCCCCTCTTTGCATGTGCATTTAAATCTGATACAGACTTTTCACACTGAACAGTTTTGGCCAGTTCTACACAGATCATTCATTTTGCCACTAACAATGAATGTAAATAGGTCACATTTTATGGATTCGGACTGCCCTGTTTATTTCATAAACCCAGTAAGTTTTTTGTGTTTTTGGTTTTTTTTGGATTTTCCCTAAAAACAGCTCTGATGGACTCTTTAACTGCAACATGGGACCTGGGAGTAGAATTTAGTGCTAATGATATAACACATTTTCTTTCTAACAAAGAAAAATAATAAAAAATTTTGTTTGCTTTGGAAAAGCCTGAACATTTGAGAGTGCTAATGCTGGGAGATGTTTTCTAACTGGCCTATAATTAGCTTTGATTCCTCCAAGCAGCCGCGTTTTCTTGGTCTGATTGTTTTTTGGACAGCAGGCTGAGACATAGCACAGGAAATGTGAAGATGGAAGAATAATTGACCATCAGAAGCCTTCTAATGACTGCCAGCCCTGATCCAAGGGCAAGGAGAATGTGTGACTTGTGAGAGATGAAGATAAATGCAGCCCCTTTCAAACAGAATTATAAGAGCCCTTCCTTAGACACCTGAGTTCAAGAAAGGATTAGTTGTCAAGATAGAGAGGTGACCGGTGAGTGCTCACCTTGGGAGGAGTCTTTGGCAGATCAGGATTTTGAGAGATAATGTCCTAAAAGAAAGCAGAGCTGAGGACTTGTTATCAGAGCCTGCATAACAATGAATAAGTCTCCTCTTACCATTTTCCCAGGCACTAAGACGTTCTGGTACATAATTTGGTTAATTTTCAGGTCCGCCTGCATCAGTAAGTGTAAGTAGAGGTTATCCGTGGTGAGCTTCAATAAGTTGACAAAGGAAGGACTCCTTCCCACATACCAGGCTGAGCGCTCTGCATCTCTCTTAGGCTCTTCCAAGAAGCTGTGATGCAGGTATCACTGGCCAGGTGACTTCTCCTAAATTTGGCATGCATTTTTTTCAATTAGGATTTATTTTAATGCACTTCAAATCAGTGAGCATTTCTTGCATTCCTTTTTTTTTTTATTGGCACATAATCGCTTTACAGTGTTGTGTTAGTTTCTGCTGTACAGTGACGTGAATCAGCTCTATGTCTACCTGTATCCCCTCCCACTTGGACCTCCCTTCCACCCCCTCCCCCCATCTTACCCATTTAGGTCGTCACAGAGCACCGAGCTGAGCTTCCTGTGCTTTATAGCATGTTCCCACTAGCTGTCTACTTTACATATGATAGTGGCATCACTTCAGTTTGGGGGGAATCAAGGTGAACAAGACAAAAACACTTTCCGTCCACAAGTTCTTAGCCTATTTCCCAAATTTTTGTCCAAATTTTAATATTGAATTTTAATGTTGAAACATTTCAAACCTACAGAAAATTTTAATAATACAGCAAAACCTATACTCTTTTCACCCAGATTTATTAGCTGTTAACATTCCTCTATATTTCCATTTCTCTGTGTGTGTATTGAGCTTTCTGAACCAGTTGAGACTATGCTGAATACATGATATTTAACCTCTGAAATTCTTCAGTTTGTACCTCCTAAAAGAAAAGATATTTTTCCTACAAAACTACAGTGCTATTATCTATTCCAAAAAAATAACACTGATAGAACAGTGTTATGCAGTCTATATTCATATTCCTTAATTTTCCCTGTAATGCTCTTTATAACTTTTTAAAAATCTACTAAAAAAAACATGCATTGTTTTTAGTTGTCATGTCTGTTTAGTCTCTTAATCCAGAAAATCTCTTTTCAGTCTTCCTTGACACTGACACTTTTGAATAGCTCAAGCCTGCTAACTTGTCAAGCACTTCACATTCTGCGTTGGTCTGATAGTTTCCCCATGATTATATTCAGCTTAAGCCTTTTTGGCAAAAATTATTACAATAAATGATGTTGTATTCATCCCTTCATCATATCAGAAGGCACATAATGTCAGTTTGTCCTTTTACTGGTGATGCTAAGCTTGATCATTTGGTTAAGATGATATTATTATTTTCATTAAAAGTACTACATGGAGTGTTAGTTGGAGACTGTCAATACCTTGCTCCCCAACATTTCACCCTGCGGCTTTAGCATCCATTGAGGTTCCTTGCTTGAACCAGTTATTACACTGGAAGCTGCAAAATGGTGCCTTGCTGATATTCTAATTCTGTTGCTCATTCCTTTAGTAGTTGTCAGTCTTCTGTAAAGGAGAGATTTTCCTCTCTCCACATGTCTTTGGGGATTCTATTTATTACGGAATGTGTTATCTGCATCACTCTCAGTATTCTCTATCTCAAAGTGCCCTAAATTTTTTTGAGCACTCTTTTGCTTTCTGGAACAAGGTGTTTCAGACTCACCCTGTACTTTGCCTGCCATAGAAGAGGGGTCTAAATGGCCAACTTTTAATACAAAGTATATTCTAAGGAAGCAATCAAGCCATTCATAAATGGAAAAGAATTATTAATTCAGCCTATAGTGGGATATAGAATCAAAGAGAGATGTACAGACTAGAAGATGATATTTGTCTTTAGCCTTGAAGGATGTACAACAAGCATAGAAAAGACTGGATAAGTTCCAAAAGGAGGGGAGATAGCAAAACTTTTCACAGGGATAGGAAGTTCCTGATCTTTTTTTTTTTTTAGTTGAAAATATTTTAGTAGTCTCTTCAGATAATATTGGGATATAGCTGATTTACAATGTTATATTAGTTTCAGGTGTACAGCAAAGTGACTCAGTTATACATATACATATATCCATTCTTTTTCAGATTCTTTTCCCATATAGGTTATCACAGAGTATTGTGGCGAGTTCCCTGTGCTATATAGTAGGTCCTTGTTGATTATCTATTTTATATATAGTAGTGTGTGTATGTTAATCCCAAACACCTAATTTATCCCTCCCCCACCTTTCCCTTTGGTAACCATAAGTTTGTTTTCGGAGTCTGTGAGTCTGTTTCTGTTTTGTAGATAAGTTCATCTGTATCATCTTTTTAGATTCCATGTATAAGTGATATCATATGATATCTGTCTTTGTTTGACTTCACTTAGTATGATAATCTCTAGGTCCATCCATGTCCCTGCAAATGACATTATTTTGTTCTTTTTTATGGCTGAGTAATATTCCATTGTATTTATGTACCACATCTTTTTTGTCCATTCCTCTGTTTATGGACATTTAGGTTGCTTCCATGTCTTGGCTATTGTAAGCAGTGCTGCTATGAACATTAGGGTGCATGTATCTTTTCAAATTATGGTTATCTCCAGATATATGCCCAGGAGTGGGATTGCTAGATCATATTGTAGTTCTATTTTTAGTTTTTTAAGGAACCTCCATACTGTTCTCCATAGTGGTTGTACCAATTTACATTCCCACCAACAGTGTAGGAGGGTTCCCTTTTCTCCACATCCTCTCCAGCATTTATTGTTTGTAGACTTTTTGATGATGGTCATTCTGACTGGTGTGAGGTGATGCCTCATTCTAATTTTGATTTGCATTTCTCTAATAGTTAGTGTCATGGAGCATCTTTTCATGTGTTTGTTGGCAATCTGTATATCTTCTTTGGAGAAATGTCTATTTAGATCTTCTGCCCAATTTTGAATTGGGTTGTTTGTTTTGATATTGAGCTGTGTGAGCTGTTTCTATATTTTGGAGATTAACCCCTTGTCAGTCACTTCGTTTGCAAATATTTTCTGCCATTCTCTGGGTTGTCTTTTCGTCTTGTTTATGATTTCCTTTGCTGTGCAAAAGCTTTTAAGTTTAATTAGGTCCCACTTGTTTATTTTTGTTTTTATTTTCATTACTCTAGGAGGTGGGTCCAGAAAGATCTTGCTGTGATTTATGTCAAGAGTGTTCTGCCTATGTTTTCCTCTAAGAGTTTTGTAGTATCTGGTCTTACATTTAGGTTTATTAAGGGAATAGCAAGTAGCATGGGGTGGCTGGCAAGTAGGTTATAGGGGAGGAACTAGATGATGAAGGGCCTTAATGTCAGGCCATGATGTTTAGGGTGGGGGGCAGGGAGGTTATAGGCAACTGGAGTCCATGAGTTATTCTTTCACATGAGAGAGACATGATCAGACAAGGCATTTAGAGGAGTGGGAAGGAGAGGTGACGATTTGGGGTAAGGAGTACAATTAAAGGACTATCTGCTACATGTCCAGGAAGGAGTCATGATATTCCTTACAGGATGTATTGATAATATATATCCTATTGGTAATTTTATGTTAGGTTTGTTTAAATTTTGCAGTTTCAGGTTTTTTTCCTACAGTTTTGCTACCTATTTTTAAACTTTCAACTTGAAGCACAGAGGACTCAGTCTGTCTCACTGCTGAGCACATGTTAAGTATCTGAGCGTTTCTGGATCCATTCCTATAATAAGGGGAAATCATTTCAAATGGATTTGATATGCTTACTTTAAATGTAATAGTACCTTTATAACATGAGACTCTATCACTCCATATCTGCAGGTGAAATGAAAATCAGTATCTGTATAATTAAATAATGTTCCTCTGCAGAAACAGATAACTGAATCTTAAATATAGTTCCCATTTCAGTAACCTAGAATCTGTACTGTCTAATCAGTACAGTAAATTTGCTACTTATTGCTCTTCAACACTTAAAATGTGACTTGTCCAAATTAAGGTATGTGGTAAGTATATATACATACCAGATTTCAAAGACTTAGTATGAAAAAGTAAAACATCTCGATAAGACATGTTAAAATGATAATATTTTAGGTATACTGGATTAAATTAATATAAAATGGCTCACTCTCAGCACTTTTATTCAACATAGTGATGGAAATCCTAGCCAGAACAATTAATTAGGTAAGAAAAAAAGGCATCCAACTTGGAAAGGAAAAAGTAAAACTGTTACTATTTGCAGGTGACATGATTATTACATGGAGAAAACCCTAAGACTTCACCAAAAAACTTAGAACTAATAAATGAATTCAGTAAAGTTGTAGGATACAAAAATCAATATAAAAATTTATTCTGCTTCCATGTACTAAAAATGAACTATCAGAAAGAGGAATTAAGAAAATCTCATTTACAATTTCATAAAAAATTAAATACCTAGAAATAAATTTAACCAAGGAGGTGAAAGATCTCTACACTGAAGACTATAAGACATTGTTAAAAGAAGTTGAAGACTAAAATAAATCAAAAGATATTCCACACTCATGGATTGGAAGAATATTTTAAAATGTTCATACTACTCAGGGAGTGCAATGAATCTACAGATCTTTGTAGCAAAATTCCAGTGGCATTTTTCACAAACATAGAACAAACAATCATAAAATTTGTACGGAACCACAAAAGACCTTGAATTGCCAAAGCAATCTTAGGAACAAAGCTGGGGGAGGACCTGCAAGATGGCAGAGCAGTAAGACATGGAGATCACCTTCCTCCCCACAAATACATCAGAAATGCATCTATATGTGGAATAACTCCTACAGAACACCCACTGAACGCTGGCAGAAGACCTCAGGCTTCCCAAAAGGCAAAAAACTCCCCACATACCTGGGTAGGGCAAAAGAAAAAAGGAAAAACAGAGACAAAAGAATAGGGATGGGACCTGCACCTCTGGGAGGGAGCTGTGAAGGGGAAAAGTTTCCACACACTAGGAAGCCCCTTCACGGGCAGAGACGGGGAGGGGGGGCGCAGTGGGGGAAGCTTGGAGCCACAGAGGAGAGTGCAGCAACAGGGGTGCAAAGGGCAAAGCAGAGAGATTCTTGCACAGAGGATCAGTGCCGACCAGCACTCACCAGCCCGAGAGGCTTGTTTGCTTACCCACTGAAGCAGATGGGGGCTAGGAGCTGAGGCTCCGGCTTTGGACGTCAGACCCCAGGGAGAGGACTGGAGTTGGCTGCATGAACACAGCCTGAAGGGGGCTAGTGCTCCACAGCTAGCCAGGAGGGAGTCTGGGAAAAAGTCTGGAACTGCCGAAGAGGCAAGAGACCATTGTTTTGGGGTGCACAAGGAGAGGGGATTCAGAGCACTGCCTAAACGAGCTCCAGAGATGGGTGTGAGCCGTGGCTATCAGTGCAGACACGAGAGATGGCATGAAACACTAACACTGCTGCTGCAGCCACCAAGAATCCCGTGTGCAAGCACAGGTCACTATCCACACCTCCCTTCCCAGGAGCCTGTGCAGCCCACCAATGCCAGGGTCCCATAATCCAGGGACAACTTCCCCGGGAAAACACACAGCATGCCTCAGGCTGCTGCAATGTCACGCCGGCCTCTGCCGCCGCACGCTCGCCCTGCATTCCGTACGCCTCCCTCCCCCCAGCCTGAGTGAGCCAGAGCCCCCTAATCAGCTGCTCCTTTAACCCCGTCCTGTCTGGGTGAAAAACAATCACCCTCAGGTGACCTACACACAGAGGCAGGGCCAAATCCAAAGCTGAGCCCTGGGAGCTGTGCGAACAAAGAAGAGAAAGGGAAATCTCTCCCAGCAGCCTCAGGAGCACCAGATTAAATCTCCACAGTCAACTCGATGTACCTGTATCTGTGGAATACCTGAACAGACAACAAATCATCCCAAAACTGAGGCAGTGGACTTTGGGAGCAGCTGTAGACTTGGGGTTTGCTTTGTGTCTAATTTGTTTCTAGTTTTATGTTTATCTTAGTTTAGTATTTAGAGCTTATTATCATTGGTAGATTTGTTTATTGATTTTGTTGCTCTCTTTTATTTTGTTATATCTATATATTATTAACTTTTTCTCTTTGAGTGTGTATGTGTATGCTTTTGTGTGATTTTGTCTGTATAGGTTCACTTTTACCATCTGTCCTAGGGTTCTATCTGTCTGATTTTTTTTAGTATAGTTTTTACTGCTTGTTATCATTGGTGGATTTGTATATTGGTTTGGTTGCTCTATTCTTCTTATTTTTAATTTTTAATTTTTTATTTTAATAACTTTATTTTTTTCTTCTTTCTTCTTTTCTTTTCTCCCTTTTCTTCTGAGCTGTGTGGCTGACAGGGTCTTGCTGCTCCGCCCGGGTGTCAGACATGAGCCTCTGACGTGGGAGAGCCAAGTTCAGGACATTGCTCCACCACAGACCTCCCAGCCCCTCATAATATCAGTCGGCAAGAGTTCTCCCAGAGATCTCCATCTCAATGCTAAGACCCAGCTCCACTTCAACGACCAGCAAGCTCCAGTGCTAGACACCCCATGCCAAACAACTAGCAGGAAAGGAACACAACCCTACCCATTAGCAGAGAGGCTGCCTAAAATCATAACAAGATCACAGACACCCCAAAAAACACTACTGGACACAGCCCTGCCCACCAGAAAGACGAAATCCAGCCTCATCCACCAGAACACAGGCACCAGTCCCCTCCACCAGGAAGCCAACACAACACACTGAACCAACCTTACCCATTGGGGGCAGACACCAAAAACAACAAGAACTACAAACCTGCAGCCTGTGGAAAGGAGACCCCAAACACGGTAAGGTAGGCAAAATGAGAAGACAGAGAAACACACAGCAGATGAAGGAGCAAGGTAAAAACCCACCAGACCAAACAAATGAAGAGGAAACAGGCACTCTACCTGAAAAAGTATTCATAGTAATGATAGTAAGAGGATCCAAAATCTTGGAAATAGAATGGAGAAAATATAAGAAACGTTTAAAAAGGACCTAAAGGAACTAAATAGCAAACACACAATGATAAACAACACAATAAATGAAATTAAACATACTCTAGAAGGAATCAATAGCAGAATAACTGAGACAGAAGAACGGATAAGTAACCTGGAAGATAAAATAGTGGAAATAACTATTGCAGAGCAGAATAAAGAAAAAAGAATGAAAAGAATTGAGGACAGTCTCAGAGACCTCTGGGACAACATTAAATGCACCAACATTCAAATTACAGGGGTCCCAGAAGAAGAGAAAAAGAAAGGGGCTGAGAAAATACTTGAAGAGATTATACTTGAAAACTTCCCTAATACGGGAAAGAAAATAGTCACCCAAGTCCAGGAAGCACAGAGAGTTCCATACAGGATAAATCCAAGGAGAAACATGCCAAGACACATATTAATCAAACTATAAAAAATTAAATGCAAAGAAAAATATTAAAAGCAGCAAGGGAAAAGCAATAAATAGCATACAAGGGAATCCCCATAAGGTTAACAGCTGATCTTTCAGCAGAAACTCTGTAAGCCAGAAGGGAGTGGCAGAACATATTTAAAGTGATGAAAGGGGAAAACCTACAACCAAGATTACTCTACACAGCAAGGATCTCATTCAGATTTGATGGAGAAATTAAAACCTTTACAGACAAGCAAAAGCTAAGAGAATTCAGCACCACCAAACCAGCTTTACAACAAATGCTAAAGGAACTTTTCTAGGCAGGAAACACAAGAGAAGGAAAAGACCTACAAATTCAAACCCAAAACAATTAAGAAAATGGTAATAGGAGCATACATATTGATAATTACCTTAAATGTAAGTGGATTAAATGCTCCAACCAAAAGACATAGACTAGCTGAATGGTTATAAAAACAAGACCCATATAAATGCTGTCTACAGGAGACCCACTTCAGACTTAGGGGCACATACAGACTGAAAGTGAGGGGAAGGAAAAAGATATTCCATGCAAATGGAAATCAGAAGAAAGCTGGAGTGGCAATTCTCATAGCAGACAAAATAGACTTTAAAATAAAGACTCTTACAAGAGACAAAGAAGGACACTACATAATGATCAAGGGATATATCCAAGAAGAAGATACAACAATTGTAAATATTTATGCACCCAGCATAGGAGCACCTCAATACATAAGGCAAATGATAACAGCCATAAAGGGGAAATCGACAGTAACACAATCATAGTAGGGGACTTTACCACCCCACTTTCACCAGTGGACAGATTGATCATCCAAAATGAAAATAAATAAACACAAGCTTTAAATGACACATTAAATAGGTGGACTTAGTTGATATTTATAGGACATTCCATCCAAAAACAGCAAAATATACTTTCTTCTCAAGTGCTCATGGAGCATTCTCCAGGACAGACCATATCTTAGGTCACAAATCAAGCCTTGGTAAATTTTGAAACTTGAAGGCATATCAAGTATCTTTTCTGACCACAATACTGTAAGACTAGATATCAGTTACAGGAAAAAAACTGTAAAAAATACAAACACATGGAGGCTAAACAACACACGAGTAAATAACCAAGAGATCACTGAAGAAATCAAAGAAGAAATCAAAAAATACCTAGAAACAAATGACAATGAAAACACAATGACCCAAAACCTATGGGATGCAGCAAAATCAGTTCTAAGAGGGAAGTTTATAGCAATACAATCCTACCTCAAGAAACAAGAAACATCTCAAACAACCTAACCTTACACCTAAAGCAATTAGAGAAAGAGGAACAAAAAAATGCACAGTTAGCAGGAGGAAAGAAATCATAATGATCAGATCAGAAATAAATGAAAAAGAAATGAAAGACACAATAGCAAAGATCAATAAAACTAAAAGCTGGTTCTTTGAGAAGATAAACAAAATTGATAAACCATTAGCCAGACTCATCAAGAAAAAAAGGGAGAAGACTCAAATCAACAGAATTAGAAATGAAAAAGGAGAAGTAACAACTGACACTGCAGAAATACAAAGGATCATGAGAGATTATTACAAGCAACTCTATGCCAATAAAATGGACAACCTGGAAGAAATGGACAAATTCTTAGAAAAGCACAGCCTTCTGAGACTTAACCAGGAAGAAACAGAAAATATAAACAGACAAATCACAAGCACTGAAATTGAAACTGTGATTTAAAATCTTCCAACAAATAAAAGCCCAGGACCAGATGTCTTCACAGGCAAATTCTATCAAACATTTGGAGAAGAGCTAACACCTATCCTTCTCAAACTCTTCAAAACATGGCAGAGGGAAGAACACTCCCAAACTCATTCTACAAGGCCACCATAACCACGATATCAAAACTAGACAAAGATGTCACAAAGAAAGAAAACTACAGGCCAATATCACTGATGAACATAGATGCAAAAATCCTCAACAAAATACTAGCAAACAGAATCCAAGAGCGCATTAAAAAGATCATACACCATGATCAAGTGGGGTTTATTCCAGGAATGCAAGAATTCTTCAATATATGCAAATCAATCAATGCGATACCCCATAGTAACAAATTGAAGAATAAAACCATATGATCATCTCAATAGATGCAGAGAAAGCTTTCGACAAAATTCAACACCCATTTATGATAAAAACTCTCCAGAAAGGAGGCATAGAGGGTACTTACCTCAACATAATAAAGGCCATATATGACAAACCTACAGCCAACATCGTTCTCAATGGTGAAAAACTGAAACCATTTCCACTAAGATCAGGAACAAGACAAGGTTTCCCACTCTCACCACTATTATTCAACATAGTTTTGGAAGTTTTAGCCACAGTAATCAGAGATGAAAAAGAAAGAAAAAGAATCCAAATCGGAAAAGAAATAAAACTGTCACTGTTTGCCGATGACATGATACTATACATACAGAATCCTAAAGATGCCACCAGAAAACTACTAGAGCTAATCAATGAATTTGGTAAAGTAGCAGGATGCAAAATTAATGCACAGAAATCTCTTGCATTCCTATACATTAATGATGAAAAATCTGAAAGAGAAATTAAAGAAACACTCCCATTTACCATTGCAACAAAAAGAATAAAATACCTAGGAATAAATCTACCTAAGGAGACAAAAGACCTGTATGCAGATGAAAGAAATTAAAGATGATACAAACAGATGGAGAGATATACCATGTTCTTGGATTGGAAGAATCAACATTGTGAAAATGCCTATACTACCCAAAGCAATCAGCAGAGTCAATGCAATCCCTAACAAACTACCAATAGTATTTTTCACAGAACTAGAACAAAAAATTTCACAATTTGTATGGGAGCACAAAGGACCCCAAATAGCCAAAGCAATCTTGAGAAAGACAAATGGAGCTAGAGGAATCAGGCTCCCGGACTTCAGACTATACTACGAAGCTACAGTAATCAAGACAGTATGGTGCTGGCACAAAAACAGAAAGATAGATCAATGGAACAGGATAGAAAGCCCAGAGATAAACCCATGCACATATGGTCACCTTATCTTTGTTAAAGGAGGCAAGAATATATAATGGAGAAAAGACAGCCTCTTCAATAAGTGGTGCTGGGAAAACTGGACAGCTACATGTAAGAGAATGAAATTAGAACACTCCCTAACAGCATACACTAAAGTAAACTCAAAATGGATTAAAGACTTAAATGTAAGGCCAGACACTATAAAACCCTTAGAGGAAAACATAGGCAGAATGCTCTATGAAATAAATCACAATAGGATCCTTTTTGACCCACCTCCTAGAGAAATGGAAATAAAAACAAAAATTAAAAAATGGGACCTAATGAAACTTAAAAGCTCTTGCACAGCAAAGGAAACCATAAAGAAGACAGAAAGACACCCCTCAGAATGGGAGAAGATATTTGCAAATGAAGCAATTGACAAAGATTAATCTCCAAAATATACAAGCAACTCATGCAGCTCAATATCAAAGAAACAAACAACCCAATCCAAAAATGGGCAGAAGACCTAAATAGACATTTCTCCAAAGAAGATATACAGATTGCCAACAAACATATGAAAGGATGCTCAACATCAGTAATCATGAGAGAAATGCAAATCAAAACTACAATGAGGTATCACCTCACAGTGGTCAGAATGGCCATCAGAAAATCTACAAACAGTAAATGCTGGAGAGGGGGTGGAGAAAAGGGAACCCTCTTGCTCTGTTGGTGGGAATGTAAATTGATACAGCCACTATGGAGAACAGTAGGGAGGTTCCTTAAAAAACTACAAATAGAACTACCATACAATGCAGCAATCCCAATACAGGGCATATACTCTGAGAAAACCATAATTCAAAAAGAGTCATGCACCACAACGTTCATTGCAGCACTATTTACAATAGCCAGGACATGGAAGCAACCTAAGTGTCCATCGACAGATGAATGGATAAAGAAGATGTGGCACATATATACAATGAAATATTACTCAGCCATAAAAAGAAACGAAATTGAGTTACTTGTAGTGAGGTGGATGGACCTGTTGTCTGTCATACAGAGTGAAGTAAGTTAGAAAGAGAAAAACAAATACCATATGCTAACACATATATATGGAATCTGAAAAACAAAAAAAGGTTCTGAAGAACCTAGGGGCAGGGCAGGAATAAAGATGCAGACATAGAGAATGGACTTGAGGACATGGGGAGGCGGAAGGGTAAGCTGAGACGAAGTGAGAGAGTGGCATGGACATCTATACACTACCAAATGTAAAATAGATAGCTAGTGGGAAGCTGCCACATAGCACAGGGAGATCAGCTCAGTGCTTTGTGACTACCTAGAGGGGTGGGATATGGAGGGTGGGAGGGAGGCACAAGAGGGAGGGGATATGGGGATATATGTATATGTATAGCTGATTCACTTTGTTATACAGCTGCAACTAACACAGCAATATAAAGCAATTTTACTCCAATAAAAATGCTTAAGAAAAAATGAACAAAGCTGGAGGAATCATGCTTCCTGATTGTAAACTATATTTCAAATAAAAGAAGACACATAGGTCAAGTGGAACCAAACAGCCCAGAAATAAATCCATGCATATATGGTCAATTAATTTTCAACAAAAAAGACAAAAATATACAATGGAGAAAGGGCAATCCCTTCAACAAATGGTGTTGGGAAAACTAGATGTACACATGCAAAAAGAAGGAAACTAGACCTCTATCTTACACCATACCCAAAAATGAACTGAAAATGGATTAAAGATTTTAACATAAGACCTGAACCATAAAACTCCTAGAAGGAAACATACAGAAAAAGCTCCTTGCCATCCACTCTGCAGTGATTTGTTTTGATTTGACCCCCAAAGGAAAGGCAACAAAAGCAAAAAAGTAATAAGTGGGACTACATTGAACTAAGAAGCCTCTATGCAGGAAAGGAAGCCATCTTCTGCAAAGGAAACCAACAACAAAATTGAAAATCAACCTACTAAAATGGAGAAAATGTTTGCCAATATATCAGATAAGGAATTAATATCCAAAATATATAAAGCACTCATACAATAGCAAAAAAAAAAATTTTTTAAATGGGCGGAGGATCTGAATAGACTTTTTTCCCATAGAAGACACATACAGATGGACAACTGGTCATGAAAATGTGCTCAGCCTCACTAATCATCAGGGAAATGCACATCAAAACCACCTCACACCTGTTAGCATGGCTATTATCAAAAAGACAAGATAACAAGTGCTGTGAAGGCTGTAGAGAGAAGGGAACCCTCGTGCACTGTTGGTGGGAATGTAAATTGGTGCAGCCACTGTGGAGAACAGTAGGGAGGTTCCTCAAAAAATTGAAAACAGAACTTCTATCTAACCCAGCAATCCCCCTTGTGGGTATTTATCCAAAGGAAACGAAAATGCTAACTTGAAAGGATTATCTGTGCCCCCATGTTCACTGCAGTATTATTTACAATAGCCAAGACATGGAAACAACTTTAAGAACTTTAAGTGTCCATCAGTGGATGAATGGATAAAGAAAATGTGAGATTTTGTAAATACACACACCCACACAGGAATATTACTTGGCCATAAAAAAGAAGGAAACCTTACCATCTGCAGCAACATGGACGGACTCTGAGGGCATTATGCTAAGTGAAGTAAGTCAGACAGAGAAAGACAAACACAGGATGATCTGATATATATGTGGAATGTAAAAAATACACTAAAAACCAGTCTCATAGATACAAAGAACATACTGGTGATTGCCAGAAGTGGGGGGTGAGAGGGTGGAAGAAATGAGTAAAGGTGATCACAAGGTACAAACTTCCAGTTATAAAATAAATAAGTCATGGGGATGTGATATACAGCATGATGACTATAGTTGAGAACACTGAACTGAATATTTGAAACTTGCTAAGAGAGTAGATGCTGCATGTACTCTACACCTCTAAACTAGAAATAGTTTGACTTGCTGCCTTTAAGAAAATGAAAACGCAATATAGCAATTTAATTTTTGAAAAGTTTCAAGAACCACTGTAAGTCTAAATGCTGTTTTATAGGATACAATTTTAATAGTAATCCTGCCAGGAGTTTCTATTTTAAAGTGTAAATTAGCAATTTTTAAATAGAAAGTTTGTCTCACGTATATACATACAAAGACATTTTTAAGATCTCTAGTTCGAAAAATTAAAATTGTAAAGACCAGTCACAGTGAACTGATTTTAGAGGTAGTATGGTTTGCTTTAATGCTAACGAAATCTGAGTCACATTTTCTTAACGTATAGCCATTACTCCAACGAGGCTAAGCATCTTCAGAGAATAATTGATGGATGTAGAGCATACAGTGGTTCCATTATGTTGAAGTAGTTAATGATGTCCAGTAAGCCTAATTAACTCCTAGAACTTAACCTAATATTCCAGGATGGTAGGGAACCTTGGGATTCAGCATAATAGGCTTATTAAACATGTACCTGTGTGGTAGAAACAGTACTACGTTAAGTCTTAGAGTGGTTTTATCAGTCTCACTAAGTCATCCACTTAGCCTACTCTGTCAGGCTGTTGACAGTTCTATACTTCAGGGAAACAGACCAGCATCAATTCTCTTTTTAGAGCTCCTCAAAGTATTGCTTTAACCTCCCATAGTGTGTCTAACAACTTTTGTGATCATCATAGCCTGTGGATTTAACCTCTCTGAGCTTCCTTTTCCTCATCTGTAAACTACAGATAAAAGCCTGCTGTACCTTGAACACTGTAAGTGCTCAGATAATGTCTTGAATGAATGAGAATTACTCCATCCCAAATACCACCTCTTTGAGTAGCATCTCCCAGACAAAGTTTGTTCACTCCCTTCTCATTTACTCTCTCAGTTTTGTTGATTTTTAGATACATTTGCATTACCTTTTAAATAATTTATTTATTTTTATAAGATAACCAGTGTCCATCCACAGATTCTTGGGAAGCCAGGCCTCTGGGGGATTCCTCCCCATTCCACTAGAATATACAGACCATTCTGACTCCATCCTTATTAGCTCCTGCCTCCTGCTTCCATCCTATCCACTGAATTGGACTATATATACGTCTTCACCTTTTACTAAAATGTGAAGTCCTTGAAAGCAGACACACTCATGTTTGTATCCTTAATGCCAGCACAGGGTATAACCTTCATAAATATCTGTCAAACAAATGAGTTTGCACATGTATGCAGATGACACCTGAAATGATTTTAAGCATCACACATAACCTAGCCTGGCAAAGTTTATCTCATTCTGTCTCTCAGCTGGCTATAAACTATTCACTTGAATTAAGGCATTTGCTTATTGTTCAAATCATGACATCTCTCTTTTTTCATTTTAAAAGACTCTTAAGGTAGGAGAGGAAAATCTGATCTACTTTATTGACAAAATAACGGAAGAAAGCAGAAGGGATGGAAATTCCTTGAATACTTACTGTGTGTTAGAATTTTGACTATATAATCCATACAACTTCTCTGTGAAGCAGACATTATTATCCACATTTTGCATATGAGGAAACTGAAGTCAGAAGGTTAAAGAAAGGAGTTCATATAGAGCTAGAGAGTGGTAAAGCCAAGGTTTGAACCTAGGTCTGACTTACTAACCTCATCATGACAGGGTCCATAGTTTTTGACAGCAAGATGCCTCCTCTGTAAAAAAAACACCTGAGCAGAACAATCACACAGGTGCAGAGGGAACAAATGCTTGCTGCTCTTGCTTTCCAATGCTTGAGAGCATCAGAGGCCTGCAAAGTACTCCTTTACACTCTGTCAACCAGTTCAAAAGAGCACAGCCCACTAAACCAGCTTGCAGAGTAAGGTAAGAAGCCAGGACAAATGGCCCTACCTCCCTCCAACTGACAGGAAAAGAGCTGAATACTTGAATTCTACCAATTTGCCAGCCTCTGCTTTGCAGTCTTCAGTCTTTCCAGCTTTGGAGAAAAGCTATAGGACATCACTGAAAGCAATAGAATATTAAGTGCCTAATTCTCAACCTTTCCTTTGGGAAAGAAAATACTTTGAAATAATGGATGAAAATTATAAAATCAGTTTTCATGTTTCTCATATTCTTAAGTTCTGTTTCTCTAAAATATGAAAAGCTCAGAGTCAGACTATGCCTCTGTGTTCCCTAATATAATTCACATTAAATTTCATTGGAAGAGGAACTTAACCCATCCTCACCAGCCAATATTCTATCATTAGACTACAACTGTTCTTAAAACAACTGATGATCATGTCTTTTAAGCAAATAGATAAGACACAACTTTTATATTCAAACAGATCAAGCAATTTTAGGTTATGTTTATCGCAGATTACATGGTTGCTTATAGTTTTACACATGGCTATCACTTTTATTTTTGTCTATAGTTAAAAACAGCACTTGATCTGAGTGACTGGTTATCTCAGAACAACTATGTTTAGCTCTGCTGTACTCTCTGCAAACAAAAATGGAAAAAATCTGAATCTAGATAGGTTCTAAATGTTGAATTGAAAGTAAATGTTCAGCTAGCCAAAGTTTTGGACGAGTCCTCTGGAGTAGAAATGAAAAAGTAATTTGTGAAGGAGTGACATCATCAAGATGGAAATATAGGTCGTTCCCAACTTCAGTCCCCTTCACAAGAAGACCAACTAATAACTATCTATAGACAAGACACCATTGTGAAAATCCTAGAACACAGGGGTGAGGCTGAAGGCACCCCCTGTATCACAGAGAATGAGGTAGGACCACATTACAAAAGTTAAGAGGAGCAGCTACACTCTGACCACATCACTCCTCCCCCAGGCTGGCTCCCCAGGCCTGCAGTTCCTCCGGGGGAAAAGAAAGTCCAGGTGGACACCCAGCTCCTCCAGCATCATGGGTCATGTCTCAGGATGCCTTCTCAGGTCTTGCCTTATGGGCATCTAAGGGGACTTGGGGACGTGACTGTGACAGAGAAGGGGGAAGGGGTTTATAGCAACGAGTCCTCGGATTGTGGCCCTGTTCCTACTCCCAGTGGTGCCCAAGTAGAAGTCCCAACCAGCCGCTCTGCTCATCTGCAGAGCCAAGATCATGGTCCATTCTGACCAGGGAACTTGGCAGGGCACAGATCTGCCTGATTCAGGACTCCAGACAGTGAGCCCTTGCCAGCCATGGAGCCTGTTCTGCCACTCCATCTGGACAGGAAAGCTAATTCATAGCCCCGCCCATTGCTGAATACCACCTCCAGCCCTACTGACCAGGAAACCTAACCAGAGCTCCTGGGAATCTGTGTAGTCCATCCTGCAACCACAGTTACAGCAGCACTTGAATGGAGAGCCTGGCCAGTGGCCCTGCCCATCTGCAGAGTCAGGATGGTGGCCTGTCAGGCCAGGGAACTTGGTGCATGATTCTGCCTAATTTGGCCCCCAAATAAGAGATGTGTCAGCCTTAGAGCCTGTCTGGTGGCTCCGCCCAGGCAGGGAAACTAATTCATAGTCCTACCCACTGTTAAATATAGCCTTCAGCATGCCCAACCAGGAAACCTAACCAGACACATGGGAAACTATGTAGCCCAGGGGTCCCCAACCCCTGGGCCGCAGACCCTATTAGGAACTGGGCCGCACAGCAGGTGGGGAGCAGCAGGCCGGCGAGTGAAGCTTCATCTGCTGCTCCCCTTCGCCCCCCACCTTGCATCACCGCCTGAACCATCCCCCCACCTCCCGCCCCGGCCCGTGGAAAAATTGTCTTCCACAAAACCGGTCCCCAGTGCCAAAAAGGTTGGGGACCACTGGCATAGCCCATCCTACAGCCCCACTTACAGTGATACCTGAGCAGAGAGCACAACCAGTGGTTCCCACCATTTGCACTGCAAAACCAGCAACTCTGCCTGGCCAGAGAATTTGGCACACAGTCCTGCCTGATCTGGGTCCTTAAACAATGGGCTGTGCTGGCCATGGGGTCCAGTCTGCTGTCCTGGTCAAGCAGGGAAGCTACATCGTAGCCCCAACTACTGCTAAATATAGTACCGAGTCCTGACCATCCAGGAAGCCTGACCAGAGAACCCAGGCAACCACAGCACAGAGCCCCATCCAACCGCCTCACTTGGGCAGAGAACCAAGCGAGCAGTCCTATCCAGCTGTTGTCGGCCGCGACACATACCCCACAACCTCAGCGCTCAGGCAGTGGCCTTGCCCACAAAGAAGACCCTAACAGCAGGCTCCCCCTGCCCAAGGAGTCTGTCAGCTCACATGTCCAGAACCCCAAGGTGAGCTGACTGGTGAAGGACTGTCTCTGCCAAGGCACACCTGTAAAGTCTAGAAGAAGAGACTGTTTACTCAAATGAGCAGATACCAATGTAAGAAATCAAGGATCAGGAAAAATCAGGTAAACATGACACCACCAATGGAAACTAATAAAATGCCAATAACTGACCCTAAAGAAATGGAAATCTATGAACTTCAACGAATTCAGAATAATCCTCTTAAAAGAAGTTCAGTGCACTACAAGACAGATAACTTAACAAAATTCGGGGGGGAAAATTGCATGAACAAAACAAGATGAAGAAAAAAAAACAGAAACATCAAAAATAAACCAAACAGAAGTCCTAGGGCTAAAGAATACAATGACTGAACTGTAAAGTTCAATAGAGAGCTTCAAAATCAGAATTGACCATGCAGAAGAAAGAATCAGTGATAGAGAAAGAATCAGTGACAGGGTATTTGAATTTATCCAGTCAGAGGAACAAAAGAATAAAAAGAAGGAAAAAGAGTGAAGAAAGCCTATGGAACTTACAGGACACCATTAGAAGAAACAATATCTGCATTATGGGTACCCCAGAAGGAGAAAGAGAAAGTGACAGAAAGTGTATATAAAGCAATAATGGCTGAAAATGGGAAAAAAAAATGGACATACAAATCCATGAGGCCCAAAGGACCCCAAATAGATTAAACCAAATAGTTCCAAAAGACAGAAAGAGAATTTTCAAAGCAACAAGAGAAAGCAACACATTACATACAAGGGAATCCCCATAATGGGCAGATTTCTCAAAAGAAACTTTTCAGGCCAGGAGAGAAGGGGTAATATATTCAAAATATTGAAAGAAAAAATATCTGTCAGGCTTCCCTGGTGGCGCAGTGGTTGAGAGTCCACCTGCCGATGCAGGGGACACGGGTTCGTGCCCCGGTCCGGGAAGATCCCACATGTCATGGAGCAGCTAGGCCCGTGAGCCATGGCTGCTGAGCCTGCGCATCCGGAGCCTGTGCTCCACGACAGGAGAGGCCACAACAGTGAGAGGCCCGCGTACCACAAAAAAAAAAAAAAAATCTGTCAACAACAGTACTATACCTGGCAAACCTGTCCTTCAGAAATGAAGGGGAGATAAATAAGTGCCTGAACAAACAAAAGCTGATTGAGTTTATCACCACTAGGCCTGCCTTACAAGAAATGCTAAAGGGAGTTCTTCAAGCAGAAATAAAGTGATGCTAATTTACATGATAAAATCAGGTGAACACAGGTATAAGACTTCCTGGTATTGGTAAATAATCAAAGTTATTTAATATGGTAACAGTGGTGCATAATTCTCTTACAACTCTAGTTTAAAAGTTTTAAAATGTATTTTAAAAACCCCATAACTTCAATAGTCTGTTACTGTATACATAATATAAACAATATGTAAATTGTAACGTGATGGAGGAGAAGTAAATTGTAATTTTAGAGATGCTACTGAAGCTAAGTTGTCGTCAGCTTAAAATAGGATATTATAAATATAAGATAGTTTATATAAGGCTCATGGTAACCCCAGAGGAAAAACCTATTACACAGAAGATCAGGATCAAGTGAAAGTATACCAATACAAAAAAAGTCCTCAACACAAAAGAAGACAGCAGAATAAGAAGCAAGGAACAACAGAGCTACAAAACAGTCAGCAAAACAGGTAAGAAAATGGCAATAGTAAATCCTTATCCATCAATAATTACTTTAAGCATAATGGATAAAATTCTCCAATCAAAGACACAAAATTGGATGAATGACTTAAAAACAATATCAAACAATATACTGCCTACAGGAGACTCACTTTAGCTTCAAAGACACAGACTGAGACTGAAAGGATGGAGAAAGTTATTTCAAGCAAATGATAACGAAGTAAAACAAAGGTAGCTATACTCATATCAGACAAAATAGACATTAAGCTAAAAATGACAGAAAGAGAAAGAACTTCACTATATAACAATAAAGGGGGACTTCCCTGGTGGCTCAGTGGTTAAGAATCCGCCTGCCAATGCAGGGGACACGGGTTCGAGCCCTGGTCCGGGAAGATCCCACATGCCACGGAGCAACTAAGCCCGTGCGCTAAAACTGCTGAGCCTGCGCTCTGGAGCCCACAGACCACAACTACTGAAGCCCGCGCGCCTAGAGCCCATGCTCCGCAACAAGAGAAGCCACCGCAGTGAGAAGCCCGCACACTGCAACGGAGAGTAGCTCCCGCTCACCACAATTAGAGAAAGCCCGTGTGCAGCAACGAAGACCCAACGCAGCCAAAAATAAATAAATAAATGTATTTAAAAAAAAAAAAAAAAAAAAAAAAAAACAATAAAGGGGTCAATCCATCAAAAAGATACACCAATTGTAAATATTTATGCACCCACCCAACATCAGAGCACCTAATTATATAAAGCAAACATTAACAGAATTATAAGGAGAAATAAACAAATAAACAACAACAAATAGTTGGGGACTTTAATACCCCATGTTCAATAACCGATAGATCATTCAGACAGAAAATCAATAAGGAATCGATGGATTTCAACAACACTGTTGACTAAGTTGTAACAGACATATACAGAATACTTTGTCTGACAACAGCAGGATACACATTCTTCTCAAATGCACACAGAACATTTTCTAGCATAGATCATGCATTAAGCCACAAAACAAGTCTTAGCAAATTAACCAAGACTGAAATCATACCTAATATCTCCTCTGACCACAATGGTATGAAACTAGAAATTGGTAAAAGGAGTAAAACTGGATAATTCATGAATACATGGAAATTAAACAGTACTATCCTGAACAACCAGTAGATCTAAGATGAAATTAAATGAGAAATTTAAAAGTATCTTGAGACAAATGAAAATGGGAACAAAACATACAAACTTATGGGATGCAGCAAAAGCAGGTCTCAGAGGGAAGTTTATATCTATAAATGCGTACCTCAAGAAATAGAAAGATCTCAAATAAACAACCGAACTTTTACACCTCAAGAATCTAGAAGATGAAGAACAAACTAATCCCAAAGTTGGCCAAAAAAGGAAATAAAGTTTAGAGCATAAATAAATAGAGACCAGGAAATAAATAGAGAAAACTTAATAAAACTAAGGGCTGGCTCTTTGAAAAGATAAACAAAACAGACAAATCTTTACTGAGACTAACCAAGGGGAAGAGAGAGATCCCAAATTAACACAAATTTAAATGAAAGAGGGGACATTACAACTGATAATATAGAAACACAAAGGTTCATAAGAGTCTTCAGTGACCAACTATACACCAACACATAGAAAAAGTGGATAAATTACTAGAAACATAGAACCTATCATGACTGAATTAGGAAGAACTAGAAAATCTGAACAGACCAATTACTAGTAGGGTATTGAATTGGTAATCAAAAATCTCCCAAAAAAGGAAAGTCCAGGACCAGATGTCTTCACTGGTAAATTTTACCAAACATTTAAAGAAGAATTAACAGCAATCCTTCTCAAAATATCCAGAAATACTGAAGAGGAGAGAACACTTCCAAACTCATTTTACAAGGTTAGTATTACCCTGATATCAAAGCCAAATAGGACATTACAAGAAAAGAAAACCACAGGGCAATATCCCTGATGAATATAGACGCAAAAATTCTCAACAAAACAGCAAACCGAATTCAGCAGCACATTAAAAGGATCATACACCATGACCAAGTAGGATTCATCCCTGGGATGCAAGGATGGTTCAATATATGCAAATCAATAAATGTGATTTACTACATTAATAGAATGAAAGATAAAAATCACATGATCATCTCAATAGATGCAGAAAAAGCATTTGACATAATTTAACATCTGTTCATGAGAAAAACTCTCAACAAACTAGCTATAGAAAAGGAATGCACCTCAATACAGTAAAGTAAGGCCACATATATCCAGCCCACAGCTAACATCATACTCAATGGTGAAAGACTGAAGGCTTTTCCAACAGGACAAGTATGCCCACTCTCACCACTTCTATTCAACACGGCACCGGATGTCCAAGCCAGAGAAATCAGGCAAGAAAAAGAAAGAAAAGGCTTCCAAATTGGAAAGGAAGACCCCAAATTATCTCTGTTTGTAGATGACATGATTTTATGTATAGAAAAGACTAAACACTCAACCAAAAAAAAAAAAAAAAGGTCAATGAATTCAGTAAAGTTGCCGGATACAGAATTCAACATACAAAAATCAAAAGAATTTCTATACACTAAGAATGAGTTATCTGAAAAATAATCTCATTTACAATATCATTGAGAACAATAAAATACTTAGGAATAAATTTAACCAAGGAGATGAAAGATCTCTACACTGAAAACTATAATATATTGATGAAAGAAACTGAAGATTAAAATAAATGGAAAAATATTCCATGCTCATGGATTGGAAGAATTAATATTGTTAAAATATCTATACCACCCAAAGCCACCTATAGATTCATTGCAATCCCCATCAAGATTCCAATGGCATTTTTTACAGAAGAAAGAAATCCTAAAATTCATATGAAACTACAAAAGACCCTGAATAGCCAAAGCAATCCTGAGAAAGAACAACAAAGCTGGAGGCATCACATTTCCTGAATTCAAACTATATTATAAAGATATAATAATAAAAGCATTATGGTACTGGCATAAAAACAGACACATAAACCAATGCAACAGAATTGAGAACCCAGAAATTGAGAACCAACACATATACAGTGAGCTAACATGAAAAGAGAGCCAAGAATACTCGATGGAGAAAAGACAGTACTTTTAATAAATGGTGCTGGGAAATTGGATAGTCACATGTAAAAGAGTAAAACTAGACCCCTATTTTATATCACTCCCAAAAATTAACTCAAAATGGATTAAGAAATTAAACATAAGACCTGCAACCATAAAACTCCTGGAAGAAAACACAGGAATAAAGCTTCTTGACATGGGTCTTGGCAAAAGACCAAAGCACAAAAGACTAAAGCACAAGCAACAAAATAAAAAATAAACAAGTAGGACTACACCAAACTAAAAAGCTTCTGCACAGCAAAAGAAACAATAACAAAATGAAAAGACAGCCTAAGCAATGGGATAAGATATTTGCAAATCATATCTGAGAAGGGGTTAATATTCAAAATATATAAAGAACTCACACAACTCAAAAGAAAATAAAATAAGTTAAAAATGGCCAAAGGATCTGAATAGACATTTTTCCAAGAAGACATACAGATGGCCAATAGGTACATGAAAAGGGTGGTTAACATCACTAGTCAGGGAAATCAAATCAAAACCACAATAAGTTATCACCTCATACCTATTAGATTGGCTGTCATCAAAAAGACAAGAGAGAACAAGTTCTGGAGAGGATATGGAGGGAAGGGAACCTTTGTGCACTGTTGGTGGGAATGTAAATTGGTACAGCCACTATGGAAAACAGTATGGAGGTTTCTCAAAAAAATTAAACATAAAACTACCATATTACCAGCAATCCCACTTCTGGGTATATATCCAAAGGAAACAAAATCACTATGTCAAATAGATAACTGCACTCCCATGTTCATGTTCATTACAGCATTACTTACAATAGCCAAGACATGGAAACAACCTAAGTTTCCATCAACAGATGAATAAAGATGTGGTGTATATACAGTGGAATACTGTTCAGCCATAAAAAGGAAACCCTGCCATTTGCAACAATATGAATGGACCTTGAGGGCATTATGCTAAATGAAATGTCAGACAGAGAAAGACACGTACTGTACCATCTCACTTATATGTGGTAGATAAAAAACTCAAATTTATAGAAAAGATCAGATTTGTGGTTACCAGAGGCAGAGGGTGGAGAGAATGAGGTGAAGGTGGTCAAAAGATAGCGACTTCCAGTTTTAAGATAAATAAGTACTGGCTATGTAATGTTCAACATGACGAGTATCATTGCCAAGGCTGTATTGTATATTTGAAAGTTGGTAAGAGAGTAGACACTAAAGTTCTCACAAGGAAAAAAAAATGTAATTATATAAGGTGATGGATGTTAACTAAACTTATTTTGGTAATCATTTCACAATATATACATATGTCAAGTCATTTTGCTATACACCTTAAATTTATACAGTGTTATATGTCAATTATCTCTCAATAAAGCTGGAAGAAAAAATAATGAAGTAATTTGTTGTATTGCTATCTGCAGGAAGTTATCTCTCTGCCAGTCTTATGTATTTTATTTCTTGATTGACCCTCACACATTTGGGGAGAGGGGAGTTCAGTATTAATTCCAAATATTTTCTTTAAAAAAAAAGAGATTTTCTTCTAAGGGAGACTTTTGAAAGTTTTGTCCAAAAGCATGATTCTTTGGAGAAAACATACTCCAAAATAATTGTAGTGACATAGTCAATTAAATTTCATGATTTTGTGTTTCAGTTTATTCATCTTAGTTTTCTATCATTTTTATTCTACTTTCCATAAAGTTGGAGATAATCAAATGAATTTCACTGTAACCTCTAATTAATTGTAACTATTGTTATGGACTGAGTATTTGAGTCCCCCCAAATTCACATATTGAAGCCATAACCCCCAATGTGATGGTATTTGGAGGTGGGGCCTTTGGGAGATAATTAGGGTTGGATTAGGTCATGAGGGTGGGACCCTCATGATGGGATTAGTGCCCTTATAAAAAGAGGAAGAGGCAGGAGATTTCTCCACCATATGAGGATACAGCAAGAAGGCAGCTGTCTGAAAACCAGCCAGGAAGACAGTTCTTTCCAGAACTCAACCATGTTGGCACCCTGATCTAGAACTTCCCAAGCTCCTAAACTGTGAGCAATAATGTCTGCTATTTAAGCAACCCAGCCTATGGCATTTTGTTATAGCAGCCCAAAGCCAACTAAGAAATGTTTAATAACTGGTTCTTTTAACATTACAAAGTAAAAAGAAAACATGATTTATAAGCCTGGATAATAATGGCCTTAAATATTTCATGCAAAGTAAAAACTGTACCTTCTCATACCCTAATAAAGCTATTTCACTTCTTTTCCCATTTAAGAATTAATTAGGATGCAACAATGTCTTAGAAAAGCCAATATATATAATATAGTTGTCTACCTAGGATAATCCAAAATCCATAGTCTGCCTTCAGAAAATCAGAAAGGAATTTATGTGCAACTACAAACTAGAGAAATAATTTTGCACTCATGTCCTTTGAGCCCAGGTAAAAAAATAGGATTTTAACTTAATTAGTTTCCAGAATCTTAAACGCATTGTTTCGTGTTCAGGTGGGTTGTGTGTACCTTGTGCTTCACTGGGGGGTTTCCACTGTAAAGCTGGTCCACTGAAACACCCTAAATTGCCCTTCTGAATAAATGGTATAAAATGTGTAAACTGTTCCCCAGCCCTTCCCCAGAGGGCTGTTGGCAACCCTGGGCCTGGGATGGATGTCAGTACGGATCTGGTGTGCACCTGGATTCCAGGCACGGTCACCCTTCAGGAGAGCAAGGCTTCTTTCCTTGACAGACTTCACTATCTATGTCTGGATTTGTAAATTTATGTGCTTATCATAAATATCATTCAGAAACATCATCTCAGAAAAGCCCCAGATTACTGAGAGGCGAAAGCTTCTTGCACTGAGTTACCTGTTAGGGCAACAGTCACACGAGGTTCCCTCTGTATTCCTGTAGTTTTACTTTATAACTTCATGTTTGCATTAGTAAACGTGTTGACAGTTTACTAATCACGTTAGTAATTAGTAAAGAAATAGTTTGAGTTTTAATAAGTAAACTGTGTGAATTACTGATATTATATTATCCTATAATACTACTTCTGAATTTTTAAATTGCCTTTTTAAGATTTCCTCAGAAAGATAACAGGCTCCCTCTAGCGGGAAGTGACCATTATAATTGAATTATTTACTCCAAAGCTGTGTAACTTCATAGTTGAACTTTGTTTGAAGGAAAAGGGGCCTTTTCTGACTCTTGACATTTGTTTATTTCTCTCCATAACATTTGTTTACTTTTCTCTTACTAATTTCTTAGCGAAGAAATCCGTACTGATTATCAAGGAATGTTTGTAGGACAGTCATGGTTTCAAGTCATGTTGATAACGTGAACTGCTCTTTTATAAGCAAAGGGAAGTGAGGTTACCAATGGATGCCCAGGCATTAACTTCAACGAACTTGTTAGGAAATATATATATATATATATATATATATACGTAACTTATATGTAATTATGTAATTTATAAATTTGTAATTTATGTAATTTATAAATATATAAACTCTAATAATATAACTTAACTCCAAAGCCTTTATTTTCATAATTAAGCAATTTAAGGATTATCTCATCTTGTGCCCTCATTATATGCTGAGTTTAAGTGGCTTGCTCAAGATTACACATTTGGAAGTCTGCTTTTTGACCTCCGAGTTCTGATTAATTTTACAGAAAGCAAGCCTTGTTCACTTTGGCTTTTCTTTATGAGAAAAAATGACCAAAATCCCATGCTTTTTTTGAAAGTAATTAGCTTTCTGCCCATATCATTTATAATTGAAATTAAAACTGTATTTTTATAGAGCTTAGTCAAATATAAAAATGTTAATTCTGGGGCTTCCCTGGTGGCACAGTGGTTGAGAGTCCGCCTGCCGATGCAGGGGACACAGGTTCATGCCCCAGTCTGGGAAGATCCCACATGCCGTGGAGCGGCTGGGCCCATGAGCCATGGCTGCTGAGCCTGCGCGTCTGAAGCCTGTGCTCCGCAACGGGAGAGGCCACAGCAGTGAGAGGCCCGCGTACCGGGAAAAAAAAAAAAAAAGTTAATTCTGAATCATCAAGAAAAATTAAAATTGCACCCAGGCAAGGAAGTAACCTATTACAAATATGGGTTTTGGTTTTACAACTGGTAAAGAAAAAAAAAATTAATGAAATTTAGTATTGAGAGTGACATATATCCCAAACTGGTAAATAACCAATAACCAACTCCAGAAGACTGGTTATAACAAGTTACAGAAACTTTCAGGTTTAGAATCTCATATCATACATTTCACCTATCCCACATTAAATTTTTTTTTATTGTGGTAAAAGTCACATAAAACATACTGTTTTGACCATATTTAACTGTACAGTTCAGTGGCTCTCAGTACATTCATACTGTTGTGCAACTCTCACCATCATCCATCTACTGAATTTTTCTCCTAAACTGAAACTCTGCCCCCATTAAACACTAACTCCCCATTCCCCCCGGGAGATTGGGATTGACATGTGTACACTCCTAGGTATGAAGCAGATGGCTGGTGGGGGCCTAACTGTATAAGCACAGGGGGAAAAAAAGGTACAATCTGTTTGCAGGGCAGGTATTAAGTTAACCTATCCCGCATTTTACAGATCATCTATCAAAGTGTGTGCTTAATTGCTTTGGTAACTCTTGACAAAGCCATTCTCCACTGGAGGGAGCTTGGCTCTCACCAAACTTGTTTTCTTATTTTCTTACAGCAAATCACAGGATTAGTTTTGGAACACTGGTCAGCACTTCCAATACCTACGATGGATCTGGTGTTGTGACTGTGGAAACAGACCATCCCCTCCTCTGGACCATGGCTGTCAAAAACACCCATGACTGACCTCCGCAGCTGTGCCTCTGACCTCATTTGCCAACAACTTCATGCTCCACAAGAACAGTTCACCTTGGTTGGCAGGAATCTAAACCTGTCCCTGAGAAGCCCGCTAGTTTTAAATATGTTAATGTTTAGATCATCCAGGTGACATTATGAATGACAGATCTCAACTGTACAGTGAGGGGGGGGAAATCATTATTTCTTAAGAAAGTAAATTACACTCAGTTGGAAAACTAATGTAGATTATTCCACTCTAAAATTCAGGACTGATCATTCTTATGTTATTAATCATTCCATGTATCCTAGAAAACTGTTTTTTGCTTTTTGGGGTTTTTTTTGCTGTATGCGGGCCTCTCACTGTTGTGGCCTCTCCCGTTGCGGAGCACAGTCCCCAGACACGCAGGCTCAGCGGCCACTGCTCACAGGACCAGCTGCTCCGCGGCATGTGGGATCTTCCCGGACCGGGGCACGAACCTGTGTCCCCTGCATCGGCAGGGGTGGACTCTCAACCACTGCGCCACCAGGGAAGACCTAGAAAACTGTTTTTAGGTTTGAAGCTGAGAAGGCTCTGTTGAGGCTCCGTGGTGTCCAGCACATAAACCTCCTCCTGTTCATCCTTAATTGCTTAACACCGAAGGCTACTTCTGTCTAATAATATTAGCTCTCTCTGTATTATATGTATTCCCTTTCACTGAAAAAATAATTCCTTCTAGCTTGGGATGCTAGAACTGCACCATTTTATTCTGGCCTTAATGGTTTTTGCTATTATCTTTTCGTAATAAATTCAAAAATGATTGGCCTGATTATTAAAATTTAAAACAGGCAGAACCTGCCCAGCAGCTTTACATAGTGCAAAGCCAGTGTTGCCCTAAGGAAAGGGACCAGCAGCAGGAAAGGGACCAGCAGCTCTCTTCTTTCTGGTGCCACAACAGAGTGACGGTTGCCTTGTAAGTGGAGAGTGAAAGTGGGATCAGGTGAACTAGCATGCAGTTGTGCCTAGTCAATCATTAGAGATAACTGTTCGTAATTTATGCAGATATATGTGAAATTGAATCCAGATGTCAAATAAAAATATTTAGTTATCCATGTGCCTGGGGTCCGTTTTTAAGAAAACAATCCATTTTCTCACCTGTATTTTATAATGACCAGTCTTTCCTAATCAGTGTTTCTGTACAAAAAAACAAATTTGCTCAAAAGATGATTAATAGGTATAGTTCTTCACGCCTCTGATTTTGGGGAGCAACCCAGTGCTGTCAACACTTTCTCTAACCATGGAAGTTACTTTCTAGGGCACATGTGCCACATGTGCCACATGTTTACACTTAATCTCTCTGGACCCATGGCCCCATCTATACAATAGGGATTATAGGTAGCGCCTGTTTACCTTGTCGGACTTAGAAAGGACAGACAGGTAGATTGCTTTCAAAGATTGTTACGTGCTGGAGAAAAAAGAGCCAACAGAGGGAAGGCGCTTCCGTGGTAGAGAAAGTGAAGAAAACTGGTGGGGGAAGAGCCCTGGGAAAGAGTAAGAGAAGGGCTCAGAGCAGAGGTGAGAGCCGCACACCGTACAGTCAGTACTACAGTGCAAGGCCCGGTTCTAGGCCCTTCCGCCTCTTAGCACAAATGCAGAGCCCAGAGCTTCTGTCCCTCTACTGTCTCCTCCCACCCACAGCAGAGACAACTGTAAAGAAGGCAGGGGCTAGAGACGAACATGTTACCAAAGGGGAAGGGGTGGGGGAGAGAGAAATTGGGAATCTGGGGTTAACAGATGCACATTACTACATATAAAATAGGTAAACAACAAGGACCCACTGTATAGCACAGGGAACTATATTCAATATCTTGTAATAACTATAATGGAAAAGAATCTGGAAAAGAATAGATATATATATAATTGGATCACTTTGCTGTACACCTGAAACATTGTAAATAAACTATACTTCAATTTAAATAATTTTTTTTAAAAAATAGCTAGAAGAAAGCTCAGTCAGGCACTAGCCCCTTTGCTGGCTCATTTAACTCAGAACCTCCAATGGGAAAATATAAGACCTCCAAGCCACTGCCTCAGCCAGCGCCTGCGCCAAAAGAAGCCAGAAAGAGAGAGGAACACTGGGAAAGGGCCTTCCCAGTACCTGACATTGAGTTCTGGCTCACTTACAGTTTCAGGCTCAGCTGTTACCTGTTCATTACTAAAAATGTATTCACAACATATGGAATCTGAAAACATGTCCACTGTTTTAAGATTTTACTGCAAAAGAGTCATGCCCTATGTACCCTGAAAATTTTACCAGTGTTAGTAAGCGGATACTTGACAAGAAGAATATAGTTTGCTGAAGTTGAGGGGGAACAAAAGCACTGAGATTCCTCCCAGACCCCCCACTGGAGGCCCCTGGAAGGCCTTCCCCTCAAGTATAGGGCTCCTCTCCCAATCCTGCCAGGCTATGGATGAACTAGGTATTTGACCCCTTTCTATCCCTTAAAACTACCTGAGTGCAATTTGCCTCTTTCTGTGCTTCCTCACCACATCATTTAAACAAGGATCCACTTACTTTTATACTAACATGAGGAGTCTGACGATGGACCTCAGGGGCCCCCAGTGAACTCTGAGCCTCCCCAGGCAGCCCCTCTTGCTGCCCCCGTGTTCAGTCGGGATCCTGACCTCCCACTTGCAGCCAGAAGAGAAACTGGAAGCTGGGCTCTGCCGGGAAAGTGGCCTGTGCTCCTTGGCCCTTTTGACCGCAGTCTGTTTCTCCTCTTCATGCGTCGGATTTATAGCTTTTATGAATCTAGTGATGGTCACCCCAAAATGGCATCTGGCTGCCTAAGTCACTGAGTAGTGAAGATAAGCTGTGATCACTCTTCAGGCAGCTGGGAAATGGCTGCAGCTACGGAAACCCTGGTCGGAGTCACAAGTGACTATGAAATGTAAGTTTTGTGTGCTGTCTGAGGAATTGGAGGTGGACCACACTCCCAGACACAGGTCGGGCAGAATAATACATCTTCATTCCTTAATTTTTGCTAAGCAGACATAGAGCAGTTTTCACTTGGGATGGGACCTAGGGCCATTTCACTAGTTCAGGGGTCGGTCAGAGCATGGAGAAGGGGGCCGTGACAGCCTGGGCCTTCATAAAAGTAACTGCTCAGGGTTTCGTGTTGTGCTTCCGTATGTGTGGAAAGCATTTTAAGCGGACCTTGCTTACTACTCCTGCCCCAAATTCATGCCTCCAAAGCTTTACTTGAACAACCAAAGTAAAGCAGCACGTGGATTTGATGTGATTGAGACTGATGCTGTACACGCAGTCCATAGCGGCAAGAAACTATTCTTCTCTCCCCTAAGGCTCTGGGATTATAAAAGGAGTATGGTCTGAATTGTGACTTTCAAAGTATATTGACCATGACCCACAAGAAATACAATTTGTCTTGTAATCTATTCTACACACACACACACACACACACACAGTGTACTCTAATAATTTTACTCTAAATTGAAAAACACCCAGGAGTCTATTCTAGATTGAAAAAAAAAAACAGAAAAGGGTAAAGTAAAATGCATACAGGGACTTTTTTAAACTGTGCTGTGTGTGAGTGTGTGTGTGTGTGTGTGTGTGTGTGTGTGTGTAAGGGTTCTGCATTAGGCATACATGTCTTTCCTAAGTTTAGGACAATATGAGTATAGTTTACCACTTTATCTTCACCACTTAATAATAGTTTTTATTCTCATATGTGGGCTAAGGAATAACCCACCAATGACAGCAGGCTGAATGTGATCCTACTGGGGAATAAGAAAATCAATTTAACTTCATTAGGAATGGGGAGGAGAGCTAGATTATTTAAATTGTGTCTAAAGCATTCTACTCAAAATAGAATAAATGATCCCCATACCTGGCGAAGGTTAAAACTGAAGCCACAAGGTCAAGCCATTCCCAGGGTGTCAATATATATGGAATGGAAAATTCCTGGCTCATACAGTACAAGTTCGCCCTTCCTTGCCCACAGCAGATTTCACTTATCAATCATAGTTTTCTTTTCTGATGAGCCCCGGTCTGAGTGTCATTTCAGAACAATTCTGCACGCAGCCATGATCAGTTATTCTGCATTGCCCTGGCACCCGCGGGGGCTCAGAGCTAATCTGCGATCTCAGCACTGTGCACACAACAGCTATAGTTACAACCTGGGAAAGAGGTCATGGCAACACCATTCTTCATCACAGGTAATGGATAAGTAAACAGATCCAAGGACTTGTTCCCTATGTACTTAATTCTACCACTGAAAGCAAGGGCTTTGTACAGTACATGGCAAACGCAAGAGGAAAACTAAGGCCATCTCTGCAAACAACTTGAAAAACATCAGCAAGGAGCTGAGATTACCCATTGCTAAGAAAGAAGAAATTTTTCCTAACAGACCTATAGCTAGTCCTTGAGAACCAAGAAATCTCACATTATAATACGGTGTTAGTCCAAAGGTTGAAAAGGGTTTTTAACTCACTGTAAAAGGAATGGATAAGACTAAGATTATAAATCATACCTTAATTATTTATTTCTTTTAAACATACCTTTAAGCCCTAAAGACTAGTGAATATTTAATAGCCAGTTGTGTTTCTGAACAACAAACATGGGAAGTTAGGAGTATACAACTCTGCAGGAACTGAGAAGAGTCCCACCTGAATGGCATAATTAATTCTGTGCTTAGTTGCTTGACACTGAATCCTCTGCTGGAATATAAAGTCCATGAGAGTTTGCGTTTGGACTTTGTGTTCCTTGTTGTCTGTTGTATCTTCTGTCTTAGAATAGGGCCTTGTCTGCAGAAGGGGTGCAAAAAATATTTGTGTGGTGCCTTAACTAACCTCCCCACTTGGACCCAGGCCCCAGGAACATACTGCACGACTTCCCTAGCCCCTAAAAACTATGATTCTTTTCCTTCCTTGATCCCTAACTATCCAAAATTTAATTAGATGCTAAAGTTTCTCTTGAACGGTTTCCTCAGTCCTAAAGATAAGTGCCTAATTCTAGACTGGGCAGCCCTGGTTATAAACTTGCCCTCTCACATACCAGAAGAAGGAAATAATGTTCACAGTGCCAAAGCTGCGCTTAAAGACATCATCCAAGACAAAATACAGCCAGGAACACAAAGGAAATCAAAAGATCAAGGAAATTGAAGTTGCTTGATATGGACAGAGAAGGGAAAATGAGAGCCATGGGCAAGTTATGATGAAGGTTTGGGAAACTGGTTAAAAGAATCAAGATCAGGGACTTCCCTAGTGGGGCAGTGGTTAAGAATCCGCCTGCCAATGCAGGGGACATGGGTTCGAGCCCTGGTCCAGGAAGATCCCACATGCCGCGGACCAACTAAGCCCATGCACCACAACTACTGAGCCCGTGTGCCACAACTACTGAAGCCCACATGCCTAGAGCCTGTGCTCCGCAACAAGAGAAGCCACTGCAATGAGAAGCCTGCACACCACAACGAAGAGTAGCCCACGCTCGCCGCAACTAGAGAAAGCCCGCATGCAGCAACAAAGACCCAACTCAGCCAAAAATAAATAAATAAATTTATTTTTTTTTTAAAAAGAATCAAGGTCAAAATAAATGTGAAGAGCACTTGTAATTGGCCTGAACTCCAGGGGAAAAAAAAAAGGAAAAATAAGAGATAACAAAGAAATTTTTCAGAGTCGGAAATCGTGTAGCTGCAGCTATTTCTAACTTTGGTGGTTCAAGGAATGCCCTTGACTGTCATTTGTTGAAATAGACTACAGATAAGAATATATGTTGTTTTCAAATACTTTGAGACCATGGCATGCAATTCTGCTATTTCCTTTGCTTGTGTCTACATCTACTTGTTCCACAAATTAAACCTTTAACATGGATATGAAATTAGCCTGGGGAGTCTAAAACCATAAAAAAAAGGTATGTTATCACTAACAGCATTACCCACACAAAATCTCATTATTTGTGACTGATCCAGCGTTCTCTATTAATAAATAACACTGTTGATTGGGGAGCTTCAAGATGGCGGAAGAGTAAGACGTGGAGATCGCCTTCCTCCCCACAAATACATCAGAAAATACACCTATATGTGGAACAACTCCTACAGAACACCCACTGAACGCTGGCAGAAGACCTCAGACCTCCCAAAAGGCAAGAAACTCCCCACGTACCTGGGTAGACCAAAAGAAAACGGAAAAAGCAGAGACAGAAGAATAGGGACGGGCCCTGGAGCAGTGGGAAGGAGCCATGAAGCAGGAAAGGTTTCCACACACTAGAAGCCCCTTCGCGGGCGGAGACTGCGGGTGGCGGAGGGGGAGAGCTTCAGAGCCGCGGAGGAGAGCACAGCCACAGGGGTGCGGAGGGCAAAGCGGAGAGATTCCCGCACAGAGGACCTGTGCCGACCGGCACTCACCAGCCCGAGAGGCTTGTCTGCTCACCCGCTGGGGCGGGCGGGGGCTGGGAGCAGAGGCTTGGGCTTCGGTCGGAGCGCAGGGAAAGGACTGGGGGCATGAACACAGCCTGAAGGGGGCTAGTGCGCCACGGCTGGCCGGGAGGGAGTCCGGGAAAACGTCTGGAGCTGCCGAAGAAGCAATAGACTTTTTCTTCCCTCTTTGTTTCCTGGTGCGCGAGGAGAGGGGATTCAGAGCGCTGCTTAAAGGAGCTCTAGAGACGGGTGTGAGCCACGGCTATCAGCGTGGACCCCAGAGACGGCCATGAAATGCTAAGGCTGCTGCTGCCGCCACCAAGAAGCCTGTGTGCGAGCACAGGTCACTCTCCACACCTCCCCTCCTGGGAGCCTGTGCAGCCCGTCACTGCCAGGGTCCCGGGATCCAGGGACAACTTCCCCGGGAGAACGCACGGTGCGCATCAGGCTGGTGCGACGTCACGCCGGCCTCTGCCGCCGCAGGCTCGCCCCGCCTCCGTACCCCCCTCCCTCTCCCCGGCCTGAGTGAGCCAGAGCCCCCGAATCAGCTGCTCCTTTAACCCCATCCTGTCTGAGCGAAGAACAAACGCCCTCAGGTGACCTACATGCAGAGGCGGGGCCAAATCCAAAGCTGAACCCCGAGAGCTGTGCGAACAAAGAGGAGAAAGGGAAATCTCTCCCAGCAGCCTCAGAAGCAGTGGATTAAATCTCCCCAGTCAACTTGATGTACCCTGCATCTGTGGAATACCTGAAGAGACAACAAATCATCCCAAATTGAGGAGGTAGACTTTGGGAGCAAAGATATATATATTTTTTTCACTTTTTCTCTTTTTGTGAGTATGTATGTGTATGCTTCTGTGTGTGATTTTGTCTGTATAGCTTTGCTTTTACCATTTGTCCTAGGGTTCTGTCTGTCCGTTTTGGTTTTTTTTTTTTTTTTTACTTTAAAATTTTTTTTTCTTCATAATTATTTTTTATTTTAATAACTTTATTTTATTTTACCTTTCTTTCTTTTTTTTCTTTCTTTCTTTCTTTTGTTCTTTCTTTCTTTTGTTCTTTCTTTCTATTTTTTCTCCCTTTTATTCTGAGCTGTGTGGAGGACAGGCTCTTAGTGCTCTAGCCAGGTGTCAGGGCTGTGCCTCTGACATGGGAGAGCCAACTTCAGGACACTGGTCCACAAGAGACCTCCCAGCTCCACATAATATCAAATGGCGAAAATCTCCCAGAGATCTCCATCTCAACACCAGCACCCAGCTTCACTCAACGACCAGCAAGCTACACTGCTGGACACCCTATGCCAAACAACTAGCAAGACAGGAAAACAACCCCATCCATTAGCAGAGAGGCTGCCTAAAACCATAATAAGGCCACAGACACCCCCAAATCACACCACCAGGCATGGACCTGCCCACCAGAAAGACAATATTCAGGCTCATCCACCAGAACACAGGCACTAGTCCCCTCCACCAGGAAGCCTACACAACCCACTGAACCAACCTTAGCCACTGGGGACAGACACCAAAAACAACGGGAACTATGAACCTGTAGCCTGCGAAAAGGAGACCCCAGACACAGTAACATAAGCAAAATGAGAAGACAGAAAAACAGACAGCAGGTGAAGGAGCAAGATAAAAACCCACCAGACCTAACCAATGAAGAGGAAATAGGCAGTCTACCTGAAAAAGAATTCAGAATAATGATAGTAAAGAGGATCCAAAATCTTGGAAATAGAATAGAGAAAATACAAGAAATGTTTAACAAGGACCTAGAAGAACTAAAGAGCCAACAAACAATGATGAACAACACAATAAATAAAATTTAAAATTCTCTAGAAGGGATCAATAGCAGAATAACTGACAGAAGAACAGATAAGTGACCTAGATGATAAAATAGTGGAAATAACTACTGCAGAGCAGAATAAAGAAAAAACAATGAAAAGAACTGAGGACACTCTCAGAGACCTCTGGGAAAACATTAAACGCACCAACATTCGAATTATAGGGGTCCCAGAAGAAGAAGAGAAAAAGAAAGGGACTGAGAAAATATTTGAAGAGATTATAGTTGAAAACTTCCCTAATATGGGAAAGGAAATAGTTAATCAAGTCCAGTAAGCACAGAGTCCCATATAAGATAAATCCAAGGAGAAACATGCCAAGACACATATTAATCAAACTATCAAAAATTAAATACAAAGAAAAATATTAAAAATATATAAAAATATTAAAAGCAGCAAGGGAAAAACAACAAATAACACACATAACCCATAAGGTTAACAGCTGATCTTTCAGCAGAAACTCTGTAAGCCAGAAGGGAGTGGCAGGACATATTTAAAGTGATGAAGGAGAAAAACCTACAACCACGATTACTCTACCCAGCAAAGATCTCATTCAGATTTGATGGAGAAATTAAAACCTTTACAGACAAGCAAAAGCTAAGAGAATTCAACACCACCAAACCAGCTTTACAACAAATGCTAAAGGAACTTTTCTAGGCAGGAAACACAAGAGAAGGAAAAGACCTACAATAACATAACCTTAAACAATTAAGAAAATGGGAATAGGAACATACATATCGATAATTACCTTAAATGTAAATGGATTAAATGCTCCAGCCAAAAGACATAGACTGGCTGAATGGGTCCAAAAACAAGACCCATATATATGCTGTCTACAAGAGACCCACTTCACACATAGGGACACATACAGACTGAAATTGAGGGGATGGAAAAAGATATTCCATGCAAATGGAAATCAAAAGAAAGCTGGAGTAGCAATTCTCATATCAGACAAAATAGACTTTAAAATAAAGACTATTATAAGAGACAAAGAAGGACACTACATAATGATCAAGGAATCGATCCAAGAAGAAGATATAACAATTTAAATATTTATGCACCCAACATAGAAGCACCTCGATACATAAGACAAATACTAACAGCCATAAAAGGGGAAATCGACAGTAGTAACAAAATCATAGTAGGGGACTTTAACACCCCACTTTCACTAATGGACAGATCATCAAAAATGAAAATAAATAAGAAAACACAAGCTTTAAGTGATACACTAAACAAGATGGACTTAATTGATATTTATAGGACATTCCATCCAAAAACAACAGAATACATATTCTTCTCAAGTGCTCGTGGAATGTTCTGCAGGATAGATCATATCTTGGGTCACAAATCAAGCCTTGGTAAATTTAAGAAAATTGAAATCATATCAAATATCTTTTCCAACCACAGCGCTATGAGACTAGATATCAATTACAGGAAAAAATCTGTAAAAAATACTAGCACATGGAGTCTAAACAATACACTACTTAATAACGAAGTGATCACTGAATAAATCAAAGAGGAAATCAGAAAATACCTAGAAACAAATGACAATGAAAACACAATGACCCAAAACCTATGGGATGCAGCAAAAGCAGTTCTAAGAAGGAAGTTTATAGCAATACAATCCTACCTCAAGAAAACAAGAAACATCTAAATAAACAACCTAACCTTACACCTAAAGCAATTAGAGAAAGAAGAACCAAAAAACCCCAAAGTTAGCAGAAGGAAAGAAATCATAAAGATGAGATCAGAAATAAATGAAAAAGAAGTGAAGGAAACGATAGCAAAGATCAATAAAACTAAAAGCCTCCAGAACGGCTCAAAGGATCATACATTGCAGAGACCACTGAGTGACATGTTTATCTTCTTTGAAAAGATAAACAAAATTGATAAACCATTAGCCAGACTCATCAAGAAAAAAAGGGAGAAGACTCAAATCAATAGAACTAGAAATGAAAAAAGAGAAGTAACAACTGACACTGCAGAATACAAAGGATCATGAGAGATTACTACAAGCAACTCTATGCCAATAAAATGGACAACCTGGAAAAAAATGGACAAATTCTTAGAAATGCACAACCTTCGGAGACTGAACCAGGAAGAAATTGAAAATATGAACACACCAATCACAAGCACTGAAATTGAAATTGGGATTAAAAATCTTCCAACAAACAAAAGCCAGGACCAGATGGCTTCACAGGCGAATTCTATCAAACATTTAGAGAAGAGCTAACACCCATCCATCTCAAACTCGTCCAAAATATAGCAGGGGGAGGGACACTCCCAAACTCATTCTACGAGGCCACCATTACCCTGACACCAAAACCAGACAAAGATGTCACAAAGAAAGAAAACTACAGGCCAGTATCACTGATGAACATAGATGCAAAAATCCTCAACCAAATACTAGCAAACAGAATCCAACAGCACATTAAAAGGATCATACACCATGATTAAGTGAGGTTTATCCCAGGAATGCAAGGATTCTTCAATTTAAGCAAATCAATCAATGTGATACACCATATTAACAGACTGAAGGAGAAAAACAATATGATCATCTCAATCGATGCAGAGAAAGCTTTCAACAAAATTCAACACCCATTTATGATAACAACCCTGCAGAAAGTAGGCATAGAGGGAACTTTCCTCAACATAATAAAGGCCATATATGACAAACCCATAGCCAACATCATCCTCAATGGTGAAAAAATGAAACCATTTCCACTAAGATCAGGAACATGACAAGGTTTCCCACTCTCACCACTATTATTCAACATAGTTTTGGAAGTTTTAGCCACAGCAATCAGAGAAGAAAGAGAAATAAAAGGAATCCAAATTGGAAAAGAAGAAGTAAACCTGTCACTGTTTGCAGATGACATGATACTATACACAGAGAATCCTAAAGATGCTACCAGAAAACTACTAGAGCTAATCAATGAATTTGGTAAAGTAGCAGGATACAAAATTAATGCACAGAAATCTCTAGCATTACTATACACTAATGATGAAAAATCTGAAAGTGAAATTAAGAAAACACTCCCATTTACAACTGCAACAAAAAGAATAAAATATCTAGGAATAAACCTACCTAAGGAGATAAATGACCTGTATGCAGAAAATTATAAGACACTGATGAAAGAAACTGAAGATGATACAAATAGATAGAGAGAGATATCATGTTCTCGGAAGAATCAACATTGTGAAAATGACTCTACTACCCAAAGCAATCTACAGATTCAATGCAATCCCTATCAAACTACCACTGGCATTTTTCACAGAACTAGAACAAAAAATTTCACAATTTGTATGGAAACACAAAAGACACTGAATAGCCAAAGCAATCTTGAGAAAGAAAAATGGAGCTGGACAAATCAGGCTCCCTGACTTCAGACTATACTACAAAGCTACAGTCATCAAGACAGTATGGTAGTGACACAAAAACAGAAGTATAGATTAATGGAACTGGATAGAAAGCCCAGAGATAAACCCACACACATATGGTCACCTTATCTTTGATAAAGGTGGCAAGAATATACAGTGGAGAAAAGACAGCCTCTTCAATAAGTGGTGCTGGGAAAACTGGACAGGTACATGTAAAAGTATGAAATTAGAACACTATGTATGACACCATACAGAAAAATAAACTCAAAATGGATTAAAGACCTAAATGTAAGGCCAGACACTATCAAACTCTTAGAGGAAAACATAGGCAGAACACTCTATGACATAAATCACAGCAAGATCCTTTTGACCCACCTCCTATAGAAATGGAAATAAAAACAAAAAGAAACAAATGGGACCTAATGAAACTTAAAAGCTCTTGCACAGCAAAGGAAACCATAAACAAGACCAAAAGACAACCCTTAGAATGGGAGAAAATATTTGCAAATGAAGCAACTGACAAAGGATTAACCCCCATAATTTACAAGCAGCTCATGCAGCTCAGTATCAAAAAAACAAACAACCCAATCCAAAAATGGGCAGAAGACATAAACAGACATTCCTCCAAAGAAGATATACAGACTGCCAACAAACACATGAAAGAATGCTCAACATCATTAATCATTAGAGAAATGCAAATCAAAACTATAATGATATATCATCTCACACCAGTCAGAATGGCCATCATCCAAAAACCTACAAACAATAAATGCTGGAGAGGGTGTGGAGAAAAGGGAACCCTCTTGCACTGTTGGTGGGAATGTAAATTGATACAGCTACTATGGAGAACAGTATGGTGGTTCCTTAAAAAACTAAAAATAGAACTTCCATATGACCCAGCGACCCAACTACTGGGCATATACCCTAAGAAAACCATAATTCAAAACGAGTCATGTACCAAAATGTTCATTGCAGCTCTATTTACAATAGCTAGGACATGGAAGCAACCTACGTGTCCATCAACAGATGAATGGATAAAGAAGATGTGGCACATGTATACAATGGAATATTACTCAGCCATAAAAAGAAACAAAACTGAGTTATTTGTAGTGAGGTGGATGGACCTAGAGTCTGTCATACAGAATGAAGTAAGTCAGAAAGAGAAAAACAAATACCGTATGCTAACACATATATATGGAATCTAGGAAAAAAAAAAAAGTTCATGAAGAACCTAGGGTCAAGACAGAGTAAAGATGCAGACCTAGTAGAGAATGAACTTGAGGATATGGGGAGGGGGAACGGTAAGCTGGGACAAAGTGAGAGAGTGGCATGGACATATATACACTATCAAATGTAAAATAGATAGCTAGTGGGAAGCAGCTGCATAGCACAGGGAGATCAGCTCGGTGCTTTGTGACCACCTAGGAGGGTGGGATAGGGAGGGTGGGATAGGGAGGGTGGGAGGGAGGGTAATGCAAGAGGGAAGAGATATGGGAACATATGTATATGTATAACTGATTCACTTTGTTATAAAGCAGAAACTAACACACCATTGTAAAGCAATTATACTCCAATAAAGATGTTAAAATAAATAAATAAATAAATAGCACTGTTAACTAACTTGTAAAAAATTATTAATGCCACAAAAGAATTATCAAAAAAAACCCTATCTTATCCAAAAATCTTGCCTTCATGTTCCTTTTATTAACACAAGTAGTAACTCAGAAAATATTTGTAGAATGCACAAACAAGCATTCTATGTAATATTAAGACATTCTGCTCACCTGTCCCTTTTAGATATCCCCATGCTTTGTCCCAACACTCCCTGCTGGGTAACCCCAATAATTTTAGTGTCGATTATAAAATCAGTTATTAAAAATAATCATCTCAAAAATAGTGAGGCTTTCAATACTATGGCCATGGGACCAAATATATGAATGCCACAGAATAAGAGATTTTTTACAATAATAGAGAGGTTTTACCTTTTTGTACTATCGGAAATGTTAATTGTCCATCAATTCTCTCTTGACTATATCAACTTCATTAATTTAAGAAGTACTTTTCAATCTATGTTTCATTCTCTATTCATGAAAAAAATTTTCTAGGCCCCAAAGTCTGTCTACACATTCTTCTCTTTTATTTGCACTCCTTTAAATTCAGGGAAGCCTACATGAATAATGAGATGGGGAGAAACAATGAGAAAGTTGTTGGGATAGCTTTTACTCGGTGAATCTATTATGCATAGTTTAAAGTTGACCTTTTAATCCAAGTTTTTTTTCAATCATTGCAAGGAATTGAGCAACATGGTCAGTTTGAATATCTGTATGCCAGTGGCACCAACAATGAGTTTCATGAGAAAAAGTCACATATTAAATCGTGAGGAAGTCAATATATTCTTTTCAAGGCCAAATGGAAGCAGGATAGAGATTTTTTAGGAAGACAGTAAGTTTTCCACAAAAAGAAAAATTTACTCTAAATTATAAGACATGGCTATGCAAATCATTTTCATAATTTCTTCTCTAGATTAGATGTTGCTAGTAATTGTGTATCCATATAAATATATAAATGGTATTAGTCACACAGATGCTATGGTGATTTATTCCTATATTCAGGAAAAAATAGCTTTGCACAAGTTGCCCTAAGACTTCTTCACCTCTCTCTTGGGTAGATGTATAATTTATAGGAGCTGAAGCTCCACAGCACAAATATCAGATTCAAGAAGATAGGATGAATGGATTGACTACAAAGAATTAGGAGTTACAGGAGCCCCGAGTTACTTAAGTTTCCACTTACTCGTATTCTTGCCTACTCAACGCATTCCACATACAGGACCTTCTGTAGATTTCAAGGAGACAGATTTCATCTTAACGTAAAAAAAGAATCCCCTAACAATTCTGTCCTCCAGAAGTCACAGCATGGACTCACTCTCTCGTGATGTTGCAAGCTCCCTGGTGGACAAAGCAAGGCTGGACTAACAGTTGTGGGATCTGGCCTCTAAATTAATTTCCAAGATTCTATGTTGAATAACTCCCCAGAAATCCAAGATTTTATACCTATATGAAGATTGAGGGCAAGAATATGCTGCTTTCTACATGTGTGCTGCTTAGCTAAAAGCATCATAAGCAATTTTAACTTTGTATTTTTTACAAATGTATTGTTTTAAATTAATTTATTTTTGGCTGCGTTGGGTCTTCATTGCTGCGTGTGGGCTTTCTCTAGTTGCGGCGAGCAGGGGCTACTCTTTGTTGTGGTGCACGGGCTTCTCATTGCAGTGGCTTCTCTTGTTGTGGAGCATGGGCTCTAGGCACACAGGCTTCAGTAGTTGTGGCACGTGGGCTCAGTAGTTGTGGCTTGCAGACTCTAGACTGCAGGCTTAGTAGTTGTGGCTCATGGGCTTAGTTGCTCTGTGGCATGTGGGATCTTCGCAGACCAGGGCTCGAACCCGTGTTCCCTGCATTGGCAGGTGGATTCTTAACCACTGCGCCAATAGGGAAGTCCTATAAACGTATTCTTATGGCCTCATTGAAAATTTACTGCTATTGCATCGGCTAGTCAGGTTTCGAGGGTGGAGATTTATGGCTGGTGAAGGGTTTGACCTCTGTAAGAATGCAGATGAAAGAATGTAGATAAAAGTGAGTTTCCCTGGTTCAACGAGAGTTCCAAAGTCCCAGGCAGGAGACTAACCCTGTGCCATTTCATTATAACAATGAGTTAACTTTCAATAAAGCAGAAAATCCAGTTAAATGGAATATTCCAAATTGACACATTGCTGTCCATAAACACAAATTTGAGTGCCTACTGCAAGGCAGACACGAGTACAATGATGCCATTACAGGCATACATTATAATGAAATGAATGAGACGAGAGAGAGAGGAACAGGAGAAAGAGAAATGGGGAAGAGAGAGAAGGAAAAAAGGAAAGATTCATGGGGATGAAGACAAAGAAAGACTGAAAAAATACAGGAAAAATGGGACATTCCCCTTGGATGAAGGAGATGGGGAAAAAAGAAGAGAGGAAAAAGAGGAATGTTTGCTTCCCTTTCTAATCCATTTGGAATGCTTGTGAGCATTACCCTCAAATATTAACACAACAGTTAACATAGCAGTAAAAGATGGATGTTTATGTATCCAGTTTTAAAAAAAAGACATTTGTGAGAAGTTTTTAGTAATAGGTTAATGTCAAGAGCAAAAAGGACACAATGCATATAAACGTTTTGATCACAATTTATGTAAATATTAGACAATACTGGAAGAGAAATATTTAAATTTTTACCATGGTTAGCTTTGAATAATGAAACTGTAGGTAACTTTTTCTTCTCTCTACTTCTGTCTTTTTCTGTATTTCTTAAGAAAATAAGTGGCATGGTAACCACAAACCAAAAATCTATAATAGGTACACACACAAAAGAGAAAGGAATCTAAACATAATACTAAAAATAGTCATATCAGGGCTTCCCTGGTGGCGCGGTGGTTGAGAGTCTGCCTGCCGATGCAGGGGACGCGGGTCCGTGCCCCGGTCCAGGAGGATCCCACATGCCACGGAGCGGCTGGGCCCATGAGCCATGGCCATTGAGCCTGCGCGTCCGGAGCCTGTGCTCCGCGGTGGGAGAGGCCACAGCAGTGAGAGGCCCATGTACCGCAAAAAAAAACCCAACAACAACAACAAAAACCAATCATATCACAAAAGAGCAAAAGAAGAAAAAAGGAATAAAACAGAGCCACAAAAACAACACCAAAACAATTAACAAAATGGCAAGTACATACCTATCAATAATTACTTTAAGTAAACTAAATGCTCCAATCAAAAGACACAGAGTCCTGAATGGATACAAAAATAAGACCCATATATATGCTACCTACAAGAGACTCATTTCAGATCTAAAGATACACAGAGACTGAAAGTAAGAGGTTGGAAGAAGATATTCCATGAATATGGACATGAAAAGAAAGCTGGAATAGCAATACTTATATCAGACAAAATAGACTATAAACCAAAGACTGTAACAAGAGACAAAGAAGGATTTTTCAAAATGATAAAGGGATCAATCCGAGAAGATATAACAATTTTAAATATATATGCACCCAATATATGAGCACCTAAATACATAAAGCAAATATTAAGTTATAAAGGGAGAAATTGACAGCACAATATTAACACCCCACCTACATCAATGGACAGATCACCCCAAAAATCAATAAGGAAACAGTGCCATTATATGACACATTAGAGAAAATGGACTTAATAGATATGGGACATTCCACCCAAAAGCACCAGAATGCACATTCTTTTCAAGTGCACACAAACTGTTCTCCAGGATAGATCACATGCTAGGCCACAAAACAAGTCTCAGTACATTCAAGAAAACTGAAATCATATCAAGTATGTTTTCTGACCACAATGCTATCAGACTAGAAATCAACTACAAGAAAAAAAAATAGCAAAAACCACAAACAAGTGGAAGATAAACAATATGCTACTAAGCAACCAATGGGTCATTGATGAAATCAAAGAGGAAATAAAAAATTCCTGGTGACAAATGAAAACAAAAACACAACAATCCAAAATCTATGGAATGTAGCAAAAGCAGTTCTAAGAGGAAAATTTTTGGTGATACAAGCTTACCTCAGGAAACAAGAAAAATATCAAATAAAAACCTAACCTTACACTTAAAGGAACTAGAAAAAGAACAAACAAGACCCAAAGTTAGCAGAAGAAAAGAAATAATAACGTCAGAACAGAAATAAATGAAATAGAGACTTTAAAAAAGTAGAAAGCAATAAAACTAAAAACCAATTCTTTGAAAATATAAACAAAGTTGATAAACTTTTAACCAGACTCATCAGAGGAAAAAAAGAGAGGGGCCAAATCAATAAAATCAGAAATAAAAAAGAAGTTACAACCAGCACCACAGGAATACAAAGGTTCAAAGACATTACTCACTATTTGCTTTTTCACCATGTCTCCTCACTCTCTTAATGATCTCATCTAGTACTTATGACTTCAGACAATATCTGCATGAAAACTCACATATCGAATTGTCTACCCAACATCCCCACTCCGATATCTAAAAGACTTTTCACACTCAACACATCCACCACTGAACCTGTGCTGTTCGCTCAAAAGCCTGCTCCACATACTACCTTCCCATCTCAATGACAGCAACCCCATCCTTCCAGTTGTTCAAGCCCAGATCCTTGAGTCATTTTGTCTCCTCATTCTCTCACAATTTCTAGCTCTACTTTCAAGATGCATTTAGAATCTGGCCACTTCTCACCCTCCTTTGCCACTATTACCCTGGTCCACGCCACTATTATCTCTCATCTGAATCACTGCAATCACCCCGCAACGGTCCCTATTTCTACTTTCTCTCTCCCCCTCCCCAACTAGTCTCAGCACAGCTGCCATGTCTAATCATGGCATTTCTCTACTCAAAACCCTGCCGTGGCTTAGGAAAACCTTATAAGCCCCCTGCTCATTCTGTTCAAGCTTCACGAGCCTCCTTGATATTCCTGAAATACACCCACTCATACTCCTTCCTTAGGGTGTTTGCTCTAGCTGTTCTGTTTGGAATGCTTCTCCCTAGAATCCACTAGGCTACTGTCCTCGTCATTTTCAAATCATTTCTCAAATCTCATCTGCTCAACAAGGTCTACCTGGAGCATGCTTTTTAGTAAAGAAACATGCCCAACCACCCAACTCCACATCACCCCAACTCTGGCACTTTCAATTCTCTTACTTTGCTTTAATTTTTCTCCAAAGAATTTATCACTTTCTAGCATGCCATATAATTTACTTATTTATTATGTTATCTCTTCTTCCCGCTAGAATGCAATCTCCAAAAGGGCAGAGATTTTTGCTTTATTTACTGATATATCCCAAGCCCCTAGAGCAACACCTGGCCCATAGTGGATTCCTATATTTAACAAGTGCTTATTGAGAATCTGCCGCATGCCATGCACTGGAAATTGAGCACAGAATAAGACAAGCATGGTGCCTGTCCCCTTGAAGCTTACAGTCTAATTCTGCAGATTTTCTGGAGACAACTACTTCATATAATCTTCAAAAGAAAGTGGAAAAGCATCAAGAAGAATTGCACCAGCCACTCTCATGGCATGTTAAATGCTCTAACGAAACCATCAGACTCTGATGACTGAAGTAGACATGATAACCATGTGCTTTCAGGCTTCAGTGCCATCCCAGACAATCAAAAGACTAGGAAACAGAACCCCAAGATTCCTCAGTCCAGTATGTAAAAGAGAGTTTGCCCTAATGACACTAGATATAATTAATGATGAACAAAATAAGCCACATAAGATACTATGTGTCATTTTAGTCTTTCGATAACTCCTCTAAATAAAAAGACATTTTCCAAATAAAATTATCGCCATTTAAAAAATTCCCCTGACATGGTAATCAAGGCTTATGCTTTATTCACTAATTAGCTGGACTGAAACCCTTCCATGCCCTTATTTATTTTTTTTTTTTTTTGCAGTTCTGGCAGCAAATTAACCTTGGGCAATGTTTAATTAGCACCCTTAAAAATGGTTTGCTAGGGCTTCCCTGGTGGCGCAGTGGTTGAGAGTCCGCCTGCCGATGCAGGGGACATGGGTTCATGCCCTGGTCCGGGAAGATCCCACATGCCGTGGAGCGACTGGGCCCATGAGCAATGGCCACTGAGCCTGTGCGTCCGGAGCCTGTGCTCCGCAACGGGAGAGGCCACAGCAGTGAGAGGCCCGTGTACTGCAAAAAAAAAAAAAAAAAAAAATGGTTTGCTAAATTAGTCAACTATGAAATAACCTCACCCAAATGATTAAGTTCAAATTGAATTTCATATCCATCACCTGTTTTTACTGTAGGAACACAGCATCACTCCAGGATTGTTAATGGCAATGTTCCTTGGCCTGTGTTTTAATTCATGCCCTGCACAGTGTGCAGCAAATGCCAGCTGGCACATCTCTACATTGCTGTTTCAAGTGGTCTGCCAGCCATTTGGTGTTGACATGTCTATTACCAGAGATAGCTCTGCTTCCATCCTTAACCCAGTGGAGGTCATATTTAAAGATGAGCCTCCACAGGTCCAGGGAAGTCACCTGTGTTACTCAACATGAGGAAAGCCAGGGCTTCCATTGCTAAGGATGTTGTAGTGACCGTGCTTAACTGGCAGGACAGCTGTGCTAATCAGGGGAGGTCACTCCTTCTTCATACCTCACACCCAAATTGGACTTCGGAAGCATCTATTATTTAGCAAGTATGTTCATGTGACCTTATTTCATTTCAGGGTAAGACCAGGAATCAGGTAGTTGGGACTCCAGCACACAGATAAGAACATGAAGCATCAGGAGGCTGAAATAACTCGCCCAGAGCTAGAGGCAGAGCCAGAGCAGATCTCTGGTCACCTGCCTGCAGGCCATCTGCCACCACCTGGTGTCACCATCAGCGCCAGCCTCTGTTCCACCCAACACCTCCTCACTTGTCTCTCTTTCCCAAGTTTTTTCTCCCTCCAGTCACATCTCTACACTGCAGCCAGAGTGATCTTAAAAGGCAACCCTGTTGGTATAACTCTTCTACACATGGCTTACCGCTGCCCTCAGGCGAAGGTCCCAGGTCACCCTTCAAGGCCCTGCATTACCTGTCCTCTGCCTTCCTCTCCTGTCTGCTCGCCGCACTCCAGCCACCCTGCCACCTTCCAGTTCTCTGCACTCTCTTGGCTGTCTCAAGGCTTTTGCACAAGCTATGTCCTTCAGCCCAGTCCCTACCCCTAGCACTTCCACTAGACTTGTCACCGGGCTTTCCAGGCAGCCACCAGGGAAGCTGAATCCCAGGAGCTTCACTGAAGTCTGCCTTGGCCTCTCTCAGGATGAGGGCAGCATTGGTGCCCATGCCTGACTTGACGAGACCCATAGAACTCAGCCTTCACCTTGGGAGAGAACGAGGTGGACAGTGGCGTTAGCGAGGGGACAGTGGTGATGGGACTCTCATGAACCAAGCAGCCAGCGACCTGGGAAAATGAAGCCAAAAAAATCTGGGAAGGGGTATATAAATTTGATGCAATATATTATTACATTAATCATTCTACGATGTCAAGATGTTTCTTATATCCTTGATGGTTCCAGAACCCATAGGCAGATGGATTATTCTCCCTTGGTTTGTGTGGTCCTTTTAGACACTGGAAGAAGTCAGTGTCTAAAAGTTGACTTCTAAGGAAAAGGTCAACTTAAGGAAAATCTATCAGGTACCTGGCATCGTTAAAATTGACCTTGCCTGATTTGCTGTTTTACCTTTACATGCATGTTCTTTGCTTACAGGGCTGTCGTCTGATCGAGGGAAATGGGGATTCTTTCCTGGTCGAATGTGCTCAGTGTGATCTGTTCTACAAGTGGGTGGTTCCTAGGAGTTTTCACACCTGGGCTGGAATTGTTAGGATTCTACTCTAGCTCCAGCCGGCAGCAAGAACCCTAATAATTCTGGCCTCAAAATTGTTCTGCAGAGCTAGGTATACACTTGCACAAGCTCAGAGCTGGAAAGGACCCTAGAAGACATTGACTCTGGTGCTAGAGGCTTATTTGATTAATGAGTAATGCTATTTGCAGAGAGACAGGACTCTATATACATGCCACAAACACAGTTATTATATTCATGTAGTTATATTAATTTAATTCCCCTAAGGCAACCAAACTATTTCAGAACACTTTTCTAGGCATCCAAACATACCATTGACTAAAGGCACGTGCACCTTACTTATCTGTTCAATACTGAAATGTACCTACTGGAGAATTTCCTTTAGTTTCCAGTAACTAAAATGTGTGTCAATATAACTGCCCTGGATCAACGAAAAGTAAGTAGCATGGCATATGGACATGCTTGTCTCTGTTCACTTGTGTTGGACCCCATGGAAATGGCCTTCTCTGCAAGATGTTCAATATCAACAGTGTAAATGATATGGTTTCTGATGGTTCCTTCCAAAGTCAGGTATGACATTTTCCCACTGACAAAGCAAGGCTGCAGGAAGAGGATTTTACAGTGGCCTCTCCACTGGGGATGCTCTAGTCATAGCGCAAGACAGCCTGTTCTCTTGGCCCTCGTCCAGAAGGACCTGATCATCAACTCTGCCACTTAAAAGTGTTAACCCTGAAAAGCCACACGGTGCTCAAGACCAGCCTTCCTTCTGGGAACACTGAAGCTGGCTGCTTCCAAGCAGGGCTGTGACTAAGCTCCGCCTCACTTCAGTCATTTTCTCACATTATGCGCAGGGCAGTCCACTTCCCCACCAAGCTGTAAAGTCCTTCCTGGGCAGAGACTACATTAGTCATTTGCGTTTCCTTTCTCCTTCTCCAGCGCTTGGCCCCTCCTTATTTCCACTCATTTATCTGCCTAACGCCACATCATTTCTTTCTTTCTTTTCTTGGTGGGGGGAGGGGGGAGCTTTCCTGATGCCTCCAGACCCTTTTTGCTTAAATTGGCGGGAATGGGTTTTGGTTGGCTGCACGACAGAACCCTGCCTGATGTTGGCAAAGGACTACAACACGCCTTCAGCACTCAGCAGAGCATCTCAGAAAGAGCCAGAGCCAATTCGTGAGAAGAAGGAAGGGTACTGAACGCTATACACAGTAGGAACTAACAGACTGCTGGTGCCAGCATAGGAGACTTCTAATCTCAGCCTTCTCTCTATATTTTTCTGCTACACTAGAAGGATGGGAGGCAAAACCTCCCCTCACTTTCTGACCCTCTGTCTTCCCTGTTCTCAAGGAAAGGAAAAGTAAAATTTTGGTTGCTAACAGTTCAGTTTAAGAACAAGTTTTGGGGCTTCGCTGGTGGCGCAGTGGTTGAGAATCTGCCTGCCAATGCAGGGGACACGGGTTCGAGCCCTGCTCTGGGAGGATCCCACATGCCGCGGAGCAACTAGGCCCGTGAGCCACAGCTACTGAGCCTGCGCGTCTGGAGCGTGTGCTCCGCAACAAGAGAGGCTGCGATAGTGAGAGGCCCGCGCACAGCAATGAAGAGTGGCCCCCGCTCACCGCCACTAGGGAAACCCCACGCACAGAAACGAAGACCCAACGCAGCCAAAAATTAATTAATTGATTAATTAATGAAAGCTGAGCTGATGTCCTTCTAAAAAAAAAAAGAACAAGTTTTGAGGGAATTCCCTGGCCGTCCAGTGGTTAGGACTTGGCGCTTTCACTGCTGTGGCCCAGGTTCAATCTCCGGTCAGGGAACTAAGATCCCAAAAGCCCTGGTGTGGCCAAAACAAAACAAAAAAACAAAAAACAAGGTTTGAGGCGGGCAGTGGAGTGTGCTGGAGAAGCAGACAAGAGGAAGGCGCTTCATCTGTGACAGAAAGGGCTGTCCCTCGGCTGAGGGGTGGACCATGGGGGGAGGAAGAAGCAAGGCCTCAGAGAGGACAGTGCACTGCCTCTACAGAGACAGGAGCCCTGATCACTCTGCCAAGATTCCCTCCCCACCGCGGGGAGCGCTCGGGCCTGCGGGGATGTTGTAGACAAGGACCAGAGACGCCCCACCGATGACCTAGAGGGACGGACGACAGAAAGCCAGGTGGTCCCCACTGTATCAGGCCCAGAACCCGGGAGGAGCCTGTAGAGTGACAGGTTGAATTTCTTGGCAGCCTAGAGAGACAGATGTTTAGCATCAAAAGAATGACTGAGAGAACATAAGAAGTGCACTATTTCTGACACATTTCTGACACACCAGAATGCGTGAAGCTCCATCCGTATGTATGCTCGCCACGGTCATGAAGTAAACTGGAAACACTCAAGGTAAGTTTCGGTATTTACTCAGCCTGTGCGCTCAGCTGTTGGTTGCACTACAAGTCTCCCGATTGGATCAGGAGGTGTGGTGTTTTCGTAACGTACAGAAACAAGAGAGCCGTGTACCGTGCGGGTTCTCACCGGCTGCATAGGATGATGCTCTTTCCTTGCTCCAGGTCAGGAACGGAGACCACGATGCTTCTCTCCTGGTGTTTAGCGTTATTGTAAGTCTAAGGTCAAATGCACGATGTAGAGTGCTCCCAGAAGAAATGGTACTTTCTCACCTCTCTGCCTCTGATTTACTATAACCATCCTCCAGCTCAGAGGTCAAAGACTCAAGGAAAGGAGACCTCCCTCTTCAACTTTTAAATGAAAATCTACCAGAAATATGTCAAGGTGAGAAAAGACATAAAACCACATCAATATATAAAGTACAAGATAAACGAAAATTGTTTAATGCTCTTAATAAAAAAACTGTCCATGCAGGGGGAGGCAGCCTCCTTATTCTAACCCCTTACTGACCGGAAAGAGAGGAAGTAAAGCTGGACTCTTTGTGGCAGGGCAGTGAAAACCAGAAAAATTCTCACAATTATTTCCTATGAATAGCATCACGGAACAAAGCTTTGAATACAGTGTGAAGTTTGAAAAGGAGGACGTCTCAAGGAACGCATAAGGCCCTGACCTAATGTCCCCACACAAGGGAGTAATGTTCACTGCAGGTCACATTCAGCACGCAGTGTGTAGAACGTCTCCCGAGCGGGAGCCAGAAGGTCACCTTGACAACTCACTGACTCGTGGCGTGAGTGTGCGGGTGGGCCTTGGTGAAAGCCTGCAGGGTTGCAGCAACAGAAGCCCAATCAAAGAGTTCCGTGCTATCAATATTTATCATGGGCAGGATTCAGGCCGGTTTTGCATCAGGAACCCACTGTTTACAACCAGCATCTGTTCCGATTGTGCCTTTCCGAGTAGCTACTACTGTATCGCCCAGAGCAACCACATAGAACCCCATTTCTGGAAGTACAGCCGAATCTCCAGGGGCAGTGGACAACAGAAGACAGTTTCCCTCTACCTGCCTCATGTGACCACCGCAGAGATGCCTACGAGAAGTTCTACACCAGCGATGGTGAGACACATAGATAACAAAGCCAATAAGGTAAAAAAGTGGTCTTGAAAATAGTGTTCACAATAGTGAAGGCATATCGCTTTGAGGAAAAGAAAGTGTTTTTTTTTTTTTTTTTTGGCTGAACGTGGGCCTCTCACCGTTGTGGCCTCTTCCACTGCAGAGCACAGGCTCCGGACGCGCAGGCTCAGCGGCCATGGCTCACGGGCCCAGCCGCTCCGCGGCATGTGGGATCTTCCCAGACCAGGGCACGAACCCGTGTCCCCTGCATCGGCAGGCAGACTCTCAACCACTGCACCACCAGGGAAGCCCGAAAAGAAACATTTGAGAGAGATGGCAGAGAAAAAAAGTTGGCCAGAGTTTGTAACTGATGAGAACCCTGCTTCTCAAAGAGAATGGCCATTACAAGGAGCAAAATCACCTGGGCCACCTGCTAAAACCAGAAGATTCCTTGGCCCAGAAGCACAAAGTCAGAATTGTGGGGGAGGGGAAGTGAATCAAGGAAATCTGCATTTTTAACTGGTTTCCCAGGTGGTTCTTGAAGGAATACATAGTATGGGAAGGGGAGAAAGATGGTGTGGTCAGTCTTTATAAGTTTGGAGGACCACGGAGCACCCAAAAGGAAGGTTCTGAACGTAACCGTAAAGACAGGATTCAAAAGGAGGAAAAGGTCAGGGCTAGAGTTACAGATCTAGGATGAATCTGAATTTCCTAATAAAATATAGGCAGATAATAACACTCGGAGGGCAAGTTTCTTTATATATTCAATGTCCAGATACCTTCCTCTTTTGGAAGAACGCTGTCTGTGTGGATTTTGGTGGAAGGAGGGCTCTACTTCTCGCTATCAGAACCTAGAAACCAACTATTCCTGCCTCTACCCGTCAGTGGCTGGAGTGTGAGGATGTATCAAGACCACGTCATTTAGGTGCTTCTACCGAGGACTTTGAGTCTTAAAGGAGAGTCTCAAAGATGCAAGAAAGATTGAATAAATAATTCACAGCACTGACCTCCCTCGTGTCAAGGTGCCCATGGTGATACCCATTCCAGACTCTTCTTTGGGTGGGAACTTGACTTCTGCTGAGTAATTTTTCCATGTATGACATTTCAGCCTCCCCCCAGCCCTGAAGTTAAGAACTACTCATATATTTTTCCATAAATTCCTTTTCTGCCTAAGTTTATAAGATTTGGAGAACACTAAAGGACAAAAATAGAACCTATGATAACTTCCTCCGGATACTGGAAAGAAAGAAATACAGATATGAGACAGAGAAAGCATGCTCAGAGAGCAAAGGGTCAAAGGATTGCTTAAGATAAGGATTGAGGAAGGAGCAATACCACAGAAAGTAAGACAGAGTTTACTGAAGAAAGGGTTTGCGAGGATTGACTCCAATTTTGCAAGAAGTTCTACCGTGGGTAAAATGCTATCGAACAGCATTGCATACTGCAGTGATATCGTTCACGAAAGGAAGAGTCAATCGCTGTGGCAAACTTCATAGCTGTCTTATTTTAAGAAATGGCCACAGCCACCCAAGTTTCAGCAGCCACCGCCCTGATCAGCCAGCAGCCATGAACATCGAGCAAGACCCTCCACCAGCAAAAAGATTACGACTCACTGAAGGCTCAGATGATGGCTAGCATATTTTTAACCAATAAAGTGTTTTTAAATTAAGGTATGTACATTTTTAAAATACATAATGCTATTGCACACTTAATATACCATAGTATAGTGCTAACAAAACTGTTTTTTTAAGCAGGAATCTATGTATTTTTTTATTTTTTTCATTTTTTAAAATTTTTGGCTGCACTGGGTCTTCATTGCTGTGCATGGGGTTTCTCTAGTTGCGGCGAGCGAGCGGGGGCTACTCTTCGTTGTGGTGCACGGGCTTCTCATTGCAGTGGCTTCTCTTGTTGTGGAGCACAGGCTCTAGGCACGCAGGTTTCAGTAGATGCAGCAAGCGGGCCCATTAGTTGCGGCACGCTAGCACTAGAGTGTGCAGGCTTCAGTAATTGTGGCATGTGGGCTCAGTAGTTGTGGCACGCGGGCTTAGTTGCTCTGCGGCATGTGGGATCTTCCCAGACCAGGGATCAAACCCGTGTCCCCTGCATTGGCAGGCAGATTCTTAACCACTGCACCACCAGGGAAGTCCCAACATAACTTTCAGATGCACTGGGAAACCAAAAAATTCATGCGACTCACTTTATTGTGATATTCACTTTACTGCAAGGGTCTGGAATCGAGGCTGCAATACCTCCAAGGTATGCCTGTGCAAATTAGTATCTCAAAAAGTTATCTTGCAATATCTCTCTCCTACCTACTTCCATGAGATTATGAGCACCACTGAGCATCAGGAGTCTTCTTCATCTGTTACTCTACAACCTGAGCATCCTGCTTTACACACAGAATGTGCTTCATACACATAGAAATAAAATTCATTCAAGTAGAAGGGAAGAAATCAATCGGGGGTAGTGGGGAGACTTAACAATACAAATAGGTGGGTAGAAGTTCCTAGAGAAACTGGAAGAATTGGACTAATTATGTAGTGAGAGAGCCTATATTTAGAAATGTAAGACCCCTCTCAGATACCAGGGCAAGTCCAGAAAGTGGAAGAAAAGGCCCTTCTTATTGGTGAGAGGAGGCCATAAAGAAGAGTGACTCTACAGAACCCCCATTCATGACCTTACAGAGGTGAGTGTTTATTGTAGCTAACCTGTTCTTGTTCTACCTTCATGTACTAGTTTGTGGGCAGCAGGTAACCTGTCTTCTTACCTCTTGTATCTCCAGACCGAGAAATGGAATATTTCCTGCCATAAAAGGATGTCACAGTCATCCGCTATTGCAGCCACCACCTGACGGTGAGCTGGTGAGCCCTGAGGGAACTCAGGAAGGAAAAGCATACCTGCCATCTAGCAGCCATCAGACTGCAGTCACTCCCCACAGTGAGCCCTGAGGAAGCTCAGGATATGAAAACACAGGACACTGGCCCCAGACAGCTGAGGTGCATTTCAAAGGAATGATTTCAGTGAGCCCAGACTCCGGCATCTTCCCATACATAGAAAAGCGCTGAATGCCTTAACTTGGGATATCTGGTTTTCCTTCATTAACAATCATTTTTGACGTTCAGACGACCTGCCCTTCGTAGCAAAACTCCTATATATCCTGGCTCCCCCCTCACCTCCTTGGAGCCGTTCTCAGGGTTCCTTGAGATGCTGCCTCCTGGGCTTGAAGACCTAAACATTCCTGCCACATAAAACATAATTCTCAACGTTTAGGTTGTGAATTATTTTTTTTAGCTGACAAGACCAAGAGGGGCCATGACCTAACCTGATACTGTGACTGGCGAACAGTGCTCAGGGATCCTGGAATTGGTGCCAGAGGCATTGATCAAACAGAACTTTTAGATTGTCTCTAGAAACTGGGAGGAAGGAAGCAAATAGATATTTGGTGACGAGAAGAACAGTCTAAGACAGAGACAGTCATGCTCCCCCCAGTATTCCAGCTTCTCACACATTTCCCAGTGTCCTGGCAATTAATCAGGGCCGTACGACTGGTTCCGGGTAACAAAATATCAGCAGAAGGGATGGGAGTCAATTCCAAGATGCGGCAGTGGAAAGGCCCTCACTTGCCCTGCGGGCAGTTCTGAGCAACAGGATGTGGTTTCCAGACAATGGGTCAATACAATGGTCAACTTGGGTCCCTGAGTATATAGAGCAGATGCCGCACTGACTAATGCTGGACATGTAATCTGAGCACCAAGTAAGTCTTGTTGTTTCAAGTCACTGGAATTTCAGGGTCGTTTACTGCAGCATAATGGATCCTATCCTAATCTGGCACATCTACCTTGCAATCTCCTTTTTCCCCTTTGATAAGACTGAAACAGAGCAGGACCCTGTGGGTCCCCTGGGCACAAAAGCCTTTCTGTGTCTGTGTCCCCCATTTCTTGTTTGTAGGAAATAGGCTTCATTCAACCTCCATGAGCTTCCCTGAGCTCCGAGGAGCAGGTTCAAACAGTTGCTAATCAGGGAAGGGAGTGGATGTGGAGACACGGGAGGAGCCGTCAAGAAACAATAGTGCAGCCTTGGGGCAGGGTCCTGGTTCCCCCTCCAGGGATACACATAACACTATCTTTGAGCTGTTTTGCAGATACTGAAACCCGACCAGGTGGGGGAAGTTAACAGCATGCTGCCCACAAGCACACAGACCCCAGACTAGTTGGAACCAGAAGGTTGATGATGCCGACTCCCAATTACCTCACCACCAACCGATCAGAAGAATGTCCACGCGCTGACCACGCCCTCCCTGAACCATTACTGTAAAACTCCTCACGACCCCCTCCAGGTCGGGGCACACAGTTTCGAGGGCATTGGCCTGCTGTGGCCCCCTTGGCCTGGCAAAGCAATAAAGCTATTCTTTTCTATTCCACCCAAAACTCTGTCTCCGAGATTTAATTCAGTACCGGGATACAGAGGCCAGATTTGGCTTCAAGATTCACACTGTCCACATCTTTCATGGATGGCCCTTTACCTACAATCAACATTAGAGTCTCAAACTTGCCTACAAAAGCTGCAAAGTAACACAGTGGTCATTCTAAGTCACTATCTACCATGCACTTGTGTCACTCCTCTAGAAAAATTCTTCCAATAACAAGGAGAAAGCTTCAAACTAGATATGGTAGGACAATGGTAGAGAAAGTTGAGAGTTCCTCTCAGGTTTTAGGGCCAGTAATCCAGGAGTCTCCTAAGTTTTCAAACACATATAATTTCTTTTGATATAACAAGGTACCCAGTTCTCCACCTTGTTCTATAGGAACTTGGGCATCTGTTAGTTTATAATCCCACTAATTCCTCTGTCTCGTAGAATCCCCACACCTTGCCCATTTTCGCCTGTGATCACAAAGAATGACAGATCACCCAGCCTCACTCAATGACTGTCAAATATTTCAGGGGGTTCTAGCCCAGTCACAGAAGGTCTTTGCCATTTGAGGAAAATTAGGATTATGCTATAGGCTATATAGGGCTCTGTATTTGGGATGAGGGATAAAGGGAGACCTACTTACCGGTTCTGGGCATCTAAGATGCTGGTTCTCTGGCGTTCCCAAATCTAAAATTCCTTTGTAGTTGCATTTGACTATTTACCTTCCCCAAAGCAGCTCAATTTCCAACACTAAGCCTTTAGAATCTTATAAAAAAGAATTCTGTACTGAAGTTATGCCTAACTTACTAATGCAGGGTATGGATAAAGGTCATCTTTTGGACCTGCAAATGGTATTTTAAGTACTGAAAGGAGAAGGGAGAAATAAAAGAGGATAAATGTGGAAAAGGGGAAGGGGGCAAATATGGGAAAGGCATGCTCAGAAGGAGACCAGGAGTCCAGGGTGGATGGAGGGACAGTTGAGGCTCCATATATGAGGGTGCATGTGGGTGAGAGTTTGCAGGGCAGGAAAGCCATCAGCTATTTACTGTTTATCACGTAAGGAGCAGGTAGGCGACTGTGGGACTTGGTTTACATACATCATCTCACTTAATCTTCCCATTAACTGATATGAGACTGATATTGTTACCTCTGCTTTACATGAAAAAACTGAGATGTAGGTGAATTTATCAAGTGAATAGGTGGCTAAATTGCAAAGCAAAACCAACCCTTCCCTTCTCCAAAGTCTTTGCTTCAGCATATGATAAAGTTTATTTGTTAGAAGTCCTAGGTGTGTAACCGTTAATTTTCTCCTACCAATACAAAGCCCACACTGTACCCTTCTCTAAGCTAACTCGGGTGTGTTCTTCCAAATTTCTTCATGGGAAAAATCACATTATCACACCTATAAAAGAAAATCTTCCACTTACAGCTACACATGCCTAGCAGAGATCAAAATTGAAAGCTGGGATTCACCAAAACTGTTTCCAACCCGGTGATATCATTAAACAACCACAAACTTTCGGCAAATCATTATCCAAACCAAGCTGATAAAGGACTTAGAATTTTGAGTAATGTGGTATGGCAGCCCCTCATGGGATCAAGCCATAGACACTTTCCTGACAAATGGACTTGTTTTAGTCAATCGTGTATAGACTTATGGAGTCATTCTGTGCCATTCAGAGAGGAAGTAGTTTTCAAACATTGCTCAGCATAACCACCATGAAGCCCTCATTCTAGCAGATAAAGCTCCTTGATCCCTGCTCCCACCACCTCCAAGTTAATTACTTAGTGAATTTCTTCAGTGCTGTGTCTTCTCTTGCCTGGCAAGCAAGTAAATAAACTTAGGATTCTTTTTTCCTTTATCGTTCTGGTGGATTTTGTTTTATTTGGTGACACACCTGATTACCCTTCCCCATCTTGATTATGGAGACAGGCTTCCAAAATGCTTGCTGTTTTCTAAATTGTCAGCTTTCAAGAACAGTCAAGAATCTTGAATTTCCAATATGCATTATCCTGATTGCACATGTCCAGGGCAATTCAGGGGGCTATCTCAGTCATAAGTCTCTAAGATTCTGGCCTTTAATCAGCCCAGAAGTATCCTGATTCCAATCATCTCTGAGAGCTGAAGCTGATGCTTTGACAATGATTACATTAACTCCAAGGAACTTCCAAGGAACAACTTTTCCTGCACTTATTTCTTACAGAAATCAGCCACAGAAATGCACCATCTGTTAAGAAGAGAGAAAGAACTCTTGGCTATGAACTGCTTTAGTGGTGGGATGATATCCTGGAAGGGAACAGCACCTGCTCAGCACCCTCACTGATAAACACAGTGTGGACCACCTGCTAGATGATGGCAGCTATTCTACTGCAAGTTTTATTCTGGTTTTCTTATTTATAATTTCCAAGTTCTTCAAGTGGGCAACTCAATACTATCTGCAGAAAGCAAGAGTATACACTGTGACAGGACATTCATTCATTACGCAAACATTTGCCAAGGATCTACTACAAGACGGGTCCTGGGCTAGGCTGAGGGATGAAAATGTAAATAAAACATAGAGGTTATTACCCTTAAGAAGAGTAGGAGACCTCAGTCAGGTGTAGAAGCCTAACTAAGGATCTCCATAGAAGAGTCCTAAGTGCATGACAGAGGTATAGCCTGAGTGCTGTGGGAACACAGCAGTAGCAACAAACACTGAGGTATGGAAACATTTAACAGAGGAATTCATAATTGAGTTGGGTCTTAAAGAACAAGTAGAGTTTGGCTAGATGGGGGATGCACGGGAAGAAGGTCTTGCTAGGTGGAGAGAAGAGCATGTGCAATGCTCTTGAGGATCAAAAAGTTTGGACACGATCAAGATGTGGCAAATTGTTTTGATTTCCTGAAAGTGGGTGGGCTGGGGATTGGGGTTGTCATGAGGTCAGCTTATAAAGGACTGAGAATGCTAAACTAAGGGGTTTGAACTTTATCCTGTAGGCAGGGGAGAGCTAACTGAAATTTATAAAGTAGTTTGTGGGCACTTCCAGCCAATATGAAGTAACAAGCACCATCACATTTACCCTACCCTCTTAAACAAGTAAAAACTATACAAAATCTAGGAAACAGTGATTTTCAGACATTGGACAACAGCCAATGCAGAACAGTCATTCCTGCGAAAAGAGAAACAAATGAGCTGAGCCCTACAATTACCCCAGCATACTGTCTGGAGGAAATTTCCAGGTTGCAGGGCAGGGTTGAGGATACAGAACTGAGAATTCAGGGAGACTAAGGTGGCTGGCATTCGCAGGATGGAGTGCTGGAAAGGAAGCACTACACAGAGAGAAGAGAGCTGCATTGAGAGGAGAACCCTGCAGAAGAGACACAGAGATCTTCAGGGGGTTCCCCTCAAATCTTCAGCTGAGTGCTGGTCACTGCATGTGTGTAGAGAAACTACCCTAGTTGGGAAAAGAACCAATGAAAAGGCAAAATAATCACTGAAGTTCACACAATGCCAGGGATAGTCTGTATTCCTATAGCCAGAGTGGAAGAAACTTGCAATACATGATGCATTGAGTAGAGTATTCAGAAGGATATTGCCTCAGGAATAGGGAAAATTAGCGCCAGAATGAAGGCTTCTCTGGTTCTAGGTAACACAACTTAGAAGTCAGTCTTTAAAGGATTAACGTGTTTCCAAGTAACAGAACACAGAGCAAGGCTCAACAATATATATATATACACACACACACATATACATATAGACGTATTTATGTGTGTGTGTGTATACACACACACACATATATACATGCATACATACACACCTTGTTGTATATATAGAAGATATAGATATATCTAGATATATGCACATCACCTACATATACACAACAAGGTAGAATGTCTGACGTTGAATACAACATTTCAGGACAAGCAACGAAGCAGGAAAATATGACTCATAATTAGGACGAAAGCACACTGACAGAAACAGACCCAAAAATAGTAGATAAGAACATTCAAACAGTGATATAATTATATTCCATATATTCAAGAAGGTGAAGAAAAATATGTGCATGTTAAGTAAAGACGTGGAGGATATAAATGAGACCCAAGTGAAATTACAGTATTATAAATGAAAAAAAAAATCAATGTCTTAGATGACAAATAAACTGAATGGAATTAACTACAGACACAGAAGAAGACTAGAAAACTTTAAGACACAGCAATAGAAACTCTCCTAAATGACACACAGAGAAGAAAAAGCCTGTTAAAAAAGAAAAGCAGCATAATAAAGCATCAGTGAACCATAAGACAGGTTCAAAAAGCTAAGTATAATTTGAGTCCCCAAAGAAGGAAAGAGAAAAAAGGGGAGATGGAAAAAATATTTGAAGAAATAATGGTGAAAAATCTCCCAATTTGATGGAAACTATGAACACACAAATCCAAGAAGCTATATGAACCCCAAGCACAAAACACATTAAAATAACTACACTAAGGTACATGATAGTCAATCTGCTTAAAACCAGTGATCAAGAGAAAAATCTTAAAATCAACTAAAGATACAGGTGCAGAGAAACAAAGTTAAAAATGATAGCAGCCTTCTCTTCAGGAACAATGAAGGACAAAAGATAGTGGACCCACATCTTTAAAGCACCAAAAGGAAGAAAAACTGTCAGCCTAAAAGTCTACATATCCAGCTTTCAAACATAAAAGGAAAATAATGACTATTCAGACATAAACATGCTGAAAACTCCATTACCAGATTTTTACCACAAGAAATTTAAAAGGAATTCCTTTAACATGGAAAATGATACCAGATGGAAATCTCTTATTTCCAAAGGAATGAATGTTTACTAATGGTAAATATGTAAGTAAATATAAAATACTATTTTTGATTTTAAATATATTTTTTAAGAAATAATTGACTGTTGAAAGCCAAAATAATAACAATGTACCACGGGTTTTATAACATGTAGAAGGGAAAGGTATGACAACAACAGTACAAAGAGTGGGAAGGAAAACCAAAATAAACTGTTGTAAGATTCTTATATTTTTGTGAAATGGTATGATGTCACTTGAAGGTAAATTGTGATAGACATGTATCCCAAAAGTCCTAAAGCAATCACTAAAGAAGTCAATAGACGTTATAAATCAATGTTATTGTTCATAAGCCAACAAATGAGATAAAACTGAATCATAGAAATACCTGATTACTCAAAGATAAGGCATAAAAAGAGGAAAAGAGGGAGCTTCCCTGGTGGCGCAGTAACTGAGAGTCCGCCTGCCAAGGCAGGGGATGCGGGTTCGTGCCCCAGTCAGAGAAGATCCCACATGCCGCAGAATGGGCCCGTGAGCCATGGCCACTGAGCCTGTGCGTCCGGAGCCTGTGCTCCGCAAAGGGAGAGGCCACAACAGTGAGAGGCCCAGGTATAGCAAAAAAAAAAAAAAAGGAAAAGAGGAACCAAGAATATAGGTGATGAATAGAAAACAGTAGCAAGAAGATAGGTTTAAACCCAACCATATCAATAATCATTACATGTGAGTGATATATTATGTGCGAGTGGTCTGAACACTTAAACAATTTAAGGCAGAGACTCATATTGGATTAAAAAACCAAGATCCACCTATATGCTGTCTACAAGAAACCCACTCTAAATGTAAGGTTGTCTGTGCTCATCTGTGAAGACTGCACCAGCCCTAACAAGCTGCAGCTCTGAAAAGTCATGCTTTTCCTCGGAAAAGTCATGGCCTCTGGTGAATATGGACTTTACCAAAGAGGCATGCCAAGTTTCACTGTGTTCTTTACGGCAAGCACTAAAATGCCACATTTTATCCCTGGCTTCTGGCTTCCTCAGTTCTCAAAACGGTCAACACTTTCAGGAAGCATTCCAACTTAACGGCTTATCAAATCCTGTTAGACATCAGGTTATGAATTACCAGAAACTGTAATTTGTGCCATGAATCTGATAATCCTTTTCTTCCCCCTTCCAACTAAAAAAATCCATATTTTCATTCGTTCATTCATCAGCCAAATAGTTAACATGTATAAGGCAGCCACTTTTCCAGATCTGTATACACAGGTCCGTATTGGTGAAACACTGTAGCTTCAGTACCCATGGAGCTTAAAATATAGTAGAGGAGACAGTCTGTAAATGAAAATATAAGTACATGTTGTGTTAAGAGTAGTAATAAAAACAAAGAGAAAATATTAGGAGGCGGGTGTTAAGGTAGAAAATGTGGCCAGAGGACTCCTCCTTGAGAAATAACACTTAAACCAGGAGCTGGGTAGGAGCTAGCCATAAGAACCACCGAGAGAGAGGTTCCGGGAACAGGAACAGCATATGTAAAGACCCTGAGGCAGAAGAACGGAATATGTTTAAGATGCTTGAAGGACAAGAACAGTCACCTGAGATGAAGCAGAAATGGTAAACGGGAACCAGATCCTGCAGGGCTACGGTAAGATGTTTTCATTTTCCTCTAAGTACAATGGACAGTCATTAAAGCATATAAATAGCAGAGTGACACACAAGACAATTTCCATTTTAAAAGTATCTCCCTAGCCAGCCTGTGGAGAATGGATTATAATGGGACAGGAGTGGAAACAGGGAGATAAGTTTAGGAAGCTGTCACTAAAGAACAGGCAGGAGAGGAGAGGGGCTTGGGCCAGAGTGGTGATGACCGAGAGAAGTTAAAGGATTTGAGATGTATTTCGGAGGTTGAACTGGCTGGAATATTCTGGCACCTTATATGTAAGCTGCGGGGGAGAGTGCAGAATCAGGGATGATTCCAACTGGGTGGCTGAAACAAAAAGAGGGAGGCCTGGGGGTGTTACAAGTCTTGGGGTGGGAATCAGAAGTTCAGTTTGAGAATGAGGTTAAGTTTAAAAACTTTGAAAGCCATCAGTGCTTCCCTTGCTCATGAGCCCAAACCAACGGGGCCTTGGAGCAGCATCTCTGAGAGTTCAGATCAGAAATTATATCTCCCAACTAAAGAAGATGGATCTCATATTGCCTGGCACATCTCTAATTCCAAATATGGCTTTCCCCACCTCTGTTGCTTTTTCCTCCCTCTCCTTGGGACTGCCCTGAATGTCAGCCTGACTGAATTCAGGTGGCCCAGGCAAGGCCCACACTTCCCTGGATCAATTTAATAATGCACACAGCACCCCAGTTATAAGATAGAGACCCGGAGATGGAAACAACCTAAGTGTCCATCATCGGATGAATGGATAAAGAAGATGTGGCACATATATACAATGGAATATTACTCAGCCATAAAAAGAAATGAAACTGAGTTATTTGTAGTGAGGTGGATGGACCTAGAGTCTGTCATACAGAGTGAACTAAGTCAGAAAGAGAAAGACAAATACCGTATGCTAACACATGTATATGGAATTTAAGGGAAAAAAAAGTCATGAAGAGCCTAGGGGTAAGACAGGAATAAAGACACAGACCTACTTGAGAATGGACTTGAGGATATGGGGAGTGGGAAGGGTAAGCTGTGACAAAGCGAAAGAGAGGCATGGACATATATACACTACCAAACGTAAGGTAGATAGATAGTGGGAAGCAGCCGCATAGCACAGGGAGATCAGCTCAGTGCCTTGTGACCGACTGGAGGGGTGGGATAGGGAGGGTGGGAGGGAGGGAGATGCAAGAGGGAAGGGATGTGGGAACAGATATATATATGTATAACTGATTCACTTTGTTATAAAGCAGAAACTAATAGAAAAAAAAATCTTAAAAAAAAAATGAACCAGTTTAGAAAACAAATTATTCGGTGACCCTAATTCTTAGTGGGAAATAATAATGACATAATAAATACGTGTAATTGTAAAAAAAAAAAAAAAAAGATAGAGACAATCAAAAGCCTTTTGCAAGCTGAAGACTGGGTCTAGCAGCCCATACGGTTGCTCCTGTCTTTCCAGCAAGCTGCATGACAGGTTTTTCCAGCCTAATTATTTCTCGGTTAATCAATCTAGTCTTCTATCATTTCATCTCTCTGCCCCATTTAAATGCATGGCTGATATTTCACCATCCCCTCCTGCATGCAAAGGAAGTTGCTGCTAGCTTCTACCCTGCACTACTGATCTTGCCCTTGATTGATATCAGGAGAAAGGAGACATTTCAAGACAAGGGCAGCTCATCTTCAATTCCAAAGAGCTGGAACTGTCACTCTAATGTGGGTGGACTTTAAAGTTTGGTGGCCCAAAGCACAGAGGAGCCTGCTGACCACGACACAGCCCCACCTTTCACACTATTCACTGGACCTGGAGGGGATGGTACCTGGGTCACAGGGTACCAGACGCACAGGCTCAAAGGCTTCCAAGCCCACAGGGACATGAGTCCACATCCTAAAAGCACCAATAGAACAGTGAGGACCACACCCTGGCCAGAAGGCAGAACTCTCTTCCTGCACGATGAGGGCTCCTGGCAGAGCATTTTCTCCTGGGAGCCACGGCCCTACACCTGAACACCAGAAAAGTCAGTCAAGCCACTGGCAGAGGTGTAGCCCCAGGCCAGCAAAGGAGGAAAAACACCTTGTTCTGGGGATCTTCTAACTCTCACTAGACCTGCCCGGTTGGCCAGTCAAGCTTAGGACCTCAGAATTTCAGGCCCCTCCTTGATGAAGCACTTTAATTGTACACTTGCCAGCCTGGCTGCCTATTTCTGTGCAATAAACAACTTTGTGGCTCCTCATGGGTTTGGGACTATAAAAAACCATAGGTCAGATCAATCACCAACTGGAAGAGATTTTTTTTTTAAGTCTGTAAGAGGAAAAAAAAAAGAATTAGAAGCTTTATTTCAAATTTGCTTTTTAATTTAAAAAAATGTAGACCTTCAAATTAAAAGTGTTTGCCAACAGGTGGAGAATAGTTAATTACAGTATGGTCACACAATAAGTTCCTAAGATGGAAAAAAAAATAAAGGACTCTGCTTCTCACAGTACGTTTTGCAGGGAGGAATGCTCAAAATTATATATGGAGTATAATTACAATCATATAGAACATATACGAAACACAGTAATGGCAGAAATACTGTAAGGAAAGGTACCAAACTGTCTACAACTGATACTGTTTGATGGAAAATTGTACTGTTTTCTTTTCTAATCATTCTGTATTTACCAATATTTTCCTGATAAGTTTGCATTCCTATTAAGAGAGACAGAGTTATTTTACTTTTAAAACAAATTAGACATAAATTCTTCTGCTTGCCTGTCTACAGCCCGCTTAAAGAAATAGGTATAATTTAAATCTAAATGTTTTAAAATCACGGTCAACAAAAGGTTAAGAGTGCTACACTACACGAAATCTTATTTCTGTCAATTACACTTAACTGAATCCAGGAAAACTAAACTTGTGGTCAAAACACTGAGATTAATATATATATATATATATATATATACACGTCTATATATATATACACGTCTATGTATATATGTACGTGTATGTATGTACACATATATATGTTTTTTACTTTTAAGTTTTGAGATAATTGTAGTTTCACGTTAAGTGTTAAATTAAGAAATCATACAGAGAGATCTCATATCCGCTTCCCCCAGTGGAAATATCTTGTATCACACCAGGAAACTGATATTGGCACAATCCACAGACCTTATTTAGATTTCACCAGTTTTACACACACTCATTTGTGTGTGTATACGTATATACACTTGACCCTTGAACAACGCAGAGGTCAGGAGCACCAGCCCTCTGCACAGTCAAAAATCCATGTATAACGTACGGTTGGCCTCTGTATCCGTGGCTCTTCCCTATCTGAGGTTTCACCTCTGCAGATTCAACCAACTACAGATCATGCGGTCCTATGGTGTTTACTATTTTAAAAAATCTGCACACATGTGGACCGGTGCAGTTCAAACCCGTGTTGTTCAAGGGTCAACTCTGTTTAGTCCTATGCAATTTTATCTTACGTGTAGACTCACGCGATCACCCCCACGGTCAAGGCTCAGAACGGCTCCATCACTGTTGCTCCCTTGTACAGCCATAGCCATAGCCACTTACCTCCCCACACTGCCCTCTAATTCCTGACAATGGTGATCAACTTCTGGTCAACGAACAATCATTGATCCCCATGTGCAAATCACCATGCCAAGCCCTGGAGGATCTTTTCTTTTTTTTACTTTTTAAAACTACTTTGTTGAATTATGACTGACATTTGAAACATCATACGTATGGAATGTATACAACTCTATGAGTTTGGGGATAAATATATGACCATGAAACCATCACTATCAGCAAGGCCGTTAACATTTCCATCATCTCCCAAAGTTCCCTCGCACCCCTTTATCATTATTATTGTGTGTGGGATAAGAACACTTAATATAAGATCTACCCTGTAGCCAATTTTATATATACAATACATACTGTTAGCTCCAGGCACCATGCTGTACATTAGATCTCCTCAATTTATCCTGTATAACTGAAACTTTGTACTTTTTTTTCACACACACACACACACACACACACACTGTATTTTATTTTTACAAGAGATAAATAGACTGACACCAAGCATTGTAAATGGATGGCCACAACAAAAGCAACAATGATTGCAATTACCAAACATGAAACACACTCATACTATGTCATAATATTGACATTCAGTTCCCTGGAGGATCTTGACGCAAATATAAATGACATAAACAGGAAAGCCTAGTGGTTAGGAGTATGGCCGGGAACCAGACCAACCGGGTTCAGATCTTGGGTGTGCCACCTACCAGCTGTGTGATCTTTGGCAAAGTGCTTAAGCTCTCTGTGTCACAGCTTCTTCTTCGATAAAATGGGGCTAACAACAGAACCTTATAGGGTTGTCATGAGAATTCAATGAGCTGATATTTGTAGAGCAAGTAGAAAGCACCTGGCATGCACAGATGTATGTTAACACATGTAAGAGCTCACCATCCGGTGGAGAACATACAGAGCTCTCATCAGGTCAGCCTGTGTTAGGTGATGTAATATCAAGGTAAACACGGCACAGTGGGAGGACAGGAAGGAGCAGTTCCTCTGGCGGTGGAAAGCTAAGATAGGCTTCACAGGAAAGAGATAATTTGGGTTGGGCTTTCAAGTATGAGTAAGACTTTAACAGAAATAAAAGGGAAGGGATGATGTTCCAGGCCTATAAAACAAGGTGCTCTGTGGTCCCGAGGCATGAGAAGGCGGGGGCCATTCTGAGAGAGGACCACAAGATTAGAACAAGAGGACATCATGAGGAGACCAGACGGGGGTCTGTGAGTGGGGTGAGAGGAGGAGAACAGCAGCCACAGATGAGGGAAGGCCGGGGCTGGGCTTGGAGGGGGTCTGGAATACCAGGCTATAGTTAGCATTACAGCTTTGCAATCCTGGAGGAGACCAGAACAGAGCAGAAAAAAGACAGTCTGTCTCCAAAACATAGGTACATCAGGAGGGGATCAGAATGGAAGGGAAAGTACTTTGTAAATTACAAAACACAAGCAATAGTGATTTATTAGGAGGACGGCCTGATTAAAAACTAGCAGCAGCAACCACGTTGCTTAGACACGGTCACTATTCTTGTTAGATGCATCAAATCTCGGGAGTCTGGGGCACGGGGATTAGAAGTGATCAGGCTCACTCATGCCAGAACCTGTTTTCTCCCCGCCAGGGAAGTTCCTGCTCTAGCCAGGTGTCCTCAATGCCCATCACCTCCAACCAGCCTTTCCCGGGGTTTCTAAAGGAAGCAGATCTGCAGAGACTTTGGCAACTCCCAGTGTCTCCCCCCGTCACTGGCACCCTCAGCTCTGTCATGGTGAGCCCACGGCGTTGATCTGATCATCCGGCCAAGGGCCTCCTTCGGGCTCAGGACGTCCTGGTCCCCGAACCTGTGCTTCTCCTCCTGGTTGTTTCCTGGGGCCTTTACCTCCCGTGTTGGCTGGGACTGTGCTCTCCCGACCCAGGGCCCGTTCAGATTTCTGCCTTTTCACAACCGTATTCTTGCCTCTGGTCCCAGGATTTCCAATGACCTGTTGCTGCCCACTCCCAGGAGTGACATGTAGGAGAAGAATGAATTACCCTGTGTGTCTGCTTTGAAAAATTTTCTCAGCCAACCACCTTCTACTGGTTATTTTTCTCATTAGAGAGGGAGGGAGGAAGGACCAAGAATCTATTTCACTTGCTTAAACGAATTGTATGGTTGGTTAACTCTACATAGAATGGGGAAAAAAAAAAGATTAATTATACCCTTTAGGAGCATCAGACCTGTTCCTTTTTGTTGTCATTCTCCTACCCATGAGAAGAAAAAGATGTTGGAATAAATGGCTCTTGCTAAGAGGGTGGAAGTGGTGGTGTATAGTTTGGCTCTGAAAACTAAGGACAACCTCCTCCCCTCCACGCACCGCCCCTCCAAAAAACATCCTTCCCTCTAAACAAGGTTGGTATATGAACATGCCTGAAGATCATGAAGATGCCATGTACCAAGTCTTAGAAATAAATATTTCCAAGTACCCCTAAAGCAGTATCTTTTTGTCCTCCCAATAAAGAGCAGCCTCCCTCAGTGAAAGATAGCACTCTCCACAGCATATATCAAGTACAATCCCTTTTCAACCAAACACGTCAAGACACTATCCCAAGCCTTCTTAGACCAAATTCACTTGCAGCCATTAAATCGAATTTTCATGTACATAAAGAAAACTATATCAGTTGTAAAAAAAGAAAACACACAAAACAACAAGGCAAGAATATCAAGACTGAGGAAGGGAGGAAAGAAAGAGAGAAAGAACGAGAAAGAAAGCTTCGATTTCCCTGATGTCACAGCCCACGCCCAACAAATTCAATTATTTATGTGTTTAGAAAATGCCAACATCTCCAATTCCTTAAGTCTCAGAGCAAACCCTTTTATACAGTTGGACTCTGTATCTTTCAAAGTTTTATGTAAGGGTGGTGTCCAGTCCATGGGTGATTTGAGCCTTTGCTTTTCTGACCTTCACCCAGGCAGAGGGCAAAGAGGCGGCGAGAGGAAATACAACATACGTGATGGCAGGGAAGGATGATTTATTCTTAATTTAATGAGATAGGATAACCTATTAAGAAATTAATTGTGACCCGCTTTCACTGCAGCAGACACCTCAGTAAAGGACAACAGGTCATCTCCTTCCCCCACAAAGTCCCCCACCATCCACTTGCCCTATTTCCATCCCCGTGGATGGTTTTAGTTGACTTTGTTTCTGCAGATATACGAATGTCTCAAACTCTAACGTGAATAAAAATCACCTGAGGGGGGCTTCCCTGGTGGCACAGTGGTTGAGAGTCCGCCTGCCGATGCAGGGGACACTGGTTCGTGCCCCGGTCCGGGAAGATCCCACATGCCACGGAGCCGCTGGGCCCGTGAGCCGTGGCCGCTGAGCGCCTGCGCGTCCGGAGCCTGTGCTCCGCAACGGGAGAGGCCACAACAGTGAGAGGCCCGCGTACCGCAAAAAAAAAAAAAAAATCACCTGAGGGGCTTGTTACAATTTCAGGATGCCTCTCTGGACCTACCAATTAAAATTTCTCGGGATGGAGCCTGAAGTCACATTTTAAACAAATTCCCTAGGAAATTCTGATCCAGGGGGTCAACACTCCTTGAAAAACACTAGGTCAAAAGAGACATTAAAACTGGAATACTTGGGTGTGGGAAGCAGGCGAGCTGAGGCTTCAGAGGAAAGAACCAGACCTCAGAAGCCTCCTCTCCTGGTTAGGGAGGTTGGTTTTTATCACACAGGCAGGCAAGGGCCACTTCAGGGTTTAAGCAGGGCTGTGACACAGTAAGAATGCTTCTCCCTTAAACTTCAGCTCAAAGCTCATGTGTCACCCTCTCCAAGAAGGCCTTTCCTGCCCCACCCCCAATCCGAGTCCAGCAGAGCTTCCTGCTCCTCTATGCACCCTTCTAACTCACCACCGACCTCCTTGTATGGACACTGTCCATTTACTTGTGTCACTGTTCTAATCCCCTCTCTGCCAGTAAGCTTCTGCAGGCAGGAAGTGGCTTGCACACAGTGCCTGGCGCACGGTAGGTGTCCTATAAATGTTTAATCAAGCAGACTATTGCATTGCATTTACCGCCATGTCACCACCAAATGATGATGTTTCACAAAGAAAGCGACTTCACTGCCCCCCATTCCTTGATCACATGGCCTAGAATGCTTCCTTTCTAGCTGAAACTGGGCCCTATTTTTAAACCCCTCATTTATTAGAGGATATTAGTCTTATAGGAATCAGAATGAAACACCAGATGCCTGCAATTTTGGTCATGTTGTCATGGAGTTAGCTCGTTTATAATTTTTATATTTCAGAAAGAACTCGTAATTCTCCAAAGTTCACGTGTGTAGGCCAAGCCCCTGAAAGGAGTTTAAGGCACAGGAAAACGTACCAATAGGTGATTACAGCACGAAAGCACATGGTGTCCAGAGTCTTTTAAATCCTAAAAGCAAAACACCTGATTTCTATTCTGGACCACCCCCCACTCCCAAACCTCCAGCACCAAGCACCTGTTTCAATCTGGCCAGCACCTCCCACTCAAGGGCAGATGGAAGGAAGAGGCCATGAGGATTTTAAATCCTGAAATTATGTTATAAAGCAGACAAGAAACATTCCAGGAACTGGGAGTTGTAAAGATCACACCTGTGAGATCTCCCTTATGAGACGCTCCTTCATTCTCAGCCAGAAAAATTGATATCAAGCGGGTGGAAACATGAGACAAAACTTTGACAAGCTAGTACTCTCTCCCAGCTTACCTGCGGCCTCCTGTGTGCGTGCACCTGCGTCCCCTTCAAGAGGTGTCCACTTACCCTGCAGCCTGGGTTCTTCCAGCTCGCTTTCATCCTCGAGGGCAGCTCCGTGCTCTACGGACCTTCCAATCAGCGTGGGGTCTTGGGGGCACATTAATCCTGAGGCTTGGGGAACCCTCAGCGATGCAGCTGGGAGATGGGCAACCCTTGTTAAGGGTTTGGAGCTCCCTTGATAAGCGGCTCCCCAAGTCGCCTTCCACAGGAAGGACTCTGTCTCCAAGGCCAAAGGCGCCACCAAGCCCACTGCCAAGTCCGGACAAGGGAGCCGGCCCCCCTCCCCCAGCCGAACGCCCTGGCCCTCCAGGGCGAGCCTCCCGACCGCGACGCCGTAGGCGGGCTCTCGCCCACGCCCCGCGTGCAGCCCCCACCCACCGGGGAGGGGCCGCAGCGGAGCCCGCACCTGCCCCGGCTTGGGCCTCGGCGGGGGCGGGAAGCGGCGTGGCCCCCGGGCCTCGCCAGCCCGCAGCTGCCCCATGCACCGCCCTCCCGAGTGGGCCTCGCCGGCGGCGGGGTGGGGACGCGAGCGCCCCCCCCCCCCCGCCCCGGGCTCGCAGCTCCGCACACCTGCCTGCGCGCGAGGCTTCATTAGGCGGCGCGCAAAGGCAGCCCGGCGGCCGCGTGCTGGAGTCCAGGCAATGGAGCTCAGCCCGGAGCGCTGCCCGGAGCCGCGGGGTGAGTGCACGGGGGCCTGAGGGGCTGGGGCCCAGGGCCCAGCGGCAGGCCGAGGGTAGGGGTTGGAGGGGAGTTGAGAAGGGCTGGAGGGGTCGGGGGGCCAGGGAGCCCACCACGCCATGCCCCCCATCCTTGGCGTTCGGATCTCTGAGGATGAAGGGAAGAAAAGCAGGGCCGTGATTCTTCTGCTCTAGGTTCCCACACCCATCACCTTTCTTACCGGGGCCTATCACCCGGATACGTCGCATTTATTGAGCACCTACTGTGTACCGGGTTTGCTAGGCTACAAGCGCCCCTAAAATGCTGTAAAACCGGTGTGTCCTCCTTCTCTATTTCACCATCCAGCCTCGGCGCTTCGTGCCGCCATAAAGGCCTGCAAACCCCTTTCACCAGCTTGTACCCTAGGAAACAATCTGACAAAGCAAGCGCCCTAGCCCATGACCTACATCTTTCTTACACATTGTTAGAAAGTCGTTTCTTAAGACAGCCTATCTCATGCAACTTTCATTAAAAAAAAAAAAAAAAACTCGCTCTAATAGTGAGCATCCACTTTAAAATGTTCCAATTTAGTTAGAAATGATAAAGCAGCTCCTTGAGCTGAGACGGTTTGGGATCTGGAGCTTATGAATAAGTTGGGAGGGGAATGGGGGCGGGGTTGGTGACCCCAGGAAGGACTCTGTCTCGTGATCAAGAGCGCGGCGCTGTGTGAGCTTGGGCAAACCACTCAGTTTTGTCAGCCACATTTCTTCATATTAGAATGAGCTATAAATAGGCCTTCCTCACCAGGATTAAATGCATGCTCGACTAATCTTTGAAAGGTGCCTAGCACAATGCCTGGGACATGGTAAACTGATGAATCAGTCATAGCTCAGAGAAGGACAGACAAGCTTGGAGGATGAGTGACAGGAGCTTTCAGTGCCAGCCAGGTCACTCTTCCTTACCTGTAAAAGGAGGGCGCTCACCTGGGCCCGAGGCCCCTGAGTGAGGTTCTGCTTTGCAGGGAGGGGATGGGGGTGTGCCTGAGGGAGAGGAGGGTGGCCGAGTGAGTTCTGTGGGAGGTCAGGGTGGACATCCCTGTTAGCTCCTTTGCTGTTCTTGCCTGGGCTCCTGGGGACCACTCAGTCCCGCCGTGCCCCTGCCCTGAGCACTGATGCCTGCGTCTGCTGCAGGAACGAGATCCAGTCTGAGAAACAGCACAGTCTCCATCGATTCCTCTCTCTCTTCCCAGAGTCCACTCCAACATTTGTCCCCTAGAAACCCCTGAATAGATGCCTGTCCCTCAAACTCACATTCCAGGTCTCGGGGAGAAAACAGGGAACTCACAGAGAGTAAGTTCCCCCCCCCCAATTAGGATTGCACGCCTACTGTCTAGGTACGCGAGCTCAGGCCCCTCGTGGCTGCATCTATTTGCTTTTGCGTTTCCAAGCTGTGGGATAATCTGATTTGACCCTCACAGTAGCCGAGTTAGGAAGGTGCGCCTGGAATGATTACCCCATTTGATAAGTGGACAAATTAAAGCTTCAGATCAGACAGGACACCAGTTGCAGACCAGGAAGCAGCACGCCCTCCTGGTCCAGGCTGTTCCTTCTCCCGAGCTAAAGTCAGGGGGTGCTGGCTTTCCACAGGTCAGGAGGGTGGAGACAAGCCCCCGGCTGCCAGGCTAGAGGAGGAGGAGGAACCCCTGCAGAGTTCAGCCCCCCACACTCAGGAAGCCCCAAGTGAGGACGTGCCCCTCTCCTGCGCTGCTCCCGGGGAGAAGCAGCCATCAGAGGCCCCTGGAGAAGGAGCTGGAGCTGGGGCTGGGGCTGGGAGAGCCGGCCAGCGCCAGGGCTCAGGGGCTCTCCGCAAAGACAGAACCCTGGGCCCGCCTAGACCCCAGCCTCAGGGGGAAGCGCACCCTCTCCCGGTGAGAGAGGGGAAGCTGGGGAAGAGGCCCTACTCTCCAGCCGCCGGTAAGCAGAAAAGGCCTAACGCTGTGGGTCTGGACTCCACGGCATCTCCCAGTGTCGCTAACCCAGCCCGGGCCACGTACAACCCAGTGCCTTGTGGGTCAGGCCGGGGCTCCTGCCATCTGGCCAACCTCCTCAGCACGTTGGCCCAGAACAGCCAAAACACAGACCAGAAGAAGTCCCCGGAAGTGACCTGCCAAGGCCGGAAGAAGACACGGACTCTATACCGCTCGGGTAAGTCCCTGAAGGCGAGCGGAAACCTAGGGGACCTGGCATCATCTCTGGGAAAGCTGGGCTCAGCAGAGAACGCAGCAGCCCCAGGAGAGAGGAGTGTGGTTGGTTAGTACATCACCTTGGCTGGGTCCTCTCTTGACCTGTGCAGGCCATGACCTCTGACCTCAGAGGGAAAGGTTGGGTTTTCTCATCAGAATATGAAATTGGGCCCGGGGTAGGAGGGGCAGGAAAGTAAACACCACACAAAGTATGGTGGCTTTGCCACAAAGCCGGAGAGACAGGAGGCCCCAGCCCAATGGGGAACTTAGTCGCAGGGCTCTGGGGAGGCCCTCGGGGTGGGGACAGCGGTCCCATCTAGAGGGCATCTGTTTTTCTTCTCTACTCCCACATCACTGGTGTTCATCCTCAAGCCAGTGTTTTCTTCTTCCAGACCAGCTGGAGGAGCTAGAAAGGCTCTTCCAAGAAGACCACTATCCGGACAGCGATAAGCGCCGGGAGATTGCCCAGACGGTGGGAGTCACCCCCCAACGCATCATGGTAAAGGGCACTGGCCCTCTGTCTCGGGGTGGAGGAGAACCCACGTGCCGGCACTCTGGGAGAGCCAGACAGAGCAGGACAGGGGCTGGGGTGAGGCCTCAGATGGGGCTGTGTTCTGGCCTGTTTGTGCCACAGCCTTAGAATAGGGGAAGAGGCAAGTGTCTCAGAGGCCATCTCGAGGAACCTTTCCCTGCCAATCTGAGTGCTGCAGTGACCTCCTACAGTCACGGAGACATCATAGGACAGCAGGACTGAGCCTCAGGCTCTACCCTGTTTCTCAAGCTCTTCGGGTGTCTCTCCCCTACAGGTGTGGTTCCAGAATCGCCGGGCAAAGTGGCGAAAAGTGGAGAAAATGACTGGGAAGGAGAGCAAGGACGCCACTGCTGGCCCTGCCCTCAGCCCCACCAGCAACCAGTTCAGGTAAGACTTTCTCCTCTTCCTGGCCCATCCCTGTGGGCAGGAACTGGGGGCTAAGCTGGGATCCTGGGCTCTAGTGGGAGAAGGGACTGGAAGGCTGGGCGTAGGGAGTTGTTGGCTAATGGTTAGAGAGATTTTGACTGCATGGGGTTGGGAAGTTGCCCAGTGCCTTGTAGGAGGCACAGTTTGGAAATCTGGGTCCCTTTCCCTGCACTGAATCCCCAGTCTGAATCCAGGGACTGCCCGAGCTACAGACTTCACTCGTCTCCCTCTAGCTCTGCAGCCGGACCGCCACCTGCTGTGCCCGCGGACCGGGAGCCTGGGACCTTCGCTCAGGAGCCCCCGCTGGATCCCCTTCCAGGTGAGCTGACCACCTTCCGAGGGTTGTCTGGGGGAGTACAGCGGCGCGGAAGATGGCAGAGTCAAAGGGCTGTTTCTTGAAAGACCTGGGAGTGGCCGGAGCTCCCCACGGTTTCGTTCAGGGGGACCCGGGCTTTGTGCACTTGGACCACACCCAGCGCTGCCAAGGCTGCCCCCCACTTTCGTACTCTCACAACCCCCCTTTGACCTCTGTTGCTAGAGCCCCCCGTGCTGCTGACATCTGACCAGACTCTGGCCCCGACCCAACAGAGTGAGGGTGCCCAGAGGATGGAAGTGACCCCACCACTCTTCAGCCCCCCACCTGTTCGAAGAGCCAACCTCCCTTTCCCCCTCGGCCCCGTGCACACGTCCCAGCTGATGTCTTTGCTGCTGGATACCCCGGGCAACGAGAGCAGCCGCAAGGATGGCCCTTGCGGGTCGTGGGGGACGAGGTACGCAACCTAAGGGCGGTGGTACTTGACTTACCCTGGGGGAGGCACGGGAGGAGGAAAGATAGATGGAGCTTGGGAGGGGGGAGGGTAACTGAGAGAAGCAAGGAGTAGTGAATGCGATGAGGATTCAAAGGGCACGTGGATTGGGGCGCGAAGGATCTGGGACATCACAGCAGTGGCGCGGGAACGAGGAGAAGCCGGAGCAGGAGAAAGAACAGGAGGCAGCAGACCTGGGGTGGCGGAGATGGGGAGGGGGGCCTCGCTGCGCGGTGTGGGTGGGGCCGCCCCCGGAGCCGCGCAAAATACTCCGCTGCCTCCCTCAGCGTCACGCCACCCCCCGCCTGCTCGTACTTGGAGGAGCTGGAACCCCAGGAGTATCAACCCAGCAGCCAGCCAGGACCGTTCCAGTTCTCCCAGGCTCCACAGAGCCAGCTTTTCCAACACCCCCAGCCCCAGTTTCCATACCTGCACCCCTTCCCCTTCCCCATGCCCAGCTCCCTGACCCCTCCACTGCTGGAAGACTCTCTGTCTACATTGTCCTATGGCCCCAGCGGGGGCACATCCCAGGGCCACTTCCCAGGCCCTCCATCGGGGCAGATCCTGCTGCAGCCACCCGCTGGGAACATGGGTGAGTTGGGGCTGGAAAAGAAAGGGGCCTTTGGTGACAGAGGACGGAGAGAAGGGAGAGAGCCTCGTGAGCTGGCGGGAAGGCACGGGGGTGAGTGAATCCCTGTTACCTAAAGAAAGGCCGCTTGTCTTTGTGAAGCTCTTCTTCCTCAAGTGTCTTGGAGGTTTCAGGGCAGAGTAAGAATCAGCAAGAGAGCTTTGGAGTGAGGAAAAGCAAAGTTTAAAGTCCAGCGCAGCTCTTGGCTCTCCTGAGGTTCCTGGATTCTGAAACGGGGATGATATTCCCATATCTTAGAGGGCTTGGTGAGCATTAGGAACAACACACGTGAAATACCTGGCACGGGATAGGTGGTAGCTGATGTGAGTGTCCGATGGGCCACCTGGACCCTGAAATCCCGGAAGTGACCATCTCAGGAGGACTCAGTTCCAGCAGAAGGGGAAGAAAGATGCTGGTTCCCAGTCTCCTGCCTGCGTGAGAGGGCACTCACTCGGCCTGACCCACGGGTCCACTTCGTGTCACTGTTATCCAACCGTAGGACCTCGAGACAGGAGCCTGCCGGGTCCCGAGGGGAGACTCGCTCCAGGGTCCTAACCAGTGTTTCTGTGGAGCGGGGAGGGGCCTCTGTCACAGGACATGTTCAGCGTGGTCGGTGCCTGTCATCCCACTTACCCTCTGTTGTGCTGTTTGATCCCACAGGTACAGTCCCCTGGAACGACCCCTGCTTGCCAGACCTGCCCTTCCCCAGTTCCTTCTGTCCACCAGCTCTGGGGGGCCCCCCGGGAGGGGACGGCTGCTTCCTGGATCTGTTTGCAGCCCCTTGTGCTCAGGCTTCGAGCAGGCAGCCTTCCCCAGGCCTCGCCCGGCTTCCTGAAGGGACCAGGCCTGGAGCGGAGCCCCTACTCAGCAAGGCCCAAGAGGAGCTGCCTGCCGCCGCTGTGGAGCTGCCCTCGGCCCCTGAGGAGGGCCGACAGGAAGACCAGACCAGCCGTGGCCCCTAGTGCTGGGGCCGAGGAGTGAAGAGGCCACCCTGCTGGGGAGGGTTGGGACGCCCCAGAGTAGACGGCGGTTGAAGTGTTAGGAAAGACTGGACTCTGTGGATGGGGGTGGAAGGAGGGCGTTTCCCCCTCTGTGGACTCATCTTGCTGGATGCTGATTTGAGAAGGAAGAGGCCTGGCCCTGCCCTTTTCCCCCCACCTCTGGATGGTGGCCCTGAAGAAAGAGGGTGGCCTATGTCACCTCCCAAGTTTGTATCAGTTTGTGTTGTTTCCTTGCCTTGCTGCACAGATGAGCCGCAGTGTCCGCTGTAAGCAGTAAACTAGTCTCCCCTTGGGCTGCTCTCTGTGATGATGTGTCTCCCCTCTCGCGCCAGTGAAGAGCACCGTGCCCGTCACTGCTTTCCACTCGGCTGACCAGCTGTGTCCTGGGCGGCCCGGGCGAAGTCCCCCCTATGGGGCAGGATCACGGGGAGGCTGGCATCCTCCGGTCTCCTGCTGAGGGAGGAATTGGGCCACTTGGACTGCGTCTTTGCTCCTGCCATGAAACCATGTTCTAGCCCCAAACCCAGAACTGAGCCTGACCAAAGCTGAGCCCCGGCCCTTCTCTGGAATTAGGGCCCTGCAGGGATAGGATTACCGAGAGAAGCGCAAGGCTATTTAGGTTAAGCCTCTAGAATTGTGAACCGTGACTTACATTCCTAGTGGTGTTTGTTTCTGGAGTGGGGGGGGGGGAGGGAATGAGGGGCCACGGCTGGTCTGGTCTTCCTCTAGGACCACCTCGCTGTGCATCTGACGAGTGTACATCGGGTGCCATCCTGGACCTCCAATGCTATGATCATTGGAAAATACACAATTTTTTTTTAAAACATGTATTACAAGCAATTATTAACTTAAATCCATCGTACTAGTTCTAGCGTCATGGCTCATGAGAACTGAAAAGGAAAAATATTTAGAAATAGAGAAGAAGTGTCTTAGCTACACAAACGCATGTCCGGGTATCTGTGTAGGGTTTTAAAGAACAACAGTATTTAGTAGCTTTGCACTAGTATTCTACTGCCACACGAGGATCCTAATAGCTGGGCTTCAGTAGCCTTAATTTAGGGATTGCAACATATACACTGAAATCGTAAGTGTCTTATATTGTGATGTAGCTAGGTCTTTTAAAATATACATCTCTCTTTATTTTATTTTATTTATTTTTTTGCTGTACGCGGGCCTCTCACTGTTGTGGGCTCTCCCCCTGCGGAGCACAGGCTCCGGACGCACAGGCTCAGCAACCATGGTTCACGGGCCCAGCCACTCCGCGGCATGTGGGATCCTTCCAGACGGGGGCACGAACCCGTGTCCCATGCATCGGCAGGCTCACCCTCAACCACTGCTCCACCAGGGAAGCCCTACATCTCTCCTTTGTTTTCACATTTTGTCTCATGATGCCCATGAAATGAGCAGCCTAAAAACAGATGTAAGGGGAAAAGATTCTTCTGTGTAAGCGGTAAAAAACAACTGTTCAATTCCGTGCTATTCTTCCTCTCGCCATCAGTCACCACAGCATACTGCTGCTTTCAAAGCCCTACAAGGAGGCTGGATATTTTCTCCTCCAGATCTTAACTGATTTAGGTTCCTGCCACTCCGATAAGTAACGCCTGGTATGGATAGCAAAACAGTAGATATCTAAAGCCAAGAATTTAAGGGTATTGGGCTTTAAGATCTGTGCTTATATGCAACAATTAGATTTAAAGTGTTAGGCAATCTAATAGTATACTATTAGAATAAAATAAGTTCATTGAGAATTGAGAATGAATGATAGACCAAACAAAGAGAAAATAGTGACAACTTCTTAGAAGCATAGAATCCTCAGCTGACAAGTCCAACCACCTGGCAAATGCAGGAATGATCTCTATACCACCACTGATGGAGGATCATTCAGTCTTGATTTTCTAGGGGGGCTGCAAAGGAGGGGGTGGCTAGCTCCTTTACACAAGAGCCTACAGAATGTTTGAAAGCTTTAATTATTATGAAGTTCTCTCTTCCACTAGGAGGAAGTCAATATTGTTTAACTGATACGAGTTTTGCTTTCCACGTGCTACAAAGAATAAACCTAATATCACAAAATCTGAGGACTGTATGTCATTCCTCAGAGCCCTGGCCTCAAGTGGCCCGGTCTCACTCTTTGCCACCTTAAATCCCTCTCTTCAAATGAATATGAGTTTGTGGATATTCCTTTTAAGAGTGGTGCCATGGGCTTCCCTGGTGGTGCAGTGGTTGAGAATCCGCCTGCCGATGCAGGGGACATGGGTTCGTGCCCCGGTCTGGGAAGATCCCACATGCCGCAGAGCGGCTAGGCCCGTGAGCCATGGCCGCTGAGCCTGCGCGTCCGGAGCCTGTGCTCCGCAACGGGAGAGGCCACAACAGTGAGAAGCCCGCATACCGCAAAAAAAAAAAAAAAAAAAAAAAAGAGTGGTGCCAATGGGACAGGATCGAAAACTCAAAGAGAAACTCATGCACCTATTGTCAATTAACCTACGACAAAGGAGGAAATAATATACAATAGAGAAAAGATAGTCTCTTCAATAAGTGGTGCTGCAAAAACTGGGCAGCTACATGTAAAAGAATGAAATTTGAACACTCCCTAACACCATACACAAAAATAAACTAAAAATGGGGACTCCCCTGGTGGTCCAGTGGTTAAGAATCAAACTTCCAATGCAGGGAATGTGGGCTTGATCCCTGGTCAGGGAACTAAGATCCCACATGCCATGGGGCAACTAAGCCCACGTGCTCTAGAGCCTGTGCATCACAACTAGAGAGCCCGAGTGCCACAACTACTGAGCCCTTGTGCTTTGGAGCCCACGTGCCACAAGTAGAGAGAAGCTCGTGCTGTGCAAAAAAGATCCTGCACGCCGCAGCAAAGACCCAATGCAGCCAAATAAATAAATTTTAAAAAATAAATTCAAAATGGATTTAAGACCTAAATGTAAGGCCGAATACTGTAAAACTCTTAGAGGAAAACAGGCAGAACACTGACATAAAAAGCAATATCTTTTTGAATCCACCTCCTAGAGTGATGAAAATAAAAATAAAAATAAAACGGAACCTAATTAAACTCAAAAGCTTTTGCACAGCAAAGGAAACCATAAACAAAATGAAAAGACAACCCACAGAATGGGAAAAAATATTTGCAAACAAAGCAACTGACAAGGGACTAATCTCTAAAACATACAACAGCTCATGCAGCTCTATATCAAAAAAACAAACAACCCAATCAGAAAATGGGCAGTGGGAATGTAAATTGATACAGCCACTATGGAGAACAGTACGGAGGTTCCTTAAAAAACTAAAAATAAAACTACCATACAACCCAGCAATCCCACTACTGGGCATATACCCTGAGAAAACCATAATTCAAAAAGAGTCATGTACCACAATGTTCACTGCAGCTCTATTTATAATAGCCAGGACATGGAAGCAACCTAAGTGTCCATCGACAGATGAATGGATAAAGAAGATGTGGCACATTTATACAATGGGATATTACTCAGCCATAAAAAAATGAAATTGAGTTATTTGTAGTGAGATGGATAGACCTAGAGTCTGTCATACAGAGTGAAGTAAATCAGAAAGAGAAAAACAAATACCCTACGCTAACACATATATATGAAAAAAAAAAGGTCATGAAGAACTTAGGGGCAGGACGGGAATAAAGATGCAGACCTACTAGAGAATGGACTTGAGGACACGGGGAGGGGGAAGGGTAAGCTGGGACAAAGTGAGAGAGTGGCATGGACATATATACACTACCAAATGTAAAACCCATAGCTAGTGGGAAGCAGCTGCATAGCACAGGGAGATCAGCTTGGTGCTTTGTGACCAGCTAGAGGGGTGGGATAGGGAGGGTGGGAGGGAGGGAGATGCAAGAGGGAAGAGATATGGGGACATATGTATATGTATAGCTGATTCACTTTGTTATAAAGCAGAAACTAACACACCATTGTAAAGCAATTATACTCCAATAAAGATGTTTTAAAAAAAAAAAGGGCAGAGGATCTAAATAGACATTTCTCCAAAGAAGACATACAGTTGGCCAAAAAGTACATGAAAAGATGCTCAACATCACTAATTATTAGAGAAATGCAAATCAAAACTACAATGAGGTATCCACACCAGTCAGAATGGCCATCATTAAAAAGTCTACAAACAATAAATGCTGGAGAGGGTGTGGAGAAAAGGGAACCCTCTTGCACTGTTGGTGGAAATGTAAATTGATACAGCCACTATGGAGAACAGTATGGAGGTTCCATCAATCCCACTCCTGGGCATATGTCTGGAGAAAGCCATAATGCGAAAAGATACATGCACCCCAGCATTCAGTGCAGCACTATTTACAATAGCCAAGACATGGAAACAACCTAAATGTCCATCAACAGAGGAATGGATAAAGATGTGGTACCTATATACAATGGAACATTACTCAGCCATAAAAAGAATGAAATAATGCCATTTGCAGCAACATGGATGAACCAAGAGATTGTCATACTAAGAGAAATAAGTCAGACAGAGAAGGACAAATATATGACATCACTTACAGGTGGAATCTAAAAAAATGATACAAATGAACTTATTTACAAAACAGACTCACAGACTTTAAAAACAAACATAGTTACTAAAGGGGAAAGATGGGGGGAGCGATAAATTAGGAGTTTGGGATTAAGGTGTGCACACTACTATATATAAACTAGGTAATCAACAAGGACCTACTGTATAGCACAGGGAACTCTACTCAGTATTCTGTAATAACCTATATGGGAAAAGAATCTGAAAAAGAATGGATATATGTATATGTATAACTGAATCACATAGCTGTACACCTAAAACACAACATTGTAAATCAACCATACTCCAATATGATAAAAAAAAAAAAAGAATGGCGCCAGAACTGAACCTTACTTGAAGTTCTGGTCAATTGCATTGTGCAGTATCACTGTTTACCTCCATCAAATAGGACTCTCTCTTCAATTAATGTTGTCTGGAGAGAAATTGGCCTTTATCTATTTTTTTAGCCAGTTCATATTCTTGATCCAAGACAAACTTTTTGTCAACTATGACCCCCTAGGTCATTTTAATAGAAGCTGTTTTAAAGCCGTTCTCTCTCATTTTGTATTTGTAGAATCGACATTTTGAATCTAAATGTGCAAACATTTATATTACTTGTTTAGTTTCATTTGGTTAATTTTAACCCATTATTGACACTGTTAAGATGGTTTGGAGTCCTTATATAGATTAGCCATATTTTTGCAATTTTTTTCTCCCTGTAAGTTTGTTCAGTATGTTTTATGAATTTTATGAGCAAGTCATTCAAAATTAGTAAACAGGATACAAGCAAGTACAGAACATTTTGACATAACTCCTTGAAAATATTAATGAGCACTTTTTTGAGTAGAGAGTTAAACTAGCTAAAATCCACCTTCACTATATTATCATCCAGGGCCATCCTTTGCCGTTTACAGGATTTTGGTTTTGTTTTGTTTTTGCGGTACGCGGGCCTCTCACTGTTGTGGCCTCTCCCGTTGCAGAGCACAGGCTCCGGACACGCAGGCTCAGCGGCCATGGCTCACGGGCCCAGCCGCTCCGCGGCATGTGGGATCTTCCTGGACCGGGGCACGAACCTGTGTCCCCTGCATCGGCAGGCGGACTCTCAACCACTGCGCCACCAGGGAAGCCCCGTTTACAGGATTTTGGAAAAGGATTTTGAGAAAAAAAAAAAAAACTTTGCTCTATGACTCACTAAAATCAAAACATATTCTCTTTATAGTACTCTAATAATTTAATGTTCTTGGAAACCTAACAACATAATAAATAAGATTAGTTTGGCATGGCTCATTCATAAGGAACACCTATTGTCTTTTATGATTATTTTAATCTAAATGTTCACAAACCATCTTTCAATAATCTCTTCCAGTAATTTATGAGAATTTTACATTAAATTTATTCTCCTTTAGTTTCTACAAATCGTCTCTTTGAAAATTAGGACAATTGCCTCTTTTAAATCTTAGAGATAATCTTTTAAATCTTAGAGATCCTCACCTGTTCTGCTCTGGAAGAAATATAGAATTAAGTATATCTATAATTAAATATAAATCAGCTATAAGACTCCTGTTTGGGTTTTGAGACCATCCTGTGTTTTTTGCCCAACGCTTTTAATTTCTAGAATGTTGTCCTTTCTGGAGAAGACAGACTAAAATAAGAGTCATGTGTTCTCGGTATTATATGTTGACGTTATAATGTGTTCCTTGAGAAGTACATTTATCTTTTCCCTGTTCTTCCTGTTGCAAGTTTGGTTTTATTATTATCATTGCTAGTCTTACTGTTAGTATTGGTCTTTAACATGTTTTGCAGCACTGAGTTTCTGGGCTCCACACTTTGAGATATTACCCTTGAAATTCCAGGATGTGCCTCCTTTTAACTTGTACATCTTTTCAGCCCTTTTAAAGTCTGAGCTTGTAGCCACAGTGTTACCTTTTGGATGACTTCTTCCATTGCTCATAATAATCACCTGGGATTAGACCCACAGAATGTCATAGTTCCACATGCCTCTGAGCCAACCCCATTTGGAAGGATGCTGAGCTAGAGTTAGCTATAGCTTTTGTTTTGGATTTGGTGGGAGTGAGGGAGCAGACACTGCATGCTGGAGGGCCATGGTCAGGCGACTTCTCTCCTTACATCGCAGGGCACGCACATTTCAGCACTCCTCCTACATCACCCTCCCCCCGTGCCCCCTCCCCCCAGTCCCCATCCTCTTGATGTGATCACCCACCAACCGTGCAACAGTGTGCAGTTGGCGGGCGTAGAATCCTTCCTTGCAGACTCCAGGAAAAAAAACCTTTCTATGCCTCCAACTTAAGCTTGTACTCTCACAATTTTTCCACTAGATGGCGGTCCACCACCACTTTAATTGTGGCCTTAAAGTATTCTGGCTGTTTACAAGAAAGCCCATAATAATTCTTTCTCTCAAACGCCCTAGAGCCACTGAGATCAGGTTCAAAGATATTAAACTCCCTTGGGTTGCAGCTTAGTTTGCCAGATAAAATATAGAGTGTTCAGTTAAATTTGAACTGCAGATAAACAACAAATAATGTTTTTAGTATAAGTATGCTTCCTGCAGTATGGGGGTGCCCTGTATTTTTATTTGCTAACTTTGGTAGCCCTAGTTGCAGCACTTCGCTGGGGACAGCTACATCCACCATAGCTTCGCACTTCAAACAGATTGTCCAGGAGCCAGGAATTGGGCTCTGCATCTCTACTCAACTTTCTTGCATTTCAGGCTCTGAACAGCCCTGTTCATTTAGTATTTTCCTCCCTCCTGCCATTATAACCCTCCATTCAGGCTCCACACTTGTCTAAAAAAATGCTCTAAAATCTGTTGGAATCCTATTATATTATCTGTTCCTGTTAGCCACATTATTAATTAGTTACTTATATATTTCTGAGATAGTCCATTAGAATGTATTTTGAAATGCATATTTTAACGTCACTTGCACTGACGGAACACAGAAAAACAGGCTGCAAAACCGTATGCTAACACATATATATGGAATTTAAGAAAAAAAAAGTCTTGAAAAACCTAGGGGTAAGACAGGAATAAAGACACAGACCTACTAGAGAATGGACTTGAGGATATGGGGAGGGGGAAGGGTAAGCTGGGACAAAGTGAGAGAGTGGCATGGACATACATACACTATCAAACGTAAAATAGATAGCTAGTGGGAAGCAGCCTCATAGCACAGGGAGATCAGCTTGGTGCTTTGTGACCACCTGGAGGGGTGGGATAGGGAGGGTGGGATAGGGAGGGTGGGAGGGAGGGAGACGCAAGAGGGAAGAGATATGGGAACATATGTATATGTATAACCGATTCACTTTGTTATAAAGCAGAAACTAGCACACCATTGTAAAGCAATTATACTCCCATAAAGATGTAAAAAAAAAAAAAAGAAAAAGACAATTTGGCTTTTGTTGATTCCACTCCAAGTGTTAAATGGTCTTGATTGATTAAGTCTGATTTCCTGGAAGTGAAGAATCTCCTTCATTCACCCAGAAGTGGTGTCATTTTAGGGCCCAGGGAAAGTCTGGGTTATTTAGGGTTCTTATATTTGTAGTTTAGTTTATAATGTTCTTTCAAAAATACCCTCTCATTTGAGTTTTGTAACAAAGTCCTGAGACATGAAGGCAGACACTCATTCCATCATTCAGTGGGGATTTACAGGCAGCAACAGCACTGGGTGAACACAAAGATAAATAAAATGCCTTTCCAGGCTTCAGGGAACTCAGTCTTGCTGGGGAGTCAGACAACACAAATGACCAGTTACACTGCAGGAGGGGGATGGTGTGCAGGACCAGCCATGAGAACAAGGTGTGACATACATCTAAAAGTTGCAGCAGCCATGTCTGCTGGGGCTAAGAAAGCTTCAGAGTCCAGGGCATTACTCATAAAGGAGAGTAGAATTTGGATAAGCAGAGAAGGGAGGAAAGGGTATTTCAGGCAGAAGGCATAGTGAGTGGAAGGCCATTGAGACTGGAAAGATGATTAGGGAGAAGGTCGGAGTGGCTGGGTTTGTACGTAGAGAGGCCAATGGAGGGACTGTCGTCATTGAGGCTAGTAAGGGACCAAGGGAAAGGCCCCATATTCCATGCTAAGATGCTTGAGCTGTATTCTTTGGGGGATTAGAGAGGCACTGGCATTTTTAACTCAAGCATATGACTTGCCCAAATTCAGGTTTCAGAAAGACAAATGGAGCACAAGATTGGAGGGCTTAGAGAGGAGAGGCAGGGAGACCAGACAAGCCTACTGAGTTAGTCTAAGTGAGAGATGATGAGAGGCTAGAGAAAAGTAAAGAATGAAGAGGGCCGGATCTGAGAAATATTTAAGAGTCAGAATCACTATGAGCAAAAACTAGCTGAAAGGAATCAAGGAGTAAGGGAAGAGGACAAAGACTTCGGTAATTAAAAAATGCTGTTAATTGAGAAAGGAAATAATGGGGATGGAGCAAATATGGGGAAAAGGGAGGCCGTTTAGTTTGTGTGTGTTGAGGCTTTAGTTTCTGTGTTCGTCTGGGTGGACGTGTCTAGGGAGACAAATATGGAGCTAGGGTCTGTGAGAGAGGTGAGGACTAGAGGTTACTACTGGGCTTCTTCAGCATAGAAAATGCTAGTTGACGTCAAGAGACCATACAAAATGGCTCAGACAGAGAGCATGTATAACAAAGGAAGTGGTCTTAGGATGGCCTCAGGGAAACACCAACAAAGGAAAGGCGTGTGGGGCAAATAAAAGGCGGCACTGAGATGGATAAGGAATGGCTGAGTAGAGGTGGAAGGAGCTGGAAGAGGTGCTGGATGGGTCAGTAGACCTGGAGAGGAGGCTGGACAAATAATTGTGCACGTTAGATCGCATTATCTGAATTTATGAGGTTTCAATGATTTCCTAAGGATGCCTTAACCGAGAGGTCTTTTGAGTTTATTTTCCACTTCACCAAATGCAGATAGAGGAGTCTTGCTTCCTGAATGTCAATATATCACGTAAAAAGCTGAAAGATCCTTAATAGGTAAGAGGCTCTCAATGATAGCCAGTTTTGTGTATGTTTTATGAGACCACAGGAGGAACGGAAAGAGCTTACTTACTTTATTCAGAAATTGGTCCTCGGACAATATATTAATGGTGGTGATAACCATTTATTTAGCATTTATGGTGTATCTAGCTCTTTAATAGGGAATTTCATTTCACAACAACCCTATAAGGTATTATTCATTTGACAGGTGGAAATCTGAGATGCAAGAGAGGTTTGCAAGAGAGGTTTACGAATTTGCCCGAAGTTGCAAAATAAATTTTGGACAGGATGTCAACTCTGTCAGGAGGTGCCAACTTCAAGAAGCAAAGGATATTGCTTTAGAGGGAGATAAGAAAGAAGGTCAGAAGGAGGGGGTGAGTGTGATAAAACAATGGGTGTCATCTAGATTAGATTTAGAATAAAATCCCTCCAGAGACCCTCAGTCTGTGCTTAAATAACTTCAACACTCAGTACTGTTTGACTTCAAAAGAAGGAGGGACATCGTTTTGAGACGTAAGAGGGAGAAGAGAACACTGGTAAAAGGGAAGAGGAAGCTGCATGTTCCAAAGATGGAAAGGGAATTGGAATGCATGAAAGGAACAGGTCTGGAGGGGAGTCAAGTGTCTACAAGGGGCCACGTGAGAAGAGGGAGGTGAGGCTGGATGGCTAGGGTCGGTCCAGGCTTATTACCTGGTAGCTAATGAGAGGGGTAAAGAGAATAGTCAAATCTGAGATCGTTATAATGCACTCTTCCAAAAAGATGCAGGTGGTGAAAAGACTGGGAGTACAGAGACCAGTGGGGACATCATGCCAGTGTCCCCGAATGAGGTGTTGAGACTAAAATAGTGGTAGGGGAACAAGAGGGAAACCATCAACGAGAGTGATGCTAGGAGGAACACAACAGAATGTGACTGTCTGGGTAGGAAGGAGAGAATGTCAAATTGACCTCAGGTTATAGAGCCCAGGCATCTAGGAGAATGATTTATAAAATATGGAGCTGGCTTCTGCCTCAGCCTTATAGCTTCTGCATCTTCATGTGTAGCTTTCACACTTTGTTTCTTAGTCTCATTACTCTGGTCAAGTTGCCTCAGGTACATTCATTCATCCATGCACAGTTTTATTGTCTGAGAATGGAATTTCCAACCACACAGATTCCATGGTCCTTTCTCGCGTACTTTCGCCCTATGGCTGTTGTGTCATCCTTTCTGTCTAATTCTATCCAGGGCACCCTTCTCTCCAGCTTGGCACCCTTGTCCCAATCCATATTCCCGTAGCCACCAGGGGTGCAATCGGTCATTCAGAGCCCCCCTCCAAGCCACAACAAGCATTGAATCTTCCCAAGTGACCCAATTTGCCCACTTTTTTATTTTACCTTCTTGCCCGTTATTCATTTTGGTTTGACTTTTCTGTCACTTACTATAACTCTTTGTTATTTGGATCAGTGAAATAAGGTATATTTTCATACCCAGTGAACTAAAATGTCTCCCCAGAATCAATTTAAAGGACTTACTGTCAAATGTTTGAAAAATATTTTATACATCATTTTCTTTGATTTCCAACTGGAAACTCCTTCATCTTTTTTTCCCTTTTTTTTGTTATGCCAGTATCATTTGATTTCAAGGAGGAAACCCAGTCTCTCTGCATAGATTCCATCTTCTATTACAGATCCTCTTGTCCTTTCCTCCCTTAAAGCTGAACACACAGATACACACACACACACACACACACACACACCTGAGACTCTCCAGTTCTTAGGGCCCTGCTGTGTAAGGATGATGAATGGCTGCAAAAACCAGTCCTTATCTTTCTTTCCAGTCAGTTGCCTGGCCAAGCTCAATCCAATCACAAACCTGCTTCTTAATCATCCCACAAGTCTGTCCACCAGCTCCTCTCACTTTCTCGAAAGTCATCTGCCTCCACATGTTCTGTTTACTCAATCTCTGCATTTTATGGCAAGTCACCCTCAGCCCTTTGTGAGCAGCACAAACTCAGCAGATCATGTGCTTAAATCCTAGAGGTAAAGAGCAGGCAGCTCTGATTTTCAGCTTACCGACTCACGGGCTGTGTGGCCGCCTGCAAATCACGACCCCTCACCAGGCTCCACCTTGACAGTGAAGGGGTTAAACACAAAGACCTTTAGGTTTCTTTCCACTCCAACAGTGGATGACTGTCTCATCCCCACGGGTTGACCTCAATAAGGAAACGCTCTAGAACTGGCTGGATGAGTCTCACCCACGGATCCCTCTTTTCCTTCTGCATTTTCCTTTTCTCCCTGAGACTGCTTCTGTGATGGCTGAAGTCTCTTGCTGGATTTGTGACTCTTGTGGACTCTCCCATGGTCTCCCACGGTCAGTCGCCCTCAGCCACTTTTCCCAGCAGAGTCTGAACTTTCTCCCTGGAGCCCTGTGGCCTGTGAGCAGATTCAGAGCCTCCACCTCACTCAGTGCAAACTGACCCAGCTCCTGCTCTACTTCTGGCTTTCCATCTGCATTGTTCAGAGATAATTGCCTCTCTGAATCGCTCAGGTAAACTGCCAGGAAAATATCTGTCTGCCCATTGGTGCTCCTGGGGAGCTCTGTGGGCCAGACTCAGGCCCCTCCCTGTAGCAGGCTCCAGCCCTCAGGGCCATGACTCATGCACCAAGCAGCTGGGATCTGTAGTCACTCCCTCTGCGCTCCCTCACCAGCTTGGAAAAAGCTTACAGCTCACACCAACCCAGCTCCTTTCCTTCTCAGGCTCCCCACTCACCTGTACTCCCTGAGTCTTCTTTGTGCCGTAGCCTCGCTTAGGGGACCTTCCCTGAGAATTCTGCAGACTGAAGGCATGCTTTGCTTCTTCTTCTTCTAAGGAGAAGTGAAATTTCCACTCCATAATTGTCATTGAAAATGGATGCGTTGGAAGAAATGCGTCAAAAGCCATTAAGTATAGAGAATGTTCTCAGTCTATTTGAATCATGACTTAAGTCTGGCACCTGTTTCCCTTTAGCTCATTTGCTTGTAACCTTTGGCCCCCTGGCACACCTGATTTCAGAGTTAGAAGATTACATTAAACAGGCTTTGAGCTGCTGTAATCATGCAGCTCCTGAGTCATGTTAAGAGCAAATGCGCTCTAAGGTAACTGAACTATGTGAGCCATAGGGCAGTCACCACCACCAAAAGGTATTTACGCAGAGGTTTGGAAAACCATGTACAAACACGCACAAGTCTCAGTCATGTGTCTCGGGGTAGGTGGGTGAGGAGCGGTTGTGTCTATAAAGGGCTACCGTGCCAAAATATTGCATTTCTAATTTGACCTCATTAATAAGAAGAGGTTATGATAAGGGCACTAAATACCTTAAAGCACGCAGACAATTATGGGTAGAGCAACATGGGGTCCAAAAGGATACTGGGTTTATTTCAGGGAGATAAATATGTGTGTAAAAGAAGGAGAGCCAGTGAATGTAATTTCTTTACATTTTCAAAGACTTTTAAACAACTCCTATCCCAAAGGCTAATTAAAAAAAAAAAAAATCAGTCATCCTAGGACCAAAATCCATTTTACCTCGTGTCGTGGATATATAAGTTGTTTAAGAGAAAACAAAATTAGGGAGAATAAACACATCTCAAACTGTGAGCCTTCCGGGTACTAACATGCAAGCTGATCTTATTAAAGTCATTATAAATGACTGACAGAGCAAGGACTGCACAATAACAATCTTAGGATCACAGTTAAGTCTAAGTGAAAAGTTGATGGTGAAAATAAACTTTACAGGGCTTCCCTGGTGGCGCAGTGGTTGAGAGTCCGCCTGCTGATGCTGGGGACAGGGGTTCGTGCCCCGGTCCGGGAGGACCCCACATGCTGCGGAGCTGCTGGGCCCGTGAGCCATGGCCGCTGAGCCTGCGCGTCCGGAGCCTGTGCTCCACAACGGGAGAGGCCACAGCAGTGAGAGGCCCGCGTACCACAAAAGAAAAAAAAAAAAAAGGACTGTGGTTTATGTCTCCTGAAGACATTATTCCTACCTGGTTTAGCTCAAAAAAACCAAGAAAATACTGTATATTCATATATGCCTCAAATACAGTCTGTCCAAAAAGTGTTACTTAATGGTTGTTTTCACAATTTCTCACAAAAAATTGCTAAGTTTCTAACACACTGATGCCAAGCAGGATTAAAGGAAAAAATTGAGTTAAATTCTGGAAATCTGAAGAAGGAAGGGACAATAAGTAGAACTGTGCCCAACTTTCTGAAACCTAAAGTATAAAAAAATTAGTAATTCAATTCAGGAAAGATTACTCATACCTAAGCTGTTGTTGTTGTTGGTTTTTGTTTTTAAAACCAAGGATCTAAAAACAAGTTGAAGCCAATTGTCTCTTAATTTCCCAGATTAGGTGAGAATAACCCGATTAAACAAATATATATTAAATTCCTAAAGACAGTTTCGGTCTTATAGAAGTCAGCTCTAAAGGTGCTCAGAAAGTCTTAGCAATTTCAAGCAAGGAAGCAGTCATTCAAATAAAAAATTTTTTTTACATGTGTATCATTCAGACGTTGATATTTTACCTCTCTGGGAAAATAAGGGAGAGTTTGCCTGGAAAATATAAGGTTGGATATGGCTCTGTTTGAGCCATGTGGCCAGTGTTCAAATACTGGTGTGAACAAAAAATTTGGATTATAATTACTGTTATTGCTACTAAGAATCAGTTGTTATTTTACTTATAATACATACATATTAATATATCATATATTAATAATAAAAAGCTAGCTTTATGAAAAGAGTGAAAAATCTCAATCGAACTTCTCTGAAGTCATCCCTATTTTCGATTTTTTTTAGCAGTGTCAGCCTGTTTAGGATAAATTAATATTAACCCAAACTTAATTACTATAGTGATAGCTTTTCTAAGGATTAAGCAAGCTAACTTATATTTGAGGATGGATTAAAAACAAAATGTCTTATCAGAAGTGATACTATTGTGTCCTATCATTAATTGGGTATAGGACAAAGTTTACCATATTATTCTTACCTTTGTACAAAGCTGCAATGCAATGCTACTTTCGAGGCCCCCTAAAGATAAACCAGAGTGGTGGAATGTCCAGGAAAGAACCATAATGAGCCTACTTAAAAGATGATGCTATGGGCTTCCCTGGTGGTGCAGTGGTTGAGAGTCTGCCTGCCGATGCAGGGGACGTGGGTTCATGCCCCGGTCTGGGAAGATCCCACATGCCGCGGAGCGGCTGGGCCCGTGAGCCATGGCCGCTGAGCCTGCGCGTCTGGAGCCTGTGCTCCACAACGGGAGAGGCCACAACAGCGAGAGGCCCACATACAGCAAAAAAAAAAAAAAAAAAAAAAAAAAAAAAAAAGATGATGCTACCACTGCTGTATGAGGGCTCAATATGAGAAAAAAAGGTAAAGGGTGACGTTCTTCAACTGAGAAAGGCAACCTGAGGGGAGACAGAGAATCATATATCATAGAGTTGGATGCGAGTCTTGAGGCTACTTGGTTCGATCCTGCATTTTACCTTTAAGGAAACTGAGACGTGGACAAGCTGCATCGTGGCCAGGCGGTGACTGGAGTTTAGGTCTCGTGACTTGGATTCTCAGACTATTTCCTAGAATCTAGGATTCTAGGACTCTACCCCATGCTGCTTCTCATAAAGAGGATGAAACTGTGGTAATGATACCTTCACTATAACTCAAGTCAAAATATAAACTCATGAATGGTCAGAGTAGGATTTTCAAATCTACCTAAACTAGCTTAGACCTTAACTTGTGGGTTCAGTAAAAAAGGAGGTTTGAATGGGGTATTCATCACCCATCAACTCATTTTAATTCCTTATACAACCTCTGAGGCCATAACAAGCAGAAAAACTGTCCAAACTCTGAGGAGTCAAAGAAAGAGTTGACTACTACCGTAACCCAGGCACCATCGTGGTCTTTCATGACACCTAAATCAAATAGCCTAGAATCCTCATAGGATTCCACGATCTGAACCTTGTTCAGGGGTCTGGGGAGAAAACACTCGGAGAAGTGCCAAGTTTATTAGAGTGAGGGAGTATCGCCCTCACATAGCCACCGATCCGCAGGCACTGACCTCGCCCTGATAATTATGGGGTATCTCTAGGGTTGGAAGATACCTTAAAAGGTCACCAGGTTAACCCTCCCAACTGATGTGTTCATCCCCCTTAAACAGCTTCCTCCAGTGGGCTGAGGTCAGATTCTCTTTAACACACGGCCATGATGGAAACTCTGGTCACTGGAATTGGTACTCTGGAAGCAGAGAACGTTTAAGTACTGCAGGGTAGTAGAAGTAAAGTTCCTTGGCTTAGGCCCCATTGGTCCCTTTTCCTATGAGAAAAGGTTCCCAGAGTCCAGTGCAAAGTCCCTGAAAATCCCCCCACCAAGCACAAAGCACAAAAAAAGGAGGCCTGGGACTAGCGACTGGCAGCTCGGTGTTGTCCTTGGGTTTCAGAAGGTCTAGTTCCTGGTGCACAGAAGGCCTCTGTTGCCAGATTCTGGGGCCAGCCCTGTCCAGGAACATCTTGTCCTTAAGCTCAGGGGATTCCTCCCAGAAAACAGCTAGGTCTGCTGTTCCACCAGCTGTAGTTTGGCAGTCTTGACTCGATGGGCTTCCTTCAGGTTCCGTGCACGGACCTCTGGGTTGGAAATGAACTCCACTTGCTGTACAGGGAACCAGCCTTGCTCCCCATCGGAGAGTCTCACGCCCTCCAGCCAGCCTATGGGCACAGGGTGGGTGGGAAGAAGAATTACCTGGAAAGGACCCACAATAATTTCCCCCAGACCTCCTTCCCAGAAATTCTTCTGAACTGTAAAGCTGAAAGGACTGGAGAGGCCGCAGCCTGGGAAATCCAGCCGCCCCGTGCACTCACCCTGGCTGCTGTAGGTCTGGCACAGTCCACAGCTGCCTGCTCCTGAGCCTTCTCCACTCTTACCCGTTGCATTGTATTCTCCCCAAATATATGCTGAAGTTCTAAGCCCAAGTAACTCAGAATGTGGTCTTATTTGGGAATAAGGTTGTTGCAGATGTAATTGGTAAAGTTAAGATGAGGTCATACTTGAGTAAAGTGTGCCATTAATCCAATATAATTGGTATCTTTATGAAAAGAAGGAAATCTGGACACACACACACACACACACACACACACACACAGAAGGAAGAGAGAAAGCTTGGAGTGATGCTGCCACAAGCCAAGGAAGCTGGGGCCACCAGAAGCTGGAAGAAGCAAGGAAGGACCTTCCCCTAGGGTCTTCAGAGGGAGCATGGCCCTGCCAACACTTTGATTTTGGACGTCTAGTCTCTAGAACTATGAGAGAATACATTTCTATTGTTTTAAGCCACCCAACTTGTGCTACTTTGTTAGAGCAGCCTTAGGAAATGAAGACATCCACCCACAGTGTCCCACCTTCAATGCCCAGCATGCTCCTCATGGATTCTCCCTCTTACCATCACTGCTTTGCTGAGTCACCATCACCACATCTGCCTTCTCTAGTGCCAACTCATCATTCTCTCGGGGTTTGTAGGCTCGAAGGCACTGTACTTGTGGGGAATCTTTGGAAGAGAAGAGTGTGAGAGAGGTTAGGAAAGGCAGGCGACTAGAACATGAGAAAGGACTTGCAGGGGGAGCTTGGGAGGACTTGGGAGAGAGAAAGTTTGGGCTGTTGAAAGTTACACACAAGAAAGACAATTGGAAAAGTCTTCATCTTCTACCAGGGAACAAAATGGTTGATAAGGAAATAGAAATGCCAGACTTGAAATGAATCAAAAATTCTATTTCCCCAGCGAAGATGGAGAAATAGGTTGTGACCACCTTTTAGTGACTCATTATTACAAATAATTGATATTCTGCTAAAGACCCATCTTCCCACTGAAACCTTCCCTGATTGTCCTCAGTGGATTCTAAACTCCTTTAAAGTGACTGTCTATGGCAAACCGTTTATCTTTTACCTAATTGTTTCATGTTTGTGTTCTGCCTCTCCAACTAATTTGCAAATTCTGAGTCTGTGACTCATTCTTCATTCTCTTCATGGTACAAGGTGTGGGACTAGAAGAAACTTATCCAGTGGGGTTCCAGGTATGATCTAAGCAAGGCACTGAACACCCTTCCTCATCTATAAATGACTGAGTTGATCAAGGAAATGCTGGATTTTTTGTATTTCTATATCTTCGTGAACGAGGAGAAATTTCCACAGATTTGAAGCTCCAAATAAGATGCCCCAGAGTATGCCTGACCCACAGCCTTCTATCGTACATGGGTTTATGGCTCTTTCTACTCTACCACACTGCACTGGCTCTCTTAGAAAATAAACAGAACACTGCATTGTTATCTGTACTTATATTTCCAAAGCCCATCCATATCTACCATTCACAAGATCACAGTAAAGGAGGAAGAATTATCTTGCCTCCCTTACCTACTGGGGAACTGAAGCCCAGCAGACGGATTGAACACTGAGCATAACTCCGTTTACAGCCTGGTTCTCCTACTTCCTTTTACAAAGTTCCTTGTATTTGTTTGTTCTTTTGAGTCACTAAAGGCTCAGTGTTCCTTTGAATTCAGTTCCTCTCGGATATGAATTAGAGAATCCTTGCTGGAGGACAACTGTGGGGCTTACATGAGACCGAGAAGTCCATTCTTAGCATGAATGCAGACACTTCCTAATGTGTGTGCCTGTGGTTGCCCATGAGTACCTGGAAGCCTGGGGTAAAGGCAGTGTCTCAGGTCATCCTGTACAGGAGGGGTTGTGGTCAGGACAAATCTACTGTGTTGCTATCCTCCCCAACCCCTACTCCAGATGGACTCTCTCCCCCTATTTCCCCAAGACCTTCAAGTCAGTAAAATCTAAATATCTATCTAATCTACAGATATTTTAAAAGAGCAAACTACTGCCCAAGGCAAGGAATGTATGGTGCTGGGGAGGAGGCACTGCCATGGTGATGAGCAACTTTAAGCAGATGCATCTCAGGTGTTTAAGTTCCAGTGACCAGCCCTCCACTCTGAAATTCTGGACAAAAGTAATAAATAGAAGCCTCCCTGAGTTACTACCCAGCGTCTGCATCTAAAGGAGACTTCTGACCCCACCATTTTTCTCTCCCTCTTAGACCTTCACTCACCATAACACTCCAGAAGGTCCAACTCCTCTCTTGGCATGGCCAAGGCTGAGATCCAGCGAAGCTTTTCACTTCTAGAAAACAAAGCAGGGTCATAGCTTCAACTGCAGCTCTGGGGGTATAGGACAGGGGCCAATGATAGGGAAGGGAAGGGACCGTGGAAAAGACTTTTCTAGTTCAAAAAGTTGTCTAGTTCAATGATATCCAGGACAAAAGTCAATGGGACTCCACTTGGATGGAAATTTGACAGGATCATATGTTCATGTGTCTTATAATCCTTTATCTTTCCCCCTCTCTTTCCAGGCTTATCTTCTTAATGGCATCTTGTATCTTTCAAGTAGGGGCATAAAGTCAACTGTCAATTATGCACATGTAGATTTTCCATTTTGGGAAGTGTACTAAGCAAAATGTTCATCTCAGTTGAGATTCCCGCTATCACTTTGCATACTTTTTGACACTCTTCTGCCTACCTTCCTTCAATCAAATATCTCAGAGATGAAAATTATTCTGTAATCATGATTAGATCAGGGAGGTATATCTACTATTGTTTTGGTCATGTAATAGAATCCAAGCCTAATTTTGTAATTATCTGAAGGTTTTTGTATTATCTTAACCTCTGCTTCCAAACATCCTGGAGTAATTGAGAGCTGACACTATCACCGTTCCAGGAAGATGCTGCCCAAAGTGCTAGACAAAGAACATGAGCCTGTATCTGATTACTTGACTTAGGTGACATTTTGCACCTGTACCAGCCCCTCCGTTCCATAAGTGAGCGCAGGTATTATTGATCCTACCCTGAAGTGTCTTCTAAGGGACAAAAATGCAAAGTGTCTACAATATGAGGATGTTCAGACCACTAAGTATCTTGTCAAACATTTTAAAGAAGAGATTTCTTATATCTTTTATAACAGCAATAATAGCTACAATTGTTTATAATGGTAGATACTGTGTACCAGATTTTATAGGTATTATTTTCAATACTCTTCACAGTGTTTATATGTGTGAATGTATTTTATTATTATTAATATTAAAATCAAAAATTCTCAACACTATGGATTTCTGCTCAGCAGAGGACTGGGTTGGAAGGTGGGAGCAAATAAAGCTGAAGGCACCCCAGTGCTTATCTTTTTCGTCTTATTCACATATATGCCCCACCAGCCTTGGGCACTGAGGAATTTCTGGCTTATACACATTCAATTGTGGACGTCAGTAATCCAATAGACTTTGTCCTTCTTAGCATAACAGACACTAAGCCTTGGTAGTGACAGTGACTTTACACCCTCTCCCACCCAGTCTCCTGTAAGTCACTTATTAGCTCTAGAAGCTTGGGTTCAGGATGCTCTATAGGTGCTCCCCAGTCCAGAATGGACTAAGCAGTACTGTGGCTGTTTTCTGGACACATTTTCTGCCTTGGTCCCGCTTCCTCGCCAGGCATCCCTCCCTCCCTCCCCCCAGCCCCCCTGCCCAGCCCCATCTCACTGAGTCTCCGTGCGGAAGAGGTACTCAGCCTGGGAGCCCTGCGCATTGTCCCGCAGGAAGAGTCGGAAGAGGTTTTTGTGAGGTCCATGCAGCTTCATTTCACACTTTTCCCCTCTGATGGAGGAGAAGGGAGCGTGGTCAAATACCAGGAAGCGGCTACCCCTGCAAAATACAAGGCTTTTCAGCCTGACTCTAGGGTTATCATGCTTCCTCCACCCTCATATCTTGCCAATTCAAAACCCCTGGGCTTAGCATCTGCAGCCTGCAAATTCTCATAAAAACCATAAGATGGTGTCAACTTGCTCCTAGGAGAGATTTGTCAATGGCTTGGCAAAGCACATATCCAGTGCAACGGATGCTTTACCACTTCAGAGTTGAAGAAACAGCCAATATAAAGTTTCTAAGGCCCTCAGGACAAAAGAGTTAGGATCTGGAAGTGGCTAAGTATCGATGCTAGGCTAGTAGGCTGAGTCCAGCCCAAAGAAAGCACAAACAGACTGATCTGAACATGTGATAAGCTAATTTGCTGCATTTTGCTCTGTGTCTATAACATGGTCCAGGTCCTGCCAGGTGATCTCGGGATATAATTCGGTGAGATCCCCTTTTTGGCTTTGGACCATTTTCCTCCTCTCTGGGTCATGACCTGGCCTCCGTGGGGTGAGCCAGTGAGAAGCGTTCCTCTCTAGGAACATGACCCTTCCCTGTCCCTTTAGTCCTTCCCTCCCGCCTCCTCCCATTTTCCCCTTGTGCTCTGGCCTCCCATTCCAGTCACTGACTCTCGGGGCCGAGATAGCAGCAGACAGTCATTGAAGAGGTGCAGGTGGACTGGGCGTGCGCTCAGCTTCCTCCGCAGCCCTGGGGAGACACTGAACTCCAGGGCCGTCAGCTCCCCGCTCTTCACCAGCCAGCGGGACTGTGAAATGAGCGGGAATATCTACAGAGCAGGGAAGAGAAAGAAGATGGTGTCACAGACAGGACAAGCATGAGGCTTTCTCCCAGGCCTGCCCTCCTCACCATCCTCTTCCTCATAAGTCCCACCCCCGACAATCATCTCTTTCACATCTTCCTCCTTGCTCATAACCCATCCACTTAAACTCTGTTTCTCTCGGAACCATCTAACTACCACTGTCTACTGCTGCGTGGCTCCCATGTCCCCAGCTCAGGCAAATGGAAGGTGCCTATGGTCCATCCCAGGAGAGGGACTACATGAGAAAGCTCAGCCCTAGAAGCTGGAACTGAAGAAGAGATGGGAGAACCCAACTGGGGCATGTGAACAAACAAAGCGGAGAACAGTATGATATGTCTCTTAGAAGTTAAAAGTTTAGGGTGGTTCTGACATCCATTCTTTCTTCGATTATAACCAGAGACAGGAGAAGAGCAGTCGGAATCAGATGTGGGGATGAGAATAAAGAGAACCAGGTGGGGTCTGCCTAGAGCTGGAGTTTGGGTAGTGATTAGGGTGTTGAACAATGATTAATATGTAGATAAAGGATTTTCCCTCTCTTCTTGGGAGGTAAGGATGGTATCTGTTCTGAGGTGAAATTTGAATGTGGAACTTCTATTTTAAATTTGTATTTGGATGAGAGATTTTGGCTCTATATTTGGATTCAATTTTATATTGCTTTGGTTAGACTAGACGGAGATGTAATAAAATATTGAATAATTCAAGTACCAAAAATATATCTTTATAAAGCCTTACATTGAAAAGCTCTCTCTCATCTGCCCAGTTCCCAAAGGCACTCTCTCCCCCTCAGGTAACCACTGTCCTTCATTTCTTATGTATCTTTCCAGAGTTTCTTTCTGTATACACAAGCAAATGCATATACAGATTTTTACCCTACTTTTTCACCAAAGGTAAGATACTATATGATACACATAGTGCTGCATTTCCCCTTTTGCACTTAACAATATATCATGGAGACTGAAGTCGGCATTTGGGTATCCCAGAAACAGGGCAGAACAGGTGTGCAGAAATGAGGTTAGAGACTGGGATACCGTGAGCGAGATGGTTCTGTGATAGAAGGTGACCTGTGGGATCTGCTTCCCGGCAGGGTGGGGACCCAAGGGACTAACTTACCCTGCACTCAAACTCGATCTTCTGGCTCAGGTAGATCAGCTCCTCCGTCCGTCGCATCCGCTGGACGTTATTATTGCAGTCTCGGATCAGCTGCGTGTTCAGCAGGATGAAGAGAGAGGAAGAGATCCCTGTTAGAGGCTTTGGCTTTGCGTCCCCTGGGAGAAATCTGGAAACTGGTTGTGATAGCTTTGGTCTTTCCACCAGCCTGGAAGTGAGCCAATACAGCAAGACACTGAAGCTCTAGGACTGTGGTATACTTTGTAGAGACCTGACAAAACATTCCTGGGCTGCGTGAAAGTAAGATTTAATCTGGGGATGGTGGTAGGAGAGCGTAGCCCCTTGGCATGGAGTGTCCTTGAGGCTGTGGGGTGTGAAGGCTTGGAGGTTTGGTGGGTGCAGTGAGGTAGCTGAGCAATCCCATTACCAGGGGCCTGTACTTTCTGGAGTCATGGGCCGGGGCAGGGGAAGAGTCCTCTGTGAAGAACAAACATGGGGTCCGAGTAGGGGTGGTAGCTGCCTACCTCCTCCAGGGCGTGGTGTGCCTTCGTGGCCTCTGCTTCCTCTGAGGAGCCAGGCTGTGTTCTCTTCAGAATGTTCTACAGAACAAACCGTAGGCGGGAGCCAGATGGAAAGAAGGGATGGGCACACAGGAAGAGGTGATGAGGGTGGGTGAATGGAGAAGATCAGGAACAAAATTTTATCGGCAAATATTTCTGAGAAAGGAGAGTGGGGGTGGTGATACGGGAGACTGCTCACACTGTCCACAGGGGGTGGGACAGTGGCAGGAGAAGGGATAGTCCTTTGGATTAAGGGGGTGGGCTGAGGTGGGGTCTGCTCTACCTGGAGCAGCAGCTTGAGACGGGTGATGCGCTGGAAGGGCAGGATGAGAAAGGACTTGAGGGAAAGGCGTTGGCAGATGGGGTCACTCTCCAGCTTCTCCAGGACCTCTCGGAAACTGCTGTTGCTATTCCTGTGTGGGCAGGGAGCCTTGGGTGAGGAGGGGTTGGTGAGTATTGGGGGACACAGTGAAGGCGTGGGGAGTGGGGGCTCGGTGGAACGCCTGTAGGTTGGGAAAGAATGGTGGGGTCCAATGTACAGGAGCCCCAGATGTGATGGCTGAGGGCGTCTGATCTGGAAGCGGGGTGGGGCTTGAGATCACAGAGCAGGCACAAGAACATGTGCACTCGGGGTAGCCCTCTGGGCTGGGTATTGGGGGTCTGGTGCAAGGTCATCAGAGGGCCCACGTGGGGACGGGATGGGGATCAGGTCTCACAGCAGGCTTTGGAAGGTGCGTTCCTGGTAGGTCTGGTTGGTGACATAAGGCAGGTAGACCCGGCGGAAGTTGGGGGCATGGCTCAGAACCACATCACACACTTGGAAGGTGAAGATGTTGCCCTCAAAGTTCTCTTCCAGGTCTGAAAGGAACCTGTACAGGATTAAAACAAGTCTCATCAGACTTGTGGGTCTCAAGTGAGGAGTCGGCTGACCCCTGCTATAGCTTGAGCTTGTTACTTCTTCCCTCCATTCGTCAATAACTTCTATTGACTGTCCTTAGCTCTGTGCTGCTCGCCATGCACTAGAGTTCTCTCCAAGGCTGCCGCTCATTTGCCCCTGATCTAACTCTCTGGTCCTAATATCCCATTTCTTGCTCTTCTTTTCATCCTGTTCTGGTTTTCTGATCTTCAGATGTTTCCCACGTCATCTCCAATGCTCTGCATGCTCACAGCACATCCAAAACCTCAACCCAGGAAGCATTTCTCATTCGTTTACCCATTACTGTTCCCAACCACCCACTCACATTCTCCTCTCTTTGCTCTCTCTATCCCTGTAGCCACTGGGAATCATGGAGGGAGCAATGAGAGGGTTCTGAAAAAGGAAAAAGCCAATGAGAGGTTTACAGACTAAAGAGAGTGAGGCTGACTGAGTGGTATTTGGGAGAAGGGGAAGCTCACATGGTGCTGACGTCACGCACATCCTGTAAACGAGAGAAGAGCCATTGATGATCCTGGTTGGAAAGGGTGGCCCGGAGCTGCTCTGAATGTTGGAAATGATCCACGGCTATATGTAGACTGCGCAGGTAGGAGGCCTCTGACACAATCAGCTCAAATTTGGCCTAGGAGATTAGAGAGGAGGAAGACTAATTAAAAACATTTATTGAATCCCTGCCGTATGTTAGCCACTGTGTAATATTTCAGGGGTAGAGCGGTTAACAAGACGGATCCTTTTAGAGCTCACAGTCAACACCAGAATCCAACCTGGTATCTGGGAGGAGAGAGTAAGAACCTTTGAAGCTGAGGGAAAAACATGTGCAAACCCTCAAAGGTGGAAGAGACAAAGATGCTTTCAAGAAACTCAAATAAACTGAGTATCCTTGGAACCAAGGGTACAAAAGTAGTGGCCGGAGATGAAGCTGGAGAGGCAGAGAGGAGGTCTGGAGGATTATGTAAAGAAGGTAAAATAGCTTAAGACAGTGGGGAAATGAAAAGAGGCTTTATGTATGGGACTAACTTGATCTAATTTGTTTCCTATTGTATAAAGATATTTCTGAGCACAGTATGAAGAAAAGATTAGAGGGGGCAAGAGAGCCATGTTAGGTAAGCATCATAGTTATTCCAGAGGAGAGATGAAAGTCTAAATAACCATGGGGATGGGGAGAGGTAAGCCAATTTCATAATTATATAGGAGAGAGATTTGGAAGGGCTTGTTTATTTGCTAGAAATAGGGGCGGAAAGAACAGGAAGAGTCACAGCTAATGCCTCAGTTTTTGAGTTTGGTAACTGGGTGAATGACAGAGTTCCTTACTGAACTAGAGAACCCTGGAAGAGGAACAGATTTAGGGGATGAAGGTAATTTGAGGTTTGAGGAGCAATGGAAGGAAGCAGGATGTTTGAGAAGGAGATGGTGCAATTGTGGTTTAATGGGAACAGCCCAGTTATTGGGAAGTTCCAGCAGGAGACACAATGACTCAGCCCTATTCTCTAGCTGGCCTGGTCATGCTCTTCATCGAAGTATGCAAGACAAATGCATGGACAGGAAAGAGAAAGAACACACACACACACCGTGGTGGTGACTTGGATAACTAATGACATGGCTGGAGGCTGCTCACACACGACAACACTGAACCAGGGCACTGAAGGTTCATTTGCGTCCTGGATCTAACATTCGCTGAGTATATCACTTTGGGTGGCTCATGTACCTCTCTGAACCTCAGTTCTCTTATCTGTATAGATATAGTGACCCTCTCCTCACAAAGATGTTGTGACAGTCAAAAGAAATGGAGTCAGTGAAAGCACTTTTCCCCAGAAGTGCTAATTCAGGAAAGGAACATATGTGTATAAGTATAAAGGCTTTTCTTCTCAGAAACGTGAGACCAGGGCTGGCCTAGGGGCCCTGGTGGACTTCCTTGAATTCTGGAGTTGGTGAAAGAGAGCTAGGGTTCAAATCATCTGCCCACTGTTTGGTCCATAAATATGGGCAGACCAGTGATTTTCTAAATATCTTCCATATGCTTTAAAAGTTGAGGTCAGCACAAGGCCCCCAAGTGTGAGCTTCAAAAAACCTAAAAATGTATACCTGTTTGGCTTGGTAAAAGCACTGTTTATCCATAAGTCCTTAAGGCCAAAATTTTACTCCTTCCCACTTCTGAAAGAGGGAGGATATGGCACTAATGTGTGTATCAAACTATATACCAGATACCATGCTAAAAGCTAAATATGTGTTGTTTCATTTAAACCACACAGCAACCCTGAAAAGTAGTCATTATTATCCTTGATTTTTAGATGAGTAAACTGAGATTTAGTGAAGTTATATACCTTGCTTAATGTTACACAGCTAGTAAATGGTGATCCAGGATTTAAACCCAGGTCAGCCTGATTTGAAATTAAAGTAGTAAATGTTTTGTATACAGTGTGAGGAAATGTTCTAATCTCATTATTTTACAAGTAGCTGTCCAGTTTTCCCAGACTTGTGAAGAGACTATCTTTTCTCCTTTGTACATGCTTTCCTCTTTTGTCAAAGATTAATGGACCATAAGTTTATACATTTTTTTCTGGGCTCTCTACTCTGTTACATTGATCTATGTGTCTGTTTTTGTGCCAATACCATACCATTTTGATTAGTATAACTTCGTAGTATAGTCTGAAATCAGGGAGCATGATACCTCCAGCTTTGTTTTTTTTCAAGATTCCTTTGCAATTTGGGGTCTTTTGTTGTTCTGTATAAATGTTAGGGTTATTTGTTCTAGTTCTATGAAAAATATAATGGGTATTTTGATAGGGATTGCATTAAATATCAACTCAAAATGACTTAAAGGCCTAAATGTAAGACCAGAAACCATAAAACTCCTGGAAAACATAGGCAGAACACTCTTTGACATAAATTGTAGCAGTATTTTTTTTGATCTGTCTCCTAAGGCAAAATAAAGGCAAAACTTTTTAAAATGGGACTTAATTAAACTTAAAAGCTTTTGCATAGCAAAGGAAACCATCGACAAAAAGACAACCTATTACAAATGATATGACCGATAACGGTTTAATACCAAAAGTATATAAACAGCTCATAAAACTCAATATCAAAAAAGCAAACAACCTGATTAAAAAACAGACAGAAGAACTGAATAAACATTTTTCCAAAGAATATATACAGATAGCAAACAGGCATGTGAAAAAATGCTCAACATTGCTAATCATCAGATATGGAAATCAAAACTATAATAAGATATCACCTCACACCTGGAAAAATGGCTATCATCAAAAGGTCTACAAATAACAAATACTGGCAAGGATGTGGAGAAAGAAAAGGGAACCCTAGTACACCACTGGTGGGATTATAAATTAGTGTTGCCACTATGGAAAACAGTATGGCAGTTCCACAAAAAACTAAAAATAGAACTACCATATGATTCAGGAATTCCACCCCTGGGTATATATCAAAGAAAATGAAAACATTAATACAAAAAGACGCATGCACCCCAATGTTCATACCAGCATTATTTACAAGAGCCAAGATATTAAAGCATTATTTACAAGAGCCAAGATATTGAAGCAACCTAAGTGTCCATCAACAGAGGAATGGAAAAAGAAGATGTGGTGTATATATATATATATATATACACACACACTGGAATATTACTTGACCACAAAAATAATGAAATTATGCCATTTTCAACAACATGGATGGACCTAGAGGGTATTATGCTTAGTGAAATAAGTCAGAAAGAGAAAGACAAATATTCTATGTTATCATTTGTATGTGGAATCTAAAAATAAAACAAACAAATGTATATAACAAAACAGAAACAGACTCGCAGATATAAGAACAAACTAGGGTCACCAGTGGGGACAGAGAAGATGGGAGGGGCAAGATAGGGGTATGGGATTAAGAGGTACAAACTACTATGTATAAAATAAATAAGCAACCAGGATATACTATACAGTACAAGGAAATATAGCCATTATTTTATAATAACTTTAGAGAAAAAATATAAAAATATTGAACCACTATGTTTCACATCTGAAACTAATATTGTAAATCGACTATACTTCAGGAAAAAAAAATAAAGTGGTAGACATTTTTTGATTGATTACTATGTACTAGGAACTTACCTTTTTTAAAATATTTTTTAATTGAAGAGTAGTTGATTTACAGTGTTTCAAGTGTACAGCAGTGATTCAGTTGTACCTATATATATATACATGCACATACAGGTATACACACATATATACTCATACACACACACACACATATATATATATTCTTTTACAGATTCTTTTCCATTATAGGTTACTATAAGATATTGAATATAGTTCCCTGTACTATACAGTAGGTCCTTGTTATTTATCTATTTTATATATAGTAGTGTGCATCTGTTAATCACAAGCTCCTAATTTATCCTCTCTCCCACCCCGGGTAACCATAAATTTGTTTTCTATGGCAGTGAGTCTATTTGTATACATATTCCACATCTTCTTTAGCCATTCATCTGTTGATGGACAGTTAGGTTGCTTCCATGTCTTGGCTATTATAAATAGTACTGCTATGAACAGGAACTTACCTTTTTTTGATTCTCCCAGTAGCTCTTTGCAACCCAGTTTTACAAATGAGGAAACAGAAACTTAGAAAGATTAAGTAATTTAGCCAAAGTTAAATAGCTAGCAAATATTAAAGTGAGCTTCATATCCAGGTTATTTAAGCCAGAACCTAAATACTTAAACATTGTTCCATAATGCCTTTCCATCGTGCCATACTGTCTTCCCAGGAAGAAAAGTTTTAACCCATATTTTAGATTGATTATTAAGATAAGCTCTCCAAGTAAAACATATTAATAGTAGTAACTTAACATCAGACCAACAGCCTTTCCTATAGTCTTGCTATTGGAAGTAAGGACCAAGCAGAGACTGATGGTCATTCAAAAGCCTCTAGAAGACCAAAGTCACAGGACAGCTGCAAGGGCCACTCTTCAAGGGACCCAACAAAAAGCCCCTGCATGCTCCTTGGTTGAAGAGGAAAACTTTAGTGTAGACTGAAACCCTGGTTGAAGAAGGAAAGTTTAGTCTAGCCTGAAGCTAGACTAACTAGATTAACTAGATTAACTCCACACTCCTCCCAACAAATTCAGGGGCACGGCCACTTTGTAGGAGCTCAAACCAATAACAGGGAGGAGTTCATGGGCAATGGCATGAGGAGGTGGGAGGAGGGAGAGCGGTGACATTCAGAAAGCAACTCAATGGGGATGACTCACTGTCACGGTGTGCACGTGTGCGTGATGAATACGTGTGTGCGGTGAGTTATGTGGTAGGGACAGCGCGCTCCTGGTGGTGGTGGGGGTGGGGGTGGGGAGCAGGAGATAAGGACGAGAGCAGTGAGCCTTTGCTTTCCCTCCTGTAGCCTCTCCCCCTGCTCCACCCTGCCCTGCTAGGTACCTCCTGGAGTTTTTGGTCTTCGTGGGTCATGGAGAGCAGCACAGTGCTATTGCGCACTACGGGGATTTCCTGCCAGAGGGAGCCACTGGAGGCCATGGAGAGGCGTTGCAGGTAGGACTCCGAGGACACCAAGGCCTTTCGAGGCTGTCGGGGGGAGGCGGGCTCCGGTGCCTCTGTCAGGCTGTCCAGCCGCTGCTGGCTCTGGATCTCCTTGTTCAGAAACACATCGCTGTACTCCTGGTAAAGCAGCTGAGCTACAGGGGTGAAGAAACATGGGGGAGGGAGGGAATTAGGGAGCTGCGGAGTTGAGGCACACAAACAGAAGCCACCAAGCTGCTTCTGGCTCTCCGGGCATCTCTCTCTCCCTAAAGATATCCCCAGCCCACTGCTGATAGCCAGGAATCCCTCTCCGGTCTTGGGCAGAACACGCATGTGGGTCCACAGTTCTGTTTCAAGGTACTCACAGGAATTGATGAGCTTGGAGCAACGTCTTGAAAAGCCTCCCATCACCTCCTTTGGCTTTTTCTCCCTGTGGAGTCAAGAAGGGCTCCGTGGTGCTTGCTGGCCTTCAGACACGGAGAAGCCCCAGGTGACTACAGATAAGACAGTCTCTAACCACTGAATGTCAGGGCCAAATCCCCTGGAGAGGCAAGTTGTAGCCTGACCCACTTTTGGGTAGTTTGAAGCTTTTTTGGATGTCAAGCTTTTTTTACGGGGGTGGGGTTTAGTTCATGGGGCCAAATGGCCTATATAGGGATGGGAGATTTGGACTCAGTTGATGGAAACAGATAAAATGTCTCCCTACACCCTGGAAACCTGGGGTCTGTCTCTTCCCCTCCTTAACCCTGGAAAAGACAGGGTCCCAGAACCTTTGTCAACTAATGAACGTCTCAGTATCCTAAGAAAAAAGAGTAAAACCGTATCCATTAGGAGAGAGGGTGACTCACCGAAAAACAATGGCGTCTGAAAGGCTAGGGGATTTTTCCACGGCTGGACCTCCTGTGTCGGAAAACGGAAATGGAAATGAAACTGGGACTTCAGAAGGGGCATTCAGAGAGAGCCAAAGAACATAAGATCTAGAGTGGGAGACGCAGGCATCGGTGTGGGGCATGGGGGGTGGTAGGTGGGTAAAAGGGCTCAACTGGGAACCCGTGAGAGAGGAAAGTGCTGAAGTCGAAAGCATTTGAGGATAATAGTACCAGGTCAGTCCCCGTCCCTCGTTTCAGAATATGAACTGGACAAGTAGAAGATGCCTTCTCTTCTACTGGAAGGACATCAAGCAGGTCTTTGTAACTGGAAAGTAGTGGCGGAATGAGGGGGGGAGGTCCAGAACAATCTTGGGGAAAAGAGATAACACAATAAAAGCACACCATGGGGCTTCCCTGGTGGCGCAGTGGTTGAGAGTCCGCCTGCCGATGCAGGGGACGTGGGTTCGTGCCCCAGTCCGGGGAGATCCCACATGCCGCAGAGCGGCTGGGCCCGTGAGCCATGGCCGCTGAGCCTGCGCGTCCAGAGCCTGTGCTCCGCAACGGGAGAGGCCACAACAGTGAGAGGCCTGCGTACCGCAAAAAAAAAAAAAAAAAAAAAAACCCCATACCATGGTTGGGTGATGGATGGAGATAGAGGGGAAGGAGAAGAAAAGGCAGCACCATGAGCTCAGAGAGGGGCTCAAGGACTTTCCTCTGCGTTGGGGCTGTGTATGTGGGTGAGCGAAGCCAGCAGGAGGCTGGGGGACAGAAGGGAGAGCTGGAGAGAGCTCGGCCCGACACGCATGTCACCGCGGTCCTCGCCGCTCACTCACCTGAAGAGCCCTTGGGTAGGATGGAGGGTCTGCGCAGGCCCTGCCGGTGCCAGTCCTTCTGCTTACTCGACCCCTCAATGGGGACCCCCGACTGTCCACTGCTGCCCTCCGCTGGTCTCCCTGGGTCCCGTCTGTGAGGCCAGCTGGACGCCTTCTCCAGCTGGGGATGGCCGAGCTTTTCTGGCTGCCTTGCTCGGCCTAGATCCGACCTCCTCAGGCCAGTGGCTCCTTCCTTGGGGGCTGTTCTTCTGAAAGATCTTCTGGCAGGGACCTCAGACTCTTCTGAGATGGGTCCCTGGACCGCCAGAGTCCAGGGGGTGGTCAGGAAAGGGGGGCTTACAAGATCTGTCATGTTACTGAAAGCCATGCCAGGGGGCACCTCACTCTTACTCCTACCGGCGGGAGGTGAAGAGTCTGTCGACCTGCCCGTGGCCGGAGGCCAGGAGACACGTCCCGCAGCATGGGGAGTGGAGACGGTCCACTCTTGACAAACTGGCCTGGTCCTGGCCTGACCCCCTGAATTTCCGAGTCCCCCCTGAGTGTGCCTGCTCCTCTCCCTGGACTTTGGGGGCAACGGTGGTGGTTCAGGAGGAGGGCTCACGACAGGCACCGGCGGGAGAGGCTTGTAGATCCTTGAGCTCCGCAAAGAAGAAACAGGAAAAGGGAGTGGCTGAGACAAATCGGGGGTTGGGGGCAATGGCTTGTTGTACCTTTGCCTGGGAGAGACAGAGGTCTGAGCATGGTCGGGGCTGTCCGGGGTGGAGGGCAGGGGTCGGTGCTGCCTTGCCACAAGGGGGTCAGGAACTCGGGGCAGTGGGCCTTTGGGGTGGCCGTGTAGCCCTAAACCTCGGGCCAGCAGAGGAGGATGGCTGTACCGTCTCGGCGTGGGGACCATGGCAGAGCGAAGGCCATCTCCCTCCACCATGGAGTGGACGCGCCTCTTCTCTGGGGCAGGAGGGGGTGGAGGCTCACGGCTCCTCTTATCTACAGAGACGGCGGGTGGGGAAGGGCCACGGGCAGGAGATCCTGGGGCAAACGCTGAGGGATGTGTGGAGGCCCGCGGTTGACTGCTTGGGGGGCTGCCAGGCCTTGCTGGATTTGAGGCCAGTTCTTGAGAGTCCTGCCCTGGAGCGGGGAGTGAACTTGAGGATTCCGGAACGACGACACAGTCCCTTCCGCTTCTCCTGCCCCTTCTTGGGATCACAGAGCCATAGATGGCAGCTTTGGGGGGTCTCTGGGGCAACTCTGAGTGGGAGGAGGAGAGTGATACTCCCGCCAGGTCCGGAGTCGGTTCTGTCCCATGAGAGCCCGGGAAGGAGTTGCCCCTCGGGTGCTGGGCCGCCCCGGTTTGGTTGCCTGGGGGACCGTGAGGGCTGGCCTGGCCTGCTGAGGGGAAGCCGTGGAGGACGGCTGCAGGGCTCTCAGAAGCCCCACAGGGAGAGGGGCTGTCGGTGGGTCGAGAGGCTCTGGAGGTTTCTGGAGAACATGCAGCAACCGAGGGCTCCCTCCTGGGGAAGGCGACTTGGGGGCCGGCAGAGGATGAGGCAGGCATGCCGGGGGAGACTTCAGGAGGGCTGGGAGGGGCTGACGCTGCTGTCCTCGGAGGGGTCACAGAGACCCCCTCCTCTCCCCGGCTGGATGCCATCCCTTTCCCCAGCTCAGAGCCCACTTGCTGGTTGTACTGAGCTGTTTCTTGGTCAGGTGACTCCGCGGCAGGAAAGGAATGAGGTAAAGAAATGAGCTGCTGGGACCATCCTACTAGCTCCAGGGTAGGAGTCAGAGCTACAGGGGACGGTTCCTCAGCCCTCGGCTCTGTCTGAGTCCCGGGGATCCTGGCTGTGGGACAACGGGCATCTGGAAACAAGTCATAGGGAGAAGAGACCTCGGGGGCTACCAGAGCCAGTGTGGCAGGAACATCACGCTCTCCTCCTTCCTCTGTATCCCTCTCTTCTCCCCCTCCCCCCAGGGTGTCCCCATGCCCACCGCCAGGCTCCTCCTCACTTGACCCTGCCTTCTCCTCCTGCCCCTCTACTGGCATCACTTTCCCCTGTAGACCCTGATCTTCTTGCTTTCCAGTGAGTTTCACTGATTTCCCCACTAAGCTTTGATTCTCCTCGTACTGAGCATCCACCTCACTCTCCTCTGGCCCCGTCAGCTCCCCGCTTTTCTGTTGCCCTTGTTCTAGATCCCTGTGGCCCTGAGTCCTCCAGTCCCACGCACCAGAACTCAGACCTCCCCTTTCCCCACTATGGCCCTTGCTTTCTCCTTGTTCCACAAGCATCACATCATCTTGAATCTGCTGCTGGTTTTGTCTCTGTTCTTCCTCTGTGCCGTTAACCTGCTCTCCCATCTGCTGCCCCGAAAGCCCATCAGAACAAACATCCTCCCGCAGAGTTCCCTCCCCCTGAAGTCTCTCTTCCTCTTGTCCCTGTCCCTCCAGCTCCTTGGCCTTCTGGAGACACACGGCCGCTTCTCTCTCTGGACTTTCCTGCCTGGCAGGTCCACTTTCGGAGTCCTGTGGCTGGTCGGTCTCTGCAGGCTGCTCTTCACAGCAAGGCCCACATCTGGTCTGGGCAGAGGTGTCTGGGGAAGGTTCCTCCTCTTCTTCGGCTTGTCCGGTTTCCAATATCAAAGCAGTGAGTTCTGGTTTAAATTCCACCTCCATGCTGCTACCCAGTTCACTGGATATTGAGGCCGTGTCTAGATATTCACCCTGGTTGGGGCAGGCCCAGAGCTCTGGGGGAGCCGGCGGCCTTGCCTGTCTATCAGCCGGGCACTGGGGCCCTGCCTCCTGGTGCTCTGGAGGGTCACAGGCCTCAGCCATCAGGTTTTCCTGGTTGGTCTCCACATCTGCAGAGGCTTCGATGGGAAAAGAGGTCATGCTCTCAGGTGCACAGTCATTCACATCCCTTACGTGTCTCTGCTGGGCCTCCAAGAGCCCGTGTCTCTCTGCCCACTGATAGGATGCGTCCTCGCCCTCTGCAGCTTCAGGCTCCAAGGCAGGGGTCCGCCTGCTTCTCATGGGAGCTGCCAGGATAACAGTGAATTCCACTCTGGCAGGAATGGGGGTCGCCGCTCCGTGTTGGGGCCCCTCGGCCTCCATCAGGGCTGAATCCTAAAGAGGAATAAGAGACAAACTTTCTATCCCCTCTTCTGCTTTTATTTATCAGAGGAACAGACCATAAAGAACAAGTGTGTGATGATTTCTTTGGTTCCATTTACTGTCATTCTCTGAGACAAAAAGTACTTCGCAAAATAAGCAAGAGCCTCTATAAAACTTGTCACTGATTTATTCCTTTAATAAATATTTACCAAGTGACCCTCTCAGTAGTGCACAAGGCACACAAAGACTGTGTCCTCATGGAGCCTGCAGTCTTGTGGGAGAGACAGATGATAATTAAATTAGAGCACAAGACCGCTGTCAAAGGGCACCAAGCATTCCCAGTGGTCATTACCCTCTAGATTGTGTTATGTCATAGTGTCTCCCTGTCTACTCCCTGGGCACCAAGAGTGACTCAGGTCCATATAACTCCCAGACACTCTGAGTGACACACCCTAGATCTAAGAGCCCAGAGAAGCAGTGTCTGGAGGGGTATCCTCCACCTAAGCTGCTGAGGGGACTAAAACAGGTCTGGCCATTATGGCCAGTGTCTGAGGTACTACAGCATCGTGTAATCTCCTTTATAGAGGGTCTGGATTTCATTCATCTTATTTTCCACCAGGTCTGGCAGAGCCTGTAACTAATTAACAAAAAAAAATTGTTTTTCAATTATAGAGGCAGCTGTTGGAAAGTGGAATGATAACTAGACTTGTTAGATGAGAACCAGAGCAGATGCAATGGGTACCCACTTCAATGAGGCCCATCGAACTGTGTACCCCTCACTATCTTACTCTCCCGTTCCCTCCACCAACCGTGTGAACTCTTCTCATGACTGCCCACGTTATTGACCTTCCACCTCTCTTTCCCACCTTGCAAAGAATTTACAAACCAGCGGAGAGGAACGACTTCAGTTTCTTGCAATTCAGAGAGACCCACACTTCACTGTGTCCACCTTCCCCCTCTGACAATGCAAGAGCATCCCTCCTCTCTAAGTGCCACCTTCTTTAGCCTGCCTTTTCAGGACCTGATGCTATGGATTATCTCATTCGTCCATACCTTCACCTTCTTTGTTGGAAGCATCCCACCAGAATTTAAGCATGTTCATGTCTTTCTCATCTTTCCAGTGTGTAAGTGGAATTCTTCACATCTGCTGTCTTCATATCCTCACATCTCACCTACCTCTAGCTGAGCTTCAATAGCACCACTGTGCCCATCTCTCCTACAATCTTAACTTGTTAACTCCAAACAAGACTCTATGGACGCTTATTTTGGTGGTTCTTGCCAGCATGACACTACATTGGACACAAATTTGATATTAGAAATACTCTTTCTTGTTACTTGTGAGACTACATTTTCCTGATGTAACCCCTTAAGTGTTCCCCAATCCTCTAACTGGGTTACTGTGCTACTCTTTGTAGCACTTATTAACCAGAGTTCACTTTACTTCTCCTTTGTAGCATTTATACAATTATAATTATATAGTTACGTGCGTATTTTGATTTATCATCTGTCTCAAACAAGAGGCGGTAAGCTTCACAAGATCAAGAACAATATCCTTCTTGCTCAACTGTCTACACCTAATACACAATACCTGGCCCATAGTAAGCACTCAATAAATATTTTTCCATCACAGAATAAAATTCTTATTTCCCTCCTGGCCCGCATTCCCTGTATCTAATCAGTCACCAAGTCCTGTGGACCCCGCCTCCTAAGTATCCCTCAAGTCTGTTCACTTCTCTCCATCTCCGTGCTACAGCCTGGTCCACCCTGCTGCCCTTTCGTACCCAGGCCACTGCACATGGGGCACAGCTGGCCGCTGGCCTCCACACGGCTTCTCTTCCCCTATTTCCAAGGCATTCTCGCCCCAGCACCTGAGTGCTCCTTAAAAGCCCCACTTCTAGTTTAAATTCTTCAGTAGCCTCTTGCTGCCATTGGAATGAAACCCAAATATCCATTGTGGGTTACATGCCCTCCATATCCTGGCCTCTGCCTTCCTCTCCAGCAGACTCAGCACCTGTCAACACCTGTCGCTTTTCAGTCTCCTTGGCTCACCTCCCTCTCTCACCTGTAGGCCTTCACACGTGCTGCTTCTCTACCTGGAATCCTACTCTCCTGCTCAGAGAACCCTTTACTTCTTCTCACACTCACTGCACTTGTAGTTACAAATTTAGTGTCTATTTTCTAGGTTAAACCATGAACTCCATGAGAACACAGACACTGCCATATTTAACTGCTCAATCCCCTCTGCCTGGGGCTTACCTGTCCCTCAACAGAGATTCACTGCATGGATAAATGCAGAAAAGAAGAACACAGAGTTAAAAGAGTGTTGTCCAACTTTTAGTTCTACTTTTTTTGCATCTTGATAATTTTCACACAGTTGTAGAAATCCTGTAATGTACTTGAACATTCATTTTCTTACCTTTAGAAAGGGGATAATACACTCACTTTCCAAGGACTTCTAATAAAGATTAAACAGAGCAACGTAAAAAATAAAAAAGTGCATTGTTAACACTGATGGTAATAGAAATGTCAGGGATTGTATTGTTGGAGAGAGAGAAAGAGAGAAAGTGTAGGAGAGAAATATAGGATTTCGGAGCTGGAAGGACTTTTAGAGACACATAGAAAACTTTGCCTAATTTACAGATGAGGAAACTGAACTCAGATAACCTACTCACTTGCTCAAGTTTCCTAAGCAAATGTACAGGTGAACTCAAACCAGGGCCTTCTGACTTCAGTCTACCATAAGCAAACAGAAGTCCAGCTATAAGAAAGCTGGCCGGTTATTAGTCCAGAGAAGACCCTGGGGGCTTATAGAACTCACAGCTGCACCTGGACTCACACCTTTCCTGTCTGGTCTAGGCTTAAAGCGGAAACCCACTGCCCCAAATGCCTGCTGTCGTGTGATAGTGCACGTGCATACACACCTGCATAAACATACATACGTACACACGCACACTAAACCACCCTTGCAGAGACTTCCCTGGTGGTGCAGTAGTTGGGAGTCCGCCTGCCAATACAGGGGACGCGGGTTTGAGCCCTGGTCCAGGAGGATCCCACATGCTGCGGAGCAACTAAGCCCGTGTGCTGCAACTGCTGAGCCTGTGCTCTACAGCCCACGAGCCACAACTACTGAGCTCACGTGCCACAACTACTGAAGCCCACACGCCACAACTACTGAAGCCTACACGCCTAGAGCCCGTGCTCCACAACAAGAGTGGCCCCTGCAGTAAGAAGCCTGTGCACCGCAGCGAAGAGTGGCCCCTGCTCACGGCAACTGGAGAAAGCCTGTGCGCAGCAGCGAAGACCCAACACAGCCAAAATAAATAAAAATAAATAAATAAAATAAAAATAAACCACTCTTGCAGGTTCTACGCAGGAGAGCCTGACATCACCACATGGGTACTTCCCTAGCCACCCTGAAGCTGTAGTATGTAACAAGCTCCTGGTCACCTCATAGACACAGATACCCATCTCTATGGGGTAAAGGGCCGTGTCTAACACAAGCGTAATGTGTAGAAGGGCTTTTACGTCCTTTTCCAGTTAATTGACACAGTGTGTGATGTGGCCCCTACATCCAGCCCTAAGTACAAAACACTATAATCACTACAGATGATACTGCTGTGACGTGACCCTGTTTTCCCAACCACAGGTTAAATAATATACTTGCTGGGGCTTCCCTGGTGGCTCAGTGGTTGAGAGTCCGCCTGCCGATGCAGGGGACACGGGTTCGTGCCCCGGTCCGGGAAGATTCCACATGCCGCGGAGCGGCTGGGCCCGTGAGCCATGGCCGCTGAGCCTGCGCGTCCGGAGCCTGTGCTCCGCAACGGGAGAGGCCACAGCAGTGGGAAGCCCGCCTACCGCAAAAAAAAAAAAAAAAAAAAAAAAGTCCACATGCCACTGCAACTAAGAGGCCCATATGCTTCAAGGAGGATCCCGCCTGCAGCAACTAAGACCTGGTGCAGCCAAAATAAATAAACAGATATTAAAAAATAATAATAATATACTTGCTCACCGTAAACACTTTCTGAAACTTGGCTCCCACTTGCCTAAGGAGACCTTGTGATTAAACCTGTAGCCTCCCCTCGCTGGCACATGTACTGTCCCGGCCCTATACTCATAGACACTCTCATGTCCTCAGAACGAGCAGCCTCTAAACACACAAGCGTATTTCTGCTATATTCAGGTTACATCTACAGACAGCATGTGCTACACGAACATCTTCAGTTCCACTCTAGTGACACAATGTGTGTCTGTCTCCTGCAACCCCACTGACACTATTTCTAACATTATCTTCACCCTTTTGGAAATACTGGTGGTCACCGGCTCAGCCCCCATGTCCCTATACTTGGTCCTGTCCTATAATCCTATGACAATCAGGCATGACAAGCCTAGAACGTGACAAAGCTAAAAGAAATCTGTAAAACATGGTTTTGCTCACATAAGGGCATCAGGAGAAAGATTTGTTTTGCGCTTCCCACTTTGTAAGAGTCACTTCCTCATCGCCTTCTGCGCTGGGGGTGAATAACCATTTTTACCTGAGCACAGGCAAAGACAGAGCATGGCACCATGGTGAGCTGGCCTCCCTCCAGACCAGGGTCATTTTTGCATCTGCTGCCCCCGTTCGCATGCGACTTCTTTCAAGACAAAGCTTCAAGTCACGTCACTGACACAGCGTGGGATAGAATCCAATAGTCCCCTTAGAGCCCCCAACACCTTAGCTCTTGTCCATTTCAAGTCACCAGACATCAGTCTGTATTTCAAAGATATCCCTCCTCCTTATCTCCCACCCCCATTACACTGCTTGTTCTCCAATCCAGTGTCAAGTGCCATGTGTACTTTTGAGGACCGTGCTTCCTGGATTGTCTAGCAGTGTCAGTTTCAAATATTCTGACTTACACCACAAATCACTGAGATACTCCTGAGGTCACAATATTTCTGCATTTACACTGTATCGCCTATATGCTATTTTAGGAAAATACCCACCAAATCAAAAGAAATGTTCTCATTTTGATTTCAGAAAAAAGATCACCACATAGATGGATGCCGCTAGTCACTGTTTCACATTATTGCCCTCAGTGCTACAAAGACATCAAAATAAGAGTAGCTTTCTGGACCACTAACTGCTAAGACCTGTGTTCTACCCGTTTTAGGAAAGCCCCATCATCCAAGTGAAAACTGTAATAAACACCTCTATCTACCCCTAAGGTCTGAAAATATCACAGCATCCACTGCCTTGTAGCCCTGATGGGCTCACACAGCCCATCATTAGTGGCAATGCTGAAATATACCCCACAAGCCCACCTGTGGCCCTGGTGCCATCCACACAGATGTGAGTGTGAGTGACCTGTCTGTGTCCTTAACATAGACCCTGATGGTTACCTTGTTCTGGTCCACCTTGTAGACACTACACACGACCAGCTCCTGTTCACTCCACAGACGTGGTGAGTGACTCACCCCTGTCTACACCAGATTCTGTAAATCATCTGTTTGGGTTTACACCACTCGAGGGACACTTGAGTAACACTGATCCTGTTCTTGTCATACCACATAGTGACTGACCACACCAGACACCATGAATGACATGTTCCTGTCTATCCCACAGACACTGTGCTTAATGCAGCCACAGGCAACCCCAGAGAGACCACGTTGTGGACAGCCATACACTCTAGGGACCCCTAATCTATAAAGACTCTTGACTATATTTAGAATCACTGTATCCTTCTGATAAAATGGATTCCCTCCCCCACATCCTGACTTCTCTCTCTTTCCCACCAAGACAATGACAGACCTTCCTACTGCTGGACAGTCTCACTCAGAATTGACACCCCACATCCTTTCCCCTCCCCAGCCCCCCAAGAATCCCCTCAATGGACATGGCTCCAGTTTCAGGCCCCCAGATTGGTTAACAAATGACCCCCATTTTGCCAGGGCCCAGGTGTCGATAAACCAGGAAGTCTGAACAAGGGGCCACATCAGGAGCTGTTTAGCCAGGAGCTGAGATTTCTGGGGGAGCCAAGGATGCAAGACCCAGGACTGCAGTGAGGGAGCAAATGGGGGAAGAAGCTAGAAAAGAAAGTCACTCTCCCTCCCTTGTCTGTCGGACACACCTTTCCCCCTCAATCTGACAAGAGTCCCAGCCAGAGTTCACTCCTCACTCCCTGGGTGACAGGAGGGCACATCTGTCTTGGGAATCCCAGATCCAGGAAGGAGAGCAGGGGCTGAGATCTGAGAATCCAGTGGCACCCACCGGGATGGGCTCTCCTAGGACAGTCTTGCTGGAGGGAGGTTATGAATGATGCTCAATACTAGACCTCAGCAGGGTGTTCTAGCACCCCAACTCTGAATAGCTCTCTCCCCACTTCCCCAAGTTCTGAATGCAG